>NC_044917.1:15485079-15548208 GCF_003576645.1 Ipomoea triloba
GGGGGGGGGGGGGGGGGGGGGGGGGGGGGGCATGGGATTCTAATTCCATGAAAATGAGAGAATTGCAATTCCCTCCAACCAAACGAAGGAATTTAGTTGCCTTCGGAATTATGTGGGAATTAAGTGGAAATGGAATTTAAATTCCCTCCAACCAAACGCCCTGTTATTATGGAATTGAAATTCATATGGCTCCCCCAATGAATTATAATTCGACGATGAATGGAAAGGAAAATAAAAATAAAAAAATACAAGGTTACCATTTATTATTATTATTATTATTATTATTATTATTATTATTATTATTATTACACAAGGGAATTTTAATCCTAATGGGATATGAACCTGGGTCCGAAAGACTGTGGTTGGCAGGCAGCGCAAGTGCGCAATGAAGATGATGGATGAGAGAATTGGGCAAAGCATAGTAAAAGGACAAACAACCAAGTCAGTCGAAGGGATTTGAAACAACATGATCGAAGGAGGCACTTTGGATATTGTACAGGATGAGAGGGTTAGCTAGTCTTCTAGAGGAAGTCAATTGATCAAGTCAGTCAGACGAGGGGTGGGGTGTCAGCCCATCAAAGATCAGATAGCTTAGTTAACCGGTTGTCAAGGATTCGAGAAGGATCGACTGTGAAAAGGAGGGAGCCGCCTGGAGAGGGCAGTGAGAAGAGTAATCTGAGCCCTCGGCAGGAAAGCAATAATGAGGGTAATCAGTGTGGAGTTATTGGCAATAATGAGGCCAACCGTTGTGGATGGCGGTCCGGAGCGGAGGAGACGGAAAACCTGCATAAACTCTCATGATTAAGGCATTTAAAGCATTTATAGCTTCATTTATAGCATTGATGAATAGGTGATCATTTCAATCATTCTTATACACATGGTTGCAGTAGGCGCTAGGCGGCGCTAGTCGAACGGTAGACTAGCGCCTAGCGCCTAAGCGGTATAGGCGATGCCTAGGCGGTTCTAGGCGGCGACCTATAAAAACAAAAAATTAAGTCATGTGTGTGGGTGTATGTCATATATTATATTATATATATTATATATCTCTCTCTTACTTCTCTTACTTATATAAATAAATAAATTTAAATATATATATATATATACATATAATAATAAAATTAACAAGGCCGACTCGCTCGAGTTAACTCGGCTAACTCTACCGAGTTGGGCGAGTTAACTCGGCCAAATTCGGCCTAGTCGGCCGCCAACTCGGCCGAGTTAGGCGCTAGGCGGCCGGCCACCTAGGTGGACGCCTAGGGAGCAACTCGCCTCGGTCTAGGAGCGCCTAGCGCCTAGGCAGGTGCCTAGACGGCCTAGGCGAGGATTTTTGCAACAGTGCTTGTGCATTATAAAAGGCCTGAGAAGGCTCTGTAAAAAGGGTCAAGCAATTTGAATATACACGAAAGTTGAGAGAAAAGTCTTTTCCAGCAAACTATTACTTTTTCGGTAGTGTTGACCCACCGGTTGATTGCTTTGGTAGTCATAAAACCAACATTAGTGTCGTTTGTGGGGACCGAAAGTAAAGTTTCGTGTACTCTATCGTAGTAAAGAGGATTGGACATGGCAGGAATGAGAACCTAGAGCCATGTTGTTGGAGCTGGAGGACGCAACCCATCATTGCAAGGACATAACCTTCGAGACCAATTAAGAATTTGCCACGCTAGGAGGAACCCATGCTTAGCTTGGGGTTTGCGGGCGCTCCGCCGCCACTACCACCCCCTACAGTTCCTATAATTGTTGATGTAATGGCTCGGGTGGTGGACATATATGAGTGAGAATAAAGGGAATATGCAACTTATGTAGGCCAGCAGAATGCTCCAGTACCACTAGTCGCTAAAGAAGCTATCAGAGCCCGACCCTCTGAACAAGAGGGTTCGAGGAAAATGGGGGATCATCATCTTAGTCTTGAGCATTCAAGAATAGGACTTGGGGCTCATAATTGTTCGGCCTTTGGTAGGCTAGGTGAGAGAGGGGTTAACTGAATACCTGGTCAACAAATGAGTGGAACTGAGAGAGATATGAATACCTGTTCATGGGTCTAGAAATAGGCGTGAGCAAAGGATGGAGACTGCATTTAGAAAGGAGAAGGGGTTGTTCATCGTGGAAAGTAGTGTAGAGACGCTATGGAAACCAATCTATGGGCAGGACGACGTGGCTGGCCTTGCTCAAGAGATACGCGATCTTAGAGAGAGGTTATATGGGAAGACCAAACCTCTTGCCCCGTTCCTTGTTGACCACATGACCTTTCACGCTTGAAATATTATCATATAAGGCGCCTACCGAGTTTAAGTTTCTTGAGCACTTGACGTTTGATGGGACGGATGACCCTAGGGAGCACCTAGTGAGTTATCAACCGATGGTGTAGGTAGTCGGAGCGGAGGAGCCATTCATGTGCCAAGCGTTCCTCGTAACACTGAAAGGGTCTGCCTAGAGATGGTTTCTATCTCTCCCTCCCCGGTCTATTAGAAGTTTCGAGGAGTTGGCTGATCAATTCCTAACAAATTAAGTGGTGAATATCAACCCTCAGCGCGAGCTTACGCGGTCGAAGATATAGACGACAAGATTGCTCTTACCTTTTCATTGAGTCACTCTGGTCTGGAAAGTTGTTTGCGTACCTCCATGATAACATGCCTAAAACTTATACCGGGGCGATGCAAAGAGCTAGCAAGCCTGTCGATATGGAGCAAGCAATCAAACAAAAGATGTCGCAGAAGGCAGGGGTAGCAAGTTCCAAAAAACCCAAGATTGGGAAAGTATGAGAATGAGAGATTGAGTCGGCCAAAATCGAGGCAGGCCCTTGAAAGACCGATTGCCCCTCCTTTTCGACCCATTTTAGCGCAGCCAGTATTAGAAGTGAAGGAGACCCTACCATCCCCCGCCCCCTTAAACCGGGTGACCGTCCGGAAGTGGTGGCTCAAGAAAGTTTGCCACAAAGATATTATCGTTACCATCAATCGAGTACCCACACTATAGAAGAGTGCGCTTACTTGAAGAATAAGATTGAGGCGCTGATTCAAAAGGGGGCACCACCTTCGCCGAATCAATGCGAAGGCGATTGCCATGAGGGCATTAATCGACCGACTAATAGTAGTCTAGATAAGGGTAAGAAGCCTGCATTTTGAAGAATAGGAGGTTAATTAGAAGCATAACAAGTTATCAACGTGATCATTGGGGGATCGGAAGGAGGAGATTCATTAGGCTCGCGCAAGACATGGGCTCGTTAGCTATATGTGGGAACCATTTATGGATGAGAGGACAACCTGAAGAAGGACTGTCGAGAGCCAATCGTCTTTACGAATGATGACTTGCTGAGAAGTTAAGTTTCACACTGGGACCACTAGTAATAACTATGGATGTGAAGGGAACAATGATAAGGCGGGTCTGGTGGATACAGGTAGTAGCGTTAACATCCTCTACATGGAGGCGTTTAAAAAATTAGGGTTAGCTTGAGATAGTCTCAAGCGGTCCAGACGTCATTGGCAGGGTTTACAGGTGACTCGATCGATTCGGAAGGGTCCATCAAGCTGCCAGTTGAGCTTGGTACCTACCCAAATGAGAGGAAAATGGATATGGAATTCATTGTGGTGGACTTAGCGTGTTCCCATAAACTGATCCTTGGTCAACTAAGTTTGGAGGGTTTTGGGGGCCCTGATCTCCATAAAGCACCTTTACATGAAATTTTGAAAGTTGAGTGGGAATGGTGTAGTCCATTGTGACCAAAGGGTGACCAGAGACTGTTATCTCCATGCTTGCCGGAAGATAGGGAGAAAGGAGATGCGAGTGCATGTCATTTCTGAGTAGACTGAGCAAGAAGAGCTGATTAATCGTCCCGAGCCAACTATGGAGCTAGAAGAAGTTGAGATTGATCCGTTGCTCTTTTGTCGAGTTTTGTCAATGATATCATATCCGACACACCAAGGTGTTTATATCTTACCCCAAGCCAACGAGCAAGTTGAAAATGTCAATCGGACGATAGTGGATGGGATCGGAAGGAAGCTGTGTGACTTGGGAGGAAGTTGGGTTAAAGAGTTGGACAGGGTGTTTTGAGCCTACCAGAATACGCCGCGTTGGGCGATTGGAGAGACTACCTTCTCATTAACCTATGGGTTCGAGGCAAAAGTACCAATTGAGATGATAGAGCTGACTTAAAGAGTCTTGCAATGTAGTGGTGAGGTGAATGAGGAAAACCTACAAATAGAAAATAACTTCCTTGGGGAAAGGAGGGATGCTGCCCTTTGCCAAATGGCTGAGTATCAATAGTCGGTAAAACGAGGGAGACAAGCAATCGAGGCTAAGGAGTTTTCGAATTGGAGATTTGGTCTTGAGAGATAGATAGGCAAGCTAGCCGAATGAGGGGGGTAATTTTACAGTAAAGTGGGAATGTTCATATATGATCTCAGTAGTCATTCCGTCTGGCACTTATCGATTGGAAGCACTGGGGGGCTGACCAATTGATCGAACTTGGAATTCGCTTCATTTAAAAAAAAAAATCTATTAGTAACCTTGTACAAAGGATTGATCGTGGAACTTGTAAACTTCATGAATGAATTAGAGGTTGATTTTTCTTAACAGAATTTCTTGTGATTGAGTTTGGATCTCAATCAGCCCTTTAAATGGTTTGAGTAAGTTTTGGTCTCAATCAGCCTTTCAAATGGTTTGATTGAGTTTGGGTCTCAGCTAGCCTTTTAAATGGTTTGAGTGAGTTTGTGTCTCAACCAACCATTTAAATGGTTTGAGTGAGCTTGGGTCTTAGCCAACCCATTAAATGGTTTGAGTGAGCTTGGGTTTCGACCAACCCTCTAAATGGTCCGAGTGAGTTTGAATCTCGGTCAACCCTTCAAATGATCTGAGTGAGGTTGGACCTTGGCCAGCTTGTTGGTGGGGTTGGCTAAGCTCAGCGTAAAATATGAACCAAGTACAGGTTGGAAAAGTAATTAATTAGAAAGACTTGGTGGAGTTCGCAGTCAGTGATTAGATATTAGAACCTCTAAGTAAAGGAGTCGACAACAAACGTCGTGAGCCGCAATGAGAAATAAACATTGTTTTTCCGCACCAAGCTTTGTGAGCTACGAAAAAGTGATGGACTAGATGGGATATGGACTTGGGCTCGAAAGATTGAGGTTAGCAGGCAGCACAACGGAGAGGATGGATGAGGGAATTGGGTGTAGCATATTAAAAGGGCTAACAACCAAGTCAGTCAAAGGGACAGGAAATGGCATGATCGAAAGAGGCGCTCTGGTTGTTGTGCCGGATGAGAGGGTTAGCCAGTCTTCTAGAGGAAGTCGAGTGATCAAGTCAGTCAAACGGGGGATAGTCAGCCTGAGTTAACTGATTGTCAAGGAGTCGAGAAAGACCGACTGTGTAAAGGAGGGAGCCGCCCGGAGAGGGAGGTGAGAAGAGTAATCCGAGACCTCGGTAGGAGGGGAGTAATGAGGGTAATTAGTACGGAGTTATTGGCAATAATGAGGTCAATTGTTATGGATGGCAGTCCGGCGCGGAGGAGACGAAAACTCGACATAAACTCTCATGATTAAGGCATTTAAAACATTTATAGCTTCATTATAGCATTGATGATATGGTGAGTGTTTCAGTCATTCTTGTGCATGTATAAAAGGCATGAGAATACTCTGTAAAAAGGGTTAAGCAATTTGAATATACACAAAAGTTGACAAAAAAGCCTTTTTTTTTCGGTAGCATTGGCCCGCCAGCTGACTACTTTGGTAGTCATGAAACCAACAAATCCTTATATCACTTATCCCTTTTCAATTCTTAGTAATTTTATTTTTGCCAACTAAAAATATAATTTGAATTCATACTTTATTCTCGTCTTATTCTTTTCTACAAAATTACAATCCTTTTCTCCCCTAATTCCTTCATTCCAACCGAACATCCTGTTAAAATCGATTATTAAATGTGACAATACCACATGCAATAGTCGTGAAAATTTCTCATTTTAACATTATGGCCAACTTAATTTGATTTTCAGTATGATTTTTTGTCGACTAAAATTAATGATTTTACCCTCAGTGCACCTTCATAATTAACTCATTTTGCAATACACCAATTCGGTATTTAAAAAGAAAAAAACGTATAGTCATTAAATAACGCACCAACTGTAAGACGGAATGGACCAGAAAAAAATGGTTGATAAGAAAAATAATTAATGACGGCAAGTTCATCTATCTACTCATCTTTTAAGCTGTTAACATGCTCCTTTCTTTTTTCCCTTTAAATGCTTTGTTTTTATTCAAACAACACTGACGTGATCCCTCCCCTCTTCTCCTGCATAAAACCTTCCCCACCACCGCGCCCCTTCTCCATTCCTTCCATCATGGCTCAATTCAATGCTTTCTCCCTCTTCATCATCGCCATTTTCTCCTCCGCCTCTCTCTTCTCCCTCGCTTCCCCTCGCGCCATTTCCCTGCAAACCCAAGTCCTCGACGTCGCTTCCGCTATCCAGAAGACTCTTCACTTCCTGTCTCCCACTTTCCGAGACCAAAAGAAGAGTTCCAATTCTTCTTCTTCTTCTTCTTCGTTTTCGCTGTCGGTTCATCCCCGGAGCTCTCTGGTGAGGCCGCACCAGCGGGACTATGGGGATCTTATGACGGCCCGGTTGGGTCGGGACTCTGTTCGGGTGTCCTCGCTGGATGCGAAGCTCCGGGTTGCAGTGTCCGGGTTGAGCCGGGCGGATTTCAGGCCGGTTCAGACGGCGGTTCGGCCGGAGGATTTGGAGAGTCCGGTGACGTCCGGAGTGAGTCAGGGGAGTGGGGAGTATTTTGCCCGGTTGGGTGTGGGTCAACCCGCTAAGGACTTTTACATGGTGATTGATACTGGGAGTGATGTGACTTGGCTTCAGTGTGAACCTTGCTCGGATTGTTATTCCCAGACCGACCCGATTTTCAACCCGGCTCAGTCCACCTCGTACCGCCGCTTACCCTGCCAAGCCGCCCAGTGCTCGGCTCTTGAAGTCTCGGCTTGCGGCACCGACTCGTGTCTCTACCAGGTCTCCTACGGGGACGGGTCGTTCACGATCGGGGAGTTCGGCACCGAAACGGTGTCGTTTGGGAAGTCCGGGACGGTCCCCAATGTGGCCATCGGGTGTGGCCATGATAACGAAGGGCTGTTCGTAGGCGCGGCGGGGCTGATAGCTCTCGGAGGCGGGACTATGTCTTTACCGTCGCAAATCAAAGCGACGTCGTTTTCATACTGCCTCGTGGACCGAGATTCGGGCTCGTCCTCCACTCTCGAGTTCAACTCGGCCCGGCCCGGCGACTCGGTTCTCGCGCCCCTGCTCCGCAACTCGAAAATCGATACATTCTTTTACGTGGGCCTCACCGGGATCAGCGTCGGCGGCGATATGCTCTCCATCCCGCCCTCCGTCTTCCAACTCGACGGCAGTGGAAACGGCGGAATCATCGTCGACTCCGGCACCGCCGTGACCCGCCTCCAGTCCCAGGCCTACAACACCCTTCGCGACACCTTCAAGAAGTACACCAAGAACTTGCCGGCCTCCGGCGACTTCGCCATCTTCGACACCTGCTACGACCTCTCATCCATGACCAAAGTTTCCGTCCCCACCATCGGATTCCATTTCTCCGGCGAGAAAACGCTGATGTTGCACCCTAAGAACTACCTGATCCCGGTCGACTCCGCCGGAAAATTTTGCTTGGCCTTCGCTCCGACGTCCGGATCACTGTCAATCATCGGTAACATCCAGCAGCAGGGGACACGTGTCAGTTACGATCTGGCCAACAAACTCGTCGGGTTCAGCCCGGATAAATGCTAGGATTGCTTTGCTAGTGATAAAGTTAGCAATTTAAATGTTTATTTTAAAATTAAGAAAATAGTTACTTTTGTTTAAAGCAGGAAAAAAAAAATAAAGGTAGATGTGGCTTGATTAAGTATAGTAATTTTGCCTTGAAAAACTGATTTGGTTGCTGAATTTTAAGGAAAAAGTTGGGAAATGTATATGATAATATGAATGTTTAATTATTTATTACATCTCTCTCAAATTCCTTATTTTTTGCCTCCACAACTCAAATTGCCTATCTTTTTTTTTTTCTTTTTTTTTTTGCTTATCTAATTTTTTGCAAGTTTATCCATAAAAAACAACCACATTATTATAACACAGAAAGAAGTATAATTGACATTAGGTATGAAACAACCTTAAATCTCCATGCAAGTCATCTTACCTAAAGATGTGCTTACAATTTAGCGAAAGAATTAATCACTGTGTGCTCGACAATGGAAACCTGGATACACTTTAAAAAAAAAAGTATACTTTATTCTTCTTTTTTCTTTTGTAAAAAAAGTGATAAAATAATGTAAGAAAGTAAAAATTATATTTAACATTCATTCAAAAAATATGCCATAATATTTTAAAATGTATTGAAAAACAAATAAAAAAATTCTTCTTAATCAAAATTAATTAATAAAATGGAGTAAGTTAGTTGTAATGGGGTGATCCAACTCAATTGAATTGAATTTCTCTTGCGGAATGTCGAAATGTAGAAGTTAGTAAAGTTTTTTTTTTTTTTTTAAATAAAAAAAAAAATTCAACCTTTATATATGTGCATATAAAGACTAAGGTCTGAACGATGGACCAATTATGCAATTCACAATTTGCTCTCTAATGAAACTAGGGATGTGATCTTGTAGGCCAATGTTGCAAAAATCGCGTCTGAGTTAGTGCTAGGTGGCACCTAGCCGCCTCAAACAATGCCGGAATCGGCCTCTTACGCAGTTGGCACCTAGGTGCCGCCTTGCCAGCTGAATATACACTGTGCAAAAAAAATTTTACAAGGATTTTTCGCTCGAATTACCCTTTAAAAAAAATTCTCCTTACTAATTGTCTAATTCCTAAATCATTTTTCCTTTGCCAAACTAATTTCACTCATCATCCAGTCCAACGCCGTCGTTTGTATACAATTTACAATTAATCAATTATAGAATTTATAGATGTTCTTTAGGTAATTAGGTTAATATTTAATATTTTAATATTAAGTATTAATGTATTATTGTATTAACTATTAAATACTTTATAATTATCGACTCTTAAAAAAAATTTTAAATTTTTTAAAATAAATAATAATAAAAAATAACAAAAAAATATAAAAATTGGCACCTTAGGTGCCCTCTCGGGCACCTAACCATTTTTTGAACATTGTTGTAGGCTTAAGATTAATTTGACGAAACTGATATGAATTAAATACTCCGTATTATTTTTTTTCAAAAAAAATCCCAAGAAAGGGCTAGTGGGAAGGTGCATGGGATGGGGATGCGCATATGAGCCCTGTGAAATTATATATATATATTATTATAAAGCTAATAAAGAGTCCTTTAATTTGACAGATGTAGTTCATAAATTGTGCAATGAATCAATTAATCAAAGCAAATGGCTTTAACAATTTGGGGATGATAATATTAATTAACTTGTATACTTGGTATTGGTATGATTGTATCTTCTTAACATTTAAATTTCTGAAAACAAACAACTTAGGTATAATTTTAAAATGCGAGATTAATAAATTTTCTTCATATAAAGATTGACACTGTTGGTTTCGTAACCCGGGGTAGTCAATCGGCTGGTCAACATAGCCAATTGAATCAATAAAATGCAAGTAATTTGAGAAGAAAGATAAAGAAAAACACAGTAACTTTAACGTGAAAATTGAAAGGTAAAAAATCACAGGCCATTTTGGACGGTGCTACGTTAAAGTTACTATGTCTTTGTTTATTTTTCTTTTCAAATTACTTACATTTTGTTGATTCAATCGGTTATGTTGGCCCGCCGAGTGATTATCCCGGATCACGAAACCAACATATACTTTTGTATTTTATAAATTAATATAAGAGAAAGCAATTTGAATTGATTTATAAGAGATAAAAAGAAATAGCAACAGTAAATGAGTAATTATATGCGAGCATAAATGATACGTATTGTTTATATATAGTGAAATGTATAAATCAAGTAATAGAGAGGTTGAAGAATTTCTTAAAAGATATTTTTTAAAAAATATATCAAACATTTCAGATAATATTTGATTAATATTTTCTTTTTAATCTTTACTCAATAGCTTTTGACCTATATTGCCTTTTCAATAGGCTTTGCCAACCTCAATCCTACGTTATATTCAAAACTAGCCATGCATTACCTACCTTACACTTGTAAAGTGTATACCGATATTAATTTGATTTTAAGTACTTGTCAAGGTTTTTTTTTTTTATAATAAAAAACATTCATTAATAAACATTAAAAACAAATACAACAAGATTCAATGGAATGTAAAACCATTCCATACAATCTGACATAAAATTAAATTTTCTAGCTAAACTAATAAAATTTAGATTCGCAGACTGTGTTACAA
This sequence comes from Ipomoea triloba, assembly GCF_003576645.1. Classification (NCBI taxonomy): domain Eukaryota; kingdom Viridiplantae; phylum Streptophyta; class Magnoliopsida; order Solanales; family Convolvulaceae; genus Ipomoea; species Ipomoea triloba. The sequence continues at coordinate 15,495,447 of NC_044917.1, forward strand.
GAGAGTTTTGATCCTCATAGGACCTTAAAACTTTTGTCAAGTGATTGATGGCCTTGCAGAATGTGTACAAGTCGACCTCTGGATGGAACAACTTGCAAACCCCCTGAGTCTTTTTCTTCTCAGTACTTGTCAAGTTAATTATAAAGATTCATATTACCTTCTCTATTTGATGACTATTATGTGAGATTGCTTTACGAATTTTTACTTGTGAAATAGATCGGATCAAGATAAAAACTTAATACTTTTTCTATCTCATTTTATCTGTCATACTTACTATTCATTAATCAAATCAACTATTTGTTCTTTGTTTATTTTCTTTAGTATTTTTTTTACTTATTTTTAATTTTTTTTTGTGTTTAATAGTATTTTAGTATAATTTCTAAATATATAAATTTTGTATACTAATACTAAACTTAATATTATAAAAAAAAATTGAATTAAAAATAACTTTAGTCAAGTCTCGTTAACCGAACTAGACACATATAATAGGATGGGTAAAATATTTATTACAGAAAAATTTAATATTAATAAAAATTAAAACGTTTGTTACTTATAAGTAAAATTGTAATACTTTTGAGAAAAAAATTTAATATTTTTACACAAGTTAATTTTATTTCAACCGTTCAATTAACTATACAATCTTAATACAAATTAACACATTAAAAGTATTACAATTTTCTTTATAATTAACAAACATTTTATTGCCAAGGACTTTGTGATCCAGTGGCATCAAACCCTTCCTTTTGTACGGGAGGTGGTGGGTTCGAGCCTCAATGGAGGTTGCGAAAGTAGTTATGAACAGATATGCATTGTAATAGAGTTAGTAATATTCAAAAAAATAACTATTAGATTTTTATTTTTACATAACTGAGATCCTCCCACAAGTTTTTACCTCTCTATTTTGTTGTGAATAGGTAGACAGCATTTACTCCAAGCAGTAAATGTTATTCTCTAAAAGTACAACATAGAGGCTAGGGAAAGTTCAATTCCCTCAACCCCACAAAATTATTATACCTTGTATTATTTTACTTTACACTCTACTCACTTATTACTTCATAAGGATTTTACCAACTCAAATTGGGAATTTAACATAGATAGTACTTTCTTTCTTTCTTTTTTTTTTCTTTTTCTTTTTTGAAAAATAGACTGTACTTGTTAATTGTTGAATGTTCATTAATTAGTTGATTATAATTAATTAATAATAATAATAATATTAATAATAATAACAACAACAACAACAACAACAACAACAACAATAATACATGTTGAGCTCAAACACACAAGAAAATAAAAATTGAAACACATCTTCAACAATCATTATTGGCCCACATAGCTTTGTAAACCATATTATCAAATAATATATATTTAATACACAAATAATATATTTGTAGTATATTAAAAATCTACATTGTATTCAGTGAAAATACATTATTTGATTACTAAAAGTACATTATTTTGTATAACGTACATTCATTAAATAATGTATTTTTAGTATATTAAAAATTTATTTTTTGTTATGGTCCACACAATAATTTGTCTATCTTAAGAAAACAATTACGGAGTATTAAACAAGTTAATTTTATTTCAAACAGTTCAACGAACTATACAATCTTAATACAAATTATGAAATTAACACATCAAATTCAATTTTGATTTGATCTAAAAATTAAATATTGTTTATATCTAACTATGAATAGATGAACATTCATGTGATTTGTATTTAACTCAACTTAACAAGTAATTACAATCAAGGTTGTTATAAAGTCATATTAACCAATTTCTACCAAGATTGACTTGTGATCTGTATCACGTACTGTGTTATTACAGTTGTAAAGTAGTACGGAGTAGTAAAAAATAAACACAATCAAACAAAATACGCAATATTATTTGTTAACAAAAATCTAAGAAAAAGTTATCTTACGTCCGCGAGAGAGTAGCGAGACCACCAAAACAGTGAAACTTGATTTCACTAGTCAATAGTAGGATATAAACATGGTTGAAAAAATCGCTAGACGTTCATCGGACATTTGGGAAGCTTCTAGGTGTCAGTGTATTTTTATTTTATTTTATTTTATAAAAATATTTTTAAAATTTTTTTAAGATTTGATGATTATAAACTATTTAATACATTAATATTTAAGACTAAAATATTAAATATTAACCTAAAAAACATTCAAAGTTTGAACAATTTAGGGTTATTTTATTCAAAACGATGTCATTTTGAGTGAAATAACCCATTTAAAAACGAGAATAGTAACAAACCAGCCAACTAGCTAGTCGGCCTAGTGGTGCCTAGACGGCTTATTCGGTGCCTAGGAGCCAGTAGGAAGTCTAGGCGATCAGCGCCTAAGCGGCCTAGTCTGTCAACCGCCTAAACCACAGATTATGTTGATATGCTAGGCGGTCGCCTGACGCCTAGCGCCTAGGCGTCGATTTGACGCCTTGACGAGATTTTTGCAAAACTGGATACAAGAGGTTGGATTAGGTTTACTAAGCAATACATCAAGTCATTATACCTATCTTGCACATGCATCAACTTCTTGGAATCGGTATAGACCTCAACATCCAAGCTTGCAATAGTCTTGATTTAATTCACTCTTAATTTGTGTTCGTCCAAACACTGGTTGGTGATAATCTCTAGTTGTATGACTTGTATCTAGTATCAACTATCAAGTAAAGCCACAAGTCTTAATTTAATAAGATTGCCATTTCAAGAAAAAATATAGGGTTGTGTAGAAGGATTTTAGAGAGATAGCCGTAACTAATCCTGTTCGTGCAAAATCATGCCAACATACAAAACTTAGTGACACTTACAATTCAAGTGACATTTTCTTAGCATAAAAGAAATTCAAAGGCAATATCTAATACGTACAAAATTATTTAATTCTTTTTTTCAAGTGGGATTTAATTTCACTATATATGTACAGATATAATAGCAAGAAAAATATTAGGGGGCCAATTTGACACTTTTTTCTTAATAATAATAATAATAATAATAATAATAATATTAATAATAATAATAATAATAATATTATTATTATTATTATTATTATTTTTAGTTGTATTATTATTATTATTATTATTATTATTATTTTTCATGTCTCCATTAACATAAAAAATCAGCACAAATTAAACTTTTAGTATAAAATACCAAGGAAAACAAATACTTCATAATAGTTTTCAAAAAAAAAAAAAAACTTCATAATAAAGTTTATACCTTCTTTATATAAACAAATTAAAGCTTCGGCCTCTCAAACCAGAATCCAACCAAACATCATATTATTGTTTTGATCTCTGTCTCTCTCTCAGTCCATGACTTCCATCGGATCACCACCATTTTCTCGATGTTCTTCAATTCCTCTTCTTATATTTGGCAAAATATATCATTAACCATGGTTCACTTTGCACAATGAGACATTTTTTTATTATTATTATCATATAGTACTATATGTTGGTCCATTAAAAAGTATAATTGATTATGGTTCATTATTATAATACTATAGGTTCATTATAAGAATATTTTAGGTTTATTAAGATGACATCAAATTGCTTGCATGTTTCCTTAGGTGAAAAATATGGTTTAATCTCATCCATTAATTTTGTATTAGTGTCATCGTTAAACATTATCAAAAAAAAATGTCATCCTTAAACAAGTTAGCAATAGTCGATGGACTATTTTGAGAACAAACTATTTTATTTATTTCAGTTTTGTTTGTTTTCATTTTTATTTTTAGAGTCTATCAAATTAGAATTTTTCTAGATTTTTTTCTCACAAAAAAATATGTACCATTTTGAGAAAGAACTCTTTTATTTATTTTATTTTTGTTTATTTTTATTTTTGTTTTTACACGCTATCAAATTAGAATTAGATACTACTTTGTAAATAATAATGAGTATTTAAAAAAAAAGTAAAATTTCTATAGATTTTTTCTTACAAATATAAATAGTTAAAATTAAATTTCACACTCACACCGCAAAATTTTTAACTTTCTCTACCGTCTTTTCCCCATATCTAAGCATACAAACTTTTCCTTTATCCTATGATTCCTATCAAGTTTTACAATATATTTCGTAACTTTCATAAATACTAATATCACAAAAAAAAATCTTTTAATGTCGGTTATTGTCCGACGTAGTTCTGACCAACGTAATAAATAATGATACGACATCGATTTTATAAAACTGACGTCATATATTATTTTTAAATTTTTAAATAAGTACATATGACGTTAGTTTTTTTTTTTTTTTTTTGTCAAAAATGGGTATTGTAAATATATATTAAATAAAAAAAGATACCACGTCTGTCATTAAATAAACCGACGAGGTATCTTATTTAAAAATAATAAAAAAATATACGATGTCAGTTTTTTAGAAAAATCGATTTTAATATTTTTCATCTATCCTATCAAATTTTACAATATGTTTTGTATCTTTCATATAAATACTCATATATATATATATATATATATATATATATATATATATATACACACACACACACACATACATACATACATATACATACTTTTTATTTTTATCTTTTTATGTCCATATATAAATCTAAAAGAATTATACTAAAATTAAAGTTTCATAAATAATCAATCACTATGTATCAGAATAAATATTATTTTTATGGTTGAAAATAACATTATTATTATTTTTCAGTGTAGACACCCAAAGTGTGCAAAATGTAGAAAAAATAATGTTAGACCAGTATGTAAGTTTCTCCAATAAAGTTCTCAGTTGAGGCGAAAAGTAAATTCTTGCCTATGATAGGAAAGTAAGTTTATTTCTTGGCCAGAGAGGTGCTTCTGACACTTCTAGAAACTGAGAAGTGCACTTCACTTCTTAGTCAATGACAAAATGTTGAAAAATATTTTTGAAAAGTTGGTTTAACTTAGCCCGCAAGGCCATTAGGTCCATTCCAAAGTTAGGACAAACTATAGCTTGCTATCATTTCTAAATTCCTAGCTACCAAGTTGTACATTATAGGGAGTCTACAATTATGGCTACCAATTTCATGTGTTGAAGTGCAAGTATAACAAACCAAATGCTAAAATAATTAGTACCTAACCCTAAAGTCTCATCATTTACCACAATTACAAGTCCTTGCCATTTTGATGTTTGTTTGCATTTTATATATGAATATAAATAAACTTAAATTTGAAATTAAAGTAGGAACTTTTTTTTACCAAGGTATGTTAAAAAAAGTAATAAAGTTATTTTCAACGATAAAAATAATATATTTATTGTGATATATAGTGATTGATTGTCTATTGAGCTTTCCGTATGATTTTTTTAGATATATATGAACATAAAAAGATAAAAATAAAAAATATATGAATATTTATGAAAATTACGAAATGTATTGTAAAACTTGATAGGGATAGAGGAAATGTTTGTAAGTTTAGACGGAGAGTAAAAGTTTGTAGAGAAAGTTGAAAATTTTGGAATTGAAGTGTGAGATTTTAACTATTTATATTTGTGAAAACAAACTACAGGAATTATAATTTGATAGAGTAAAAAATAAAAATGAAAACAAAAAAATGAAATAAATAAAATAATTTTTTCACAAAATAGTCCTCGACTATTGCTGAGTCTATTAGGCACAAAATAGGTGAACGGACCAAAATGCCATCCATTTTAACGCTAAGTAAACATAATACCTAACGGAGAATTGAATTGAGTGAGTTTTTGAAAGTCGAAGGACTACATTTGATGCAATTGAAAGTCGGAATGCAAAATTAAGAATTAACAATAGTCGATGAACCATTTAAAGAAAAGAACTTCAAAATTTTATATATTACAACTCTTATAGTATAATAATATACCAAAAAAGTAACATAAAAATAGACATAAATAACCAACCACCCTTTACTTTTATTAATTTCTACTTTTTAACCCAACACATAAAATCGGACGGAGGGAGTATTAGATAAGTAAATTGAACCCTTGTTAAATTAAAGTGACATCATATCGTTAATCTCCGCGCCATCTACATTTGCAGGCATTAAATGCAATTTGATTGATAAATACTAAATACATTTCGAAATGCACCAGCGGATCGAAAATGAAACATTTCGATGCAAAAATCAATGAAATGTTCTTTTCTTTTCTTTCAACAGAAATAAATGATGAGATCGCTATCCTATAATAAATCAAATTGAAAGACCTACGGTTGATCTCACATAGAACACGACCATGACCATCCACCGCAGTATAAGAGTAGAGCATGATAATAATATGTGACAAGGGAATCTTAAAAAGACTAATGAGAAATCTTATGCCGCAGAATTGAAGATGGAGATGATATTTTGTGTCCCCAAGAATTGAAGTAGTCCATCGATGTCGGGACAGTACACCATATGGGATATGTATATATGCTTCTGCTTCTTCCTCTTCCTCGGATCAGTTAGGTTGTGCTTGTATGTATACGACGTGGTGGGTTCCATAGCTACTGTCGGTAAGTTATCATTTGTTGGATTCGTTTATTAGCTTTTTCTCATCTTCAATTGCAAATCTCCAACTATCTTCCCAATGATCGATACCACCTGTCGACTAATTAATGGTGGGATACTGGGATGAGTATATAACTCACATTTATTAGAATATATTGATGGGATATGCCATAATTATTACATGTCTCATACTATTAAATAATGTACATTTGGTACACAAATAATATACTATCGGTATATTAAAAATGTACGTTGTATTCAAGAAAAAATATATTATTTGAGTACTAAAAGTAAATTATTTTGTATAATGTACATTCAGTGCACAAATAATGTACTTTTAGTATATTAAAAATGTATTTTTTTGTTATGTTTCACATATCACTGTGTGAACCATGGTCCACACAATAATTTGCCTGAGACGATGTGGATTTGGGCCCGAAAGACTAAGGTTGACAGGCAGCCCAACGAAGAGGACGGATGTGGGAATTGGGTGGAGCATAGTAAAGGGCAAACAACCAAGTAAGTCGAAGGGACAAGAAACGACATGACTGAAGGAATCAGACCAACTACATCAGGACTCAGCTGGGTATAGGAGACACTCTGGATAGTGTGCTGAAAGGGTTAGCCAGTCTACCATAGGAAGTCGAGTGATCATGTCAATCAAACAGTTGGAGAGCAAGCAGCATGGTTAGAAAAACCAGTCAGAGAAAAGAGCAAAGTAGGTGCACTAATCAATCGTCGCGAAGGTTGTTAAGTGGTCAAGAAAGGAAGTCGTAACAAGGGAAGTCGATTAATTTAGAAAGACAGGTAGCAAGATGTGAGTCGGACGGGGGAGAGCCAGCCCGTCAATGATCGGATGGTAGAGTTAACTGATCGTCAAGGAGTCGAGAAGGACCGACTGTGTAAAGGAGGGAGCCGCCCGGAGAGGGTGGTGAGAAAAGTAATTCGAGCACTTGGCAGTAGGGGAGTAATGATGGTAATCAGTGCGAAGTTAATGGCAATGATGAGGTCATCCTTTGTGGAAGGCAGTTCGACGCGAAGTAGACGGGAAACCGACATGAACTCTCATGATTAAGGCATTTATTTATAGCTTCATTTATTGCGTTAATGAGAGGCTGAGTGTTTTAATCATCATTGTAATTTGTAAATGTAAAGGCCTGAGAAGGCTCTGAAAAAAGGGTGAAGCAATTTTAATATACACAAGAATTGAGCGAAAAGATAGTTTTTTGACAAATTATTACTTTTTCGCTAGTATTGGCACACCGACTAATTGCTTTTGTAGTCACAAAACCAACATATATAGTTATTCGTACCAAAAAAGAAAATTAAAATACTAGTTTATAAACACGCATGGTGTACGAATAAATTAAAAATATGTCAAATAAATAAACAAAGATAATAAAATTATATGATTGAAGTAAATGAACAAATACGTAAATCTTCTTCTCCCAGCAAATACATAAATCTTATAACTATTAGAAGATGAAATTTTGATATTTTGATGATGATAAAGATTATTTTATCCCATAATGTTTTTAAAACTACATTGAATTTAGTAGATATTGTGTTTCGAAATGATTGTACTTTTTGCAAGTGAAAACCATTTTTTTTAATAATTTTTATTTTTGTTCTGATTAGAGTTTTAACATTAATATCATAATAAATAAAATGAGAAAATTTCACTTTTGGTCCCTTGACTATTATACATGAATCATGTTTGGTTCTTGACTATTAAAATTTGCTAATTAGGTACATAACTATGTAATTTGTATCACATTTGGTCATGCTATCCAATTTCTCGGCCAACTATTGTCAGAAGTGCTCCTTCCAGGAGGAGCATTGCATCTGCTTCTTTTGGAAGGAGCACTGCATTTTCTTATTTCGGAAGGAGGAACACGTCCGGCAATAGTTGGCCGAGAAATTGAATTGTAGGACCAAATGTGATACAAGTTACATAGTCATGCACCTAATTATACAATTTTAATAGTCAATGATCAAATGTGATTCATGTATAATAGTTAGGGGACCAAAAATGAAATTTATTCTAAATAAAAGAGTCAATTCCAAGAATGGTTACTTGATTATTGACATTTATCAATTTTATTTATCTACGACTTTCAATTGGAACATAAATGGTTTATTAGCTATGGACCTTTATCAACGTTCATAATCAATTTTCAATTTGACCATAATTGACCCATTGACTATTGATCGATATTATTCTAAATTTGGTCATTTAGTTAAATATTAAATTTAAGGGTAATAATGTAAAAATTGACTACTTATTGAGATTGGCAAATTGAGTTCATAAACTTAATATATTGGGTTCATCATTAGTTGGAATATGAGAGTCAAATTTTTACGTAATTACCATTAAATTTAATGTTTACTAAATGAATATTTAACTAGCTAGAAGACCAAATTTGAAACAAAATGAATAGTTAAGGGACCATTTATGGTTAAATTGAAAGTCGATGATAAAAATTGGTAAATGTCAATAGTCAAGGAACCATTTATGATCCAATTAAAAAGTTGGGAATAAAAATCGATAGATATCAATAGCAAAGGGACCATTCATGGAATTAACTCTAAATAAAACAAGAATATTTTGTTGGCAAAAAGACAATAATGCATATATTTTGAAAATGTACGTAAAGGTATAACACAAATAAGTATTCAAAAAAAAAAAGTATAACACAAATAACACAAAATAAACACTAACTTAATACAACTTACACTACTAACACAATTTTAATTCTAATTAAGGACTAACATCATTGTCTCTTATTAAGTTTTATACAAAGAGATATATTATTTAGATATATACAATGTACTAGTTATAAACACAATTAAAAAAAGGTCCAAATAATTAAAAATAGTGGCATTATATGATCAATATAAAAATAGAATAACAAGCACCCCCAATGAGGATTTTTGTGTTGGATTTTTGCTGACTCAAAAATTCCAATTGATTTTATTTTGTATTTTTTATTTTTCAATCAATGGCAATCATGGGTCCATGTAGAGGAAAAAAAAATTAAGTCACATGTTATTTGCAGAGAAAAAAAAAGAGAAGAAAATTACACTGCCCATCAGATTTGACTGTTAGCTCCGCACCCTCCCCTTAAAAAAATTAGTCAATTTCATAAGTATTATAAATTTTTAATGTTTGTAATATTTATAAAATCAGCTCATCACTATTTTTTTCTTATTTTCTAGCTATTGATCATCTTAGATCGACAGATTATATGTATTAGTCTACATAACAAATAAAAGGATAAGAGATGATAATTGATTGGAATAGGTGCACCTAAAAAAAACTTGAAAAAACTTTAACCATTGGAAAAAATGATTTTTAGGATTGAGTAAGAAAATGAATACTAATATGGAAACCTGAGGTCCACAAGAAAAACTTGAGCAAAAATCACAATTGGAATGCTCTAATATAAGGCTATTTGCAACGCTGAAATTCTTCCTCCTTTTTTTTGAGGAAATTCTTCCTCCTTTAATCCTTCAGGGTTTTTAAAAAACTAATGTGTTCTAATTCTGAAAATAAATATTTATGTAATTAAAATAATATTTTAATTTAAATAAATAAATAAATCTATATGTAGTACACCTTTTTTTTTTTGGATTTTTATAAATACAAATTATTTTATTTCAAATTTTGTAAAATAATTTGACTAAATGTGATTTTTTAAATATGGGATTAGAGAGTGTGTAGATCCCTCCATGATGAAGGATAAATAGCTATTGATTGTATATTTGTACTACCTGCATATGAAAATTTGATGTTGGTTAATAGGGTGCTGTGCAAATTATTCACTTAGGGTGAATTCAACTTATTGTACATTTAAATTATAATTGTGGTTATAATCTATCTTTGGTGTAATCTGCACTTTAAACACTTTTAAGTGTTCATTTGAAATTATTAAATTAGGTGGTCTATATATATATATATATATATATATATATATATATATATATTTTGTGGTTGGTATGATTACAGTGGAGTTTGCATTCCTGATAATTATTAATTTGTAATAATTGCATATGAAAATGTGTTGTTGGTTAATAGGGTGCTGTGCAAATTCAATACAATTTGTAAAGGCCATAAATAAAAAACAAACATAATACTTGTTATTCTTTTAAATTCTAATTTATGATATTATAATTGCATGACTATGCAAATTCAATACAATTTGTACATAACATAAAAGAAAAACATATATAATATTTGTTGTATCTTTTAAATTCTAAACTATGAGTGTAGGTTGCTGTGTTTCCTTGAATGTGACGACTGAGCCTGCAAAACTTGTTAGCAAAACTTGTTAGCAAAACTTGTTAATAGTCTAAACTATATTTGTCCTTTCATTGCTGTACCTGCAAAACTTGTTAGCAAAATAGGAGATGGAATGTAGTATAGGAACTAAAATGCGAATAGTTCAAAACCTAAATAAAGTTTAACATCTTACTATCATCCAGTTCATAGAGAATTGGATGCAGTAAGGGAGTGTTCAAAACAAAAGTCCACAAAAACTCAAACACTTAAACATTAGGTCTCAAAATACAAACTTAGCCAACTAATTGATTTTTTCCTTCTTAATAGAGTCAAGTTTTCCTTTCTTCAAGTTGTGTGTAGAAGAAAACTGGTCCAGTAGGCAACGTTTAGTTAAAGGACTGAATTGATTGTCTCCTTCCTGTTGAATCTCTTTACAGGCAGTATTAGGACTGTTGACTTCATCCCCTTGAGATGCTTCCTATAAGTGTAAAAAACTGATAGTTAGTATACTAAGAAATTCAAATGGAAATGACCTAGATAAATAGAATGATGCACTAAGGATATCATTACCATATCTGAATCATCATCTGAACATTCTTCAATCATTTTTGATATAAGGTCCCTTTCTTGATCAGGAGCAAGTGATGAACAGTAAGCAGTAACAATGCTATCATCACGTAGGACCCTCATAACAGTAAAAGCAGAACCATATATGTGCTTGTTCTCTTTTTTAATATTAACTTTGAAGACCATTGCCTTTCCAATCATTGTTTCCAATTCAGTGGGAACTTCATCCTTTTCCTATAGTAAATTGTTATTTTTATTAGCATTACATGTTACTGAAAACATTTTTTGAGCATATAATGTGAACTAATAAAACAAATAAGTGTAATCCCCACTACCTCATTATAATTTCCTATCAGTTCAGCTGCTGGCATACCAAGTAATTCAGAACACTCCCTGTCCCACATAAGGAAGGGAGCATCACTATGTGCATCAGCCACCCTAACTACCACCTTGTACCTAACTACACCCTTCTGCCACTTGCGTTTACACTTTTCACAAAAAAGCAATCCCTTATCATCTGACTTGAGTTTTTTATTGCAGCCAGCTAATTTGCAGGAAATATAGTACTATTCACCACTTGTCTCAATGCCAGTAATTATTGCAGGTACGTAAAAATCTCCACCCTAAAATCAGCATACATGCATTAGTGTTTGAAATGTTGTAATAAAATTTAGAAAGTAATACAGTTCAAGAATTGTGCACCTCAGTCTGCTGATATAGATCAGCTAGTGTGCTTATCACAACAGTTCTAGTTATGAAATCATTAAGCACTGTTTTCTGAGAAATAATAGAAGTAGTACTGATACTCCTCATAGGTGTGCTTTGACTACCCAACTTGTTTTGATATGGATTACATTAAGTAATTTATTGGAATAGTTAGACAATGAAATAAGTATTAGACAGTTTAGGGATCTGACTTAGCCCTAAATTCTGTAAACTCAGGTGAACTGTGATTAATCCACATCTTGGTCGCATCGTAGGAGCTTGTTATTCGAACCTCACCTAGAAAAAATTAGTGTATTATAGGTCATAAACCAAAATAATTGTATACACAGAAAACAGCTGTATATAGAGTGGAGTAGGATTACAGACCATTGACAACTTTTGCCCTACACATTTGAATCAAAACAATAAGGGGCTCTTCTTGAATTGAATTAAAAAATGGGACCATGGCTGCAACGTGATCATCCCATATGGTACACTTGAGATGTTTATCCCTATTGAACATAGATTTAAACTCTCAAAAATAGACAGAATATGGTAGGCAGCAAATGAAGTAGTATACTAATCTATATGATAGTGAAATTTCAGAATTAAATAGTTTAGGAATACTTACTGTGTGTCTGCAAGTAAAAAATCCATCAATAAGAATTGTTTACCGAAAATTACTTTCTCGACTGGAGAATACATTTCAATAACTCTTCCCATAATGTCTTGTTTTTAAAAAAACGTAAAATAAATGTCAATAAATCCATAACGGAAATGTAAACAGAGGTATGTAGTAGAATATTTAAAAAAAAAATAAGTATGGAGTATGAAGGTACCAAATAACTCCTTATCATTGACTGTTGTTGAGTCCGACAAAGATTCAAATGATTTAAGCCGAAACATGAAATTAGGGAAGTTTCTGTTCTTACTTTCCTTGACAGATGTTTTATAATTGAACTTGATGATATATTTGTGGTGAGATGTCTTGTAGGTATAGTAGTTTGTAACCACTAAGAAATTCTTAACTGAGTACACTTTGCCTTCAATCAATAAACTGCGATACTTGAAAACATCTTCCTTAGGAATCGTTGCATGTATGTATGTACCCTACATATAATTTCATTCAGTGTTTATGAACTGTGTATATAGAGTGGAGTAGGAAATGAAAATACATTGTTGTAAAATTTTAATTTACCTCTTCGTCATGGAATAAGCATTCTTTGCTTTTGCTTGTAATCCCACCTCGCAATTCAGGAACTTCATATGTTCGCACAAGGTGAACTCTAACTGCTCTCCTAGTGTGCAGAGGAGTAATTTGAGATGCAAGAATGTATTGGGATGGCATGTTTGTAGTAAATATGTCAACGCTGTACCGAAAGGAAGGATATCAAGTGGTTTTAAACTGATTTTAAAACCATTATTTATAGATTGAATCTGATACCTTTAGGGTAATGTTATTTAATATTTATTAAATGGGAGATTCGAAAAGTTTTCACCCTTCATTTATTTTAAGTCTGTGTGTATTCTATATTAATTGTAGATTGTAGATGAAAAGTATCTTATGTTAGTTACTATATACAACCGCACATATAATTGACATTTTGTAAGTAAATTGGGGAAATAAATGAGGATGCATCGTTCAGATAAATCAATTGGGACTCTACATATTACATACATATTCCAATAACATCATTCAAAATTAAAATTAATACGGCATAATTTAATACAAAATTGAACAGTCACCAACGGATACAATTAAACAGCAATTTTAAGAAATAAATTCACCCATCAAAACGGCACAGTTTCATTTAGGCGGGAAGATGACGTGGCAAAAAAGTTTTTGCTATTGTATAGAGAAAGATTGTGCTAGTTTAGTTACCTTATAATCCTATTAATAAGTAAAAACTAAAAGGATAAGGGTAAGTAATATATACAACTAATCACTACAAAAAAATTACATCAACATATTTATTATTTTAAAATTCATATTATAAGTTTAATATTATTAGCTTTGGTATAATTAGGGGTGGGCAATTTGGTTTGGTTTGGTTTATACGAACCGAACCTTATATATGTCAAAAAATCGAACGGTTCGGTTAAAAACCAAACCGAATCGAACAGTTTGATAAAAAATCGAACCGAACCAAATACATAATAATAATATAATAAAAACAACAACAACAACAACAACAACAACAACAACAATAATAAAGAAGTAAATCTAAGTCCCTTAATGCATGCTCCATTCCTATTCTCACTGGTATCTCTCTTAAATTTTTTAGTTGATTTCTTTATATCTCGTTTTCTACTATGCACTTTTGTTGTTTGCCACAATTGTTATTTACCTCACAATTAGTGCTTAGTAGTATGTTTGAACTTTGAATTGCTATTCTGTTATATAATGTTTTGATTTTGGATATGAATTATGTGATAGTATGTTTCGAAAAGTAGGAAATGTTGAAAATTGGGGATCTTAAACCGAATGGAAATGCCAAAGACCTTGTGATCTAGTGGCATTCGGTGTCCCGGTTAACACTCCCACATGGGAGTGGGTTCGAGCCTCAGTGGAGGCAACTGTTGACTCTTTGTGCTTCATTAGGTTGAGAAAGAAGCTATGAACAGATATTACATGAGTAGTACTCAAAAAAAAAAAAAACCGAACCAAATAGTTTAATTTTTTTTTAAATCGAAACAAAAAGAAAAACAAAACTGAACTGAAACCCGAAGCGCCCACCCCTAGATATAATCTAGTTGATTTGTTAATATTCTACTGAAAAAAGCATTTGTATACTATTTATGGTAGAAAAAAATTAATTTGTAGGAATTTCCTAATTTATATACTACAAGTTTAGGAGTCAATTTTTGAATTTTATTAGATATTATAAAGAATCAATTCTATTTTTAGTCATAGATTTATAGGTGATAGTCCACTTTTAGTTCTTTATTATTATTATTATTATTATTATTATTATTATTATTATTATTATTATTATAACATCCTTTTTGGTCCTAATATTATTGTGGCATCACCATTTTTTGTACCCCATCAACAAAATTGTTAAAATATCATTAAATACAAGGATATTTCGATCTTTTTAACACAAAGTGCGTGACCTGTTATATTTTTTATGTTTCTTTTTGAAAAAATTCATAATTGAAGACTGCAATGCCTTTGTATTTAACGACATTTAAACTATTTTGTTGATAGAGGACCCAAAATGGTCATGCCACAATAATACTAGGACCAAAGGATGATGTTTTGAAAAAAAAAAGATTAAAAGTGAACTATCACCTATAAATCTAGAGCAAATTATCTTATGGACCCAGGTCCAAACTACACAATTTACATATTGAAACTGAATGTTTATTATTTACATACTAAATGTTCACAATTCAAAATATGAATATTCAATATGTAAATTGTGAACATTCAGTATGTAGATACGGATCCACCTTGCAAAATAGATCCGATCCGGATCCATGATATAACCATTGTAAATTTAGGACCAAAAATAGAATTAACTTATATTATAAAACACACCTAATTGTTTCGGAATAGATATTTAACTAATCAAATGTCATGCATTGTATTATTAAATTAAATGTATGCCTCATTTAATAGTTAGGGATGTTGTTTCAATGTCTGATCGTACCGAGTGACAGTAAAGTAAAGATTCTTTTTTCTTTTTTGGAGGCATGATGCTTTGCTAGGTCGCCTTCCTTACTTGCGAGCCCAGAAGAAATGATTATCGGCCACCTTCCCTACATGCAGGCTCCTTGGGCCGCCTTCCCTCCTTGCAGACCCGCAAGACTTTTTTTTTTTTTTTTTTTTTTTTGAGGTATGATGCCTTGCTGGGTCGCCTTCCCTACTTGCAGGCCCAGAAAAGATGATTATCGGACGCCTTCCCCTACATGTGGGCCAATGAGTCGCATTCCCTACATGCAGGCTCCTTAGGCCGCATTCCTTCCATGCAAGCTCGTAAGACTCTTTTTTTAGGCACGATGCCTCGCTGTGGTCGGGCTTTGTGCCTCTGTGGTAATGGACATTCTATGCTTCTGTGGTTGGGCTTTTATGCCTCTATGCTGTAATATTGGTATGGTGGTTTGGTATGATGGTTGGTATGATGGTTTGGTGGTTGTGGTTTGGATCTTATCCTTTGTTTTTTTTTTGGTTTGGGGTCTCTCTAAGAGAGTGATGTGAGATTGTGTTAGGTTGGTTTCACTTGTGGTTGTTCTGTTGAACTTATGACTCAGTTGGTATCTTGTTATAGAATTGATGTCTTATGCATTCGTTACTTGATATTGGATTCATTTGGAAATGTCCTTGGTTTGTGATTCTTTCAGCTTGTCGTTGTTGAGTCAAGTGATTTAAATAAAGAACAGTTACGTTAGTGCATATATTCTATATGCGTGTGTAAACCTATTTACAACCTATGATATACTATGTATTTCTCACGAGTGCAAGTGATTGATTACTTAGCATTTCTATGCTAATGTTTTCCTAACTGTTTCCAGGTATGGAGTAGATTGAGCTGAGAGCGCGCTAGAGATAGATGTACTTCGTTTTATGCTTAGTCTAGTAATTTGTTTAGATGTTTTCAAGCCTGTGTGCCTTAGACTATGTTTTATGTATTGACTATTTCAGTTGTGTTTCCTTATGGATTAGTATTGTGAATTCTTAGCCTGTGCATTTCGGTTCAGATTTGTCTAGATGTGGCATGACACCCTTTTGAGTATTAGTATGCTTCCGCTTTATTCTGTTGTTAGTTATGAGATTTGCTAGCTTTTATCTTAAGTTTATGCCTATCTCAGCGTGAAATTTTAGGGGTGTCACAGCCTCCTTCGCTACTTGCGGTCCCGTAAGAGATGATTATTGGCCGTCTTCCCTTCATGCGGGCCGATGAGCCGCCTTCCGATACAAGGGCTTCTTGGGCCGCCTTCTCTCCATGAAGGCCCGTAAGATTCTTTTTTTTTTGGTGCAATGCCTCGTTAGCCCGCCTTCCCTAGTTACGAGTAGAGAAGAGATGATTACTGGCCACCTTCCCTACACACGGACCGATGAGCTGCCTTCCCTACATGGAGGTTCTTTAGGACGCCTTCCCTCCATGAAGGCCCATAAGAGTCTTTTTTTTAGGCACGATGCCTCGCCGGGTCGCCTTCCTCACTTGCGGGCCTATAAGAGATGATTATCGCCTGCCTTCTCTTTACGGGTCGATGAGCCGCCTTCCCTGCATATAGGGGCTTCTTGGGCTGCCTTCTCTCCATGTAAGCCTGTAACACTCATTTTTTTGAGGCATGATGCCTCGATGGGCCGCCTTCCTTGTTTGCGGGCCCAGAATAGAAAATACAGAAGCTTATTTATTTATAATAAGTGTTTACCTCCGATGAGACTAGTCGATAATTGGTCGCCTCCCATTCCCTACTACACCTCCGACAGGGTCTTCTTCTTCCCGCCTTAGAGATTCCAATGGCGGTTCAACGTTTCCTTTTCTCCATACATTCCATTTGGCCAATTTTTCCCAATCTTTAAAGTCATTTAGCTCCCCTGATTGAACTAAGAGTTCGATCTCTCGCTTTAAAGTGTGGCACTCATCCGTGTCATGGCCATACCGCTTGTGCAATCGACAATACTTTGACTTATCGACTCCATGGATCTCCGTGGTTGGTGGTTGGGGTAACCGCACTAAGTTTCACTCCTTAGCATAGGCTAGCACCTCACTTGACTGTGCTATTAATGGTGTTAAAGGTCTTGGTGCCATTAGCATAGGTGTGAATAACTTCGAAGTCCTATTCAGGGTTGGCGACCCTGCTCGTAAGGTCCTCCGACTTTGATTTGAGTGCTAATCTATAGGTCGTTCCAACACCCTCTTACTTGGTTCGGTAGCTTCTTTTGTCCAGGGTCTCTTAGAAGACCCATCTTCTTCTTTTCTTTTAATCCGACTTGCTTCTTCGGCTTCAGCGTAACGAACTACCTTGGACATTAAGGCAACGTAAGTGCCTAGAGTTTTGCACTTAAGGCTTTTGTATAAATACCCCGCCCTTAAAGCTTCAGTGAACATGATAATGGCGTACTTATCGTCTATCTCGTCAACCTCTGCTACACCAGTTCGCCAGCGGGTGAGAAAATCAGTTAAAGTTTCGCCTGCCTTCTGTTTCACCGTGGTCAGGTAAGTGAAATGTTTTGTGTTCTTTATGCTCCTCAAAAAGTGGGTGATAAATCTCACTGCCAAGTCATGGAAAGAGTCAATTGATCCTACTCTTAAGTTCATGAACTAGCGTTGAACCGATCCCCCTAGGGTTGCAAACAAAGCCCTACACATAACTGCCTCTATGGCTCTATTAGCATCATAGTGGCTTGGTAGGTCAAGACGTGCTCCTGGGGATCCCCTACCCCAACGAACAGTTGGATGCTTGGCAACTTAAAATCAACGGGTAAGGGTTCATTCATAACCTACTATTATCCCCTTCCCTCCATGCAGGCTCCTTGGGCCGCCTTCCCTCCTTGCAGACTCGCAAGACATTTTTTTTTTCTGAGGCATGATGCCATGCTGAGTCGCCTTCCCTACTTGCGGGCCCAGAAGAGATGAATATCGGCCACCTTCCCCTACATGCGGGCCAATGAGCCGCATTCCCTACATGTAGGCTCCTTAGGTCGCCTTCCTTCTAAGCAAGCCCGTAAGACTCTTTTTTTTTTTTTTTTTTTTTTTTTTTTTTTTAGCACGATGCCTTGTTGGGCATCTTCGCTACTTGCGGCCCCGTAAGAGATGATTATCTACCGTCTTCTCTTCATGCGGGCCGATGAGCCGCCTTCCCATACAAGGGCTTCTTGGGCCACCTTCCCTCCATATAGGCCCGTAAGATTCTTTTTTTTTTTCTTTTTTGAGGTGCAATGCCTTGTTAGGTCACCTTCCCTACTTACGAGCAGAGAAGAGATGATTATTGGCCGCCTTCCCTACATGCGTGCCGAAGAGCCGCCTTCTCTAGATGCAGGTTCTTTAGGCCACCTTCCCTCCATGAAGGCCCATAAGACTCATTTTTTTTAGGCGCGATGCCTCGCCGGGCCGCCTTCCCTACTTGCGGGCCCGGAAGAGATTATTAGCTCCTGCCTTCACTTTGCAAGCCGATGAGCCGCCTTCCCTGCATATAGGGGCTTCTTGGGCTGCATTCCCTCCATGTAAGCCTATAACACTCATTTTTTTTAGGCATGATGCCTTGATGGGCTGCCTTCCCTGTTTGCGGGCCTAGAACAGAAAATACAGAAGCTTATTTATTTATAATAAGTGTTTATCTTTGATGAGACTAGTCGATAATTGGTTGCCTCCCATTCCCTACTACACCTCCAACAGGGTCTCCTTCTTCCCGCCTTAGAGATTCCAATGGCGGTTAAACGTTTCCTTTTCTCCAAACATTTCATTTGGCCAATTTTTCCCAATCTTTAAAGTCATTTAGCTCCCTTGATTGAACTAGGAGTTTGATCTCTCGCTTTAAAGTGTGGCACTCATCCGTGCCATGGCCATACCGCTTGTGGAATCGACAATACTTTTGACTTATCGACTCCATGGATCTCCCTGGTTGATGGTCGAGGTAACCGCACCAAGTTTCACTCCTCAGCATAGGCTAGCACTTCACTTGGCTGCGCTATTAATGGTGTCAAAGGTCTTGGTGCCGTTAGCATAGGTGTGAATGACCTTAAGGACTCCCAATATGAGGCAGTCCAGGATTCTTATTCCTTGTAGAGTTCCAGGCCCAAAATATGTATAAATAGATCTTCCACCCTTGGAGAAAGGATAAACAATTTTGAGCAATACAATACCTATATTCTCTCCATATATTTTTCCTGTATTCTCGCTATTCAAACAGGTAGTGTTGGACTTCCTTTAACTACCCAAAAGTTATAAAAACCAACAGCCGTGAAGGAGGCCCTATCTTTGATTCTGGAAAGCGGTTAGATTAATGTGGTTGTACACTCGCATTGTCAGATGGTTTGTGAGTTTCTTAATGGTACTCTCCCGGATATTTATTTTGCAGGTAGCATTATCAAAAAACAATGTCGGTCTCTTAAAAAACACTTTGAAGTAGTGTCGATTCAGTATGTTAACCAGTTAGTGAATAAGCGCGCTAATTCATTAGCTAGAGCTGCAAATTCTGAACCTGGTCATTCTACTTGTTTTATTATATTCCTCACCTATCGAACATTTATTTTCTACTATTTAATGAATTCCTTTCTTTTTAAAAAAAAATAGGTATCTTCTATCAAGGCCAAAAACTTAGGATTCTTTTGTATTTCAGCTTGTAGCTGACCAGCTTATTGTATCAGCTGGATAATGCTGAAGCAACAACTACAGCGTTCTAGTGGAACTGAAAACAGCGGATCGACAGAGCACACCAACAAAATAGATCAGCTGAGCATACCAGCTGGATCCTTGAAGTTCACTACTACAAATAACGCTTTTAACGTTGGCTTTTTGGCACTTTTAATGTCCATTTCCTATCGACGTCGTTACTGTACACGTAGTAAATAAATGATACAACGTCGGTTAAAAAAACGACGTTGTATATATTTTTTTTTTAAATTTTAAAATTAACATACGACGTCGATTTTTTTTTTTTTTTTTATAAAAACCGACATCGTAGCTTATTATTATTATTATTTTTAAAAGACATACAACGTCAGTTGTTTCTCACAGCCGAAAAAATATTAGAGATACGACGTCCGGTTTTTAAAAAAACCAACGTCGTATCTCTTTAAAAAATTAACAAAATAGCGATATTGGCTAAATACCAGCAAAACCTTTGGTCAAGTATTTGCAATTTCCACTATTGTCACTAACAGAATAAAGAGATATGCCTTCCGCAATTAGAGAGCTAAGTAAAATAAGAGCACAAGCAAAAAGTATCTTGAGAATATTTGCAAGCACTTGAAATGAAAGTGCAAAACAATCCAACGTGAATGTACACAGATAAATAACTACTCTTAATTCCCTTTTGAGATGAAGACATCTAGATATCTCCCAACCATTGGATGAAGAAAATGACAAATGTTGCATGTTCCTTTTCAATCGTGCATAATTTTTGGAGAATAGGACAAAAGTCAGTGTAGAAAAGGACGATTGTACAATTGCAGCACGTTGGAGTCAGTGGCAGTTTTAGACAACTATCGCTTAAAGGGTAACAAACATATTTGAAATGTTTAGAAGATTACCAGATTGTCCTCACCCCTATCCTATAAATAGAGGATTACAAAGCTCAAAAAAGGTAGCCCGTGCTAGTACAATTGCCGATTTTATTGAGAATTATTAAGTGTTATGCAAGCAAACTTAAGAGAGAGACCAAGCTAAAACGTTCATATCCAGTGCAACCAGAGCTTCACTTGCGAATTTGTTCCCGATCTGCTGCTCGAGGAGTCCAGATCGAAGGAGCAAAATTCCTATAAATATCGCTTAAAGGGTAATGATAAGCACCAAGGATAGCACTTATAAGGGGTCTCTATTAGATTAAAAGCGCATCGTTTTGACATCCAATTACAACAATTGCATGCATTTCAGCTCAAATGCGATCAATTTCTTCTAACAACATTTCCAGAAAAAGTTTTGAAGTATTTCACAAGTTGGAGAGGGATTTGAAGCTGAAATAGAGCAAAAGACAAACAAGCGAATATGCAGTAGCGCCCCACGCAGCCTCACACGCGTGTGGCTGGGCGTAGAATTATTCCAGAGAGCCACCACGCCATCACACGCGTGTGAGCAAGCGTGGTCGGGCCAAGGGCTATTTTGGGAAATTTGTTCCTTTTCTTTGTCACCTATATAAATCCCTTTTGCCCTAAACCTAAAAGAAGAGGGAGGAGAGTTTTAGATCAGAAAATTGATAGAATAGGATAGTTAGATCTAGAGGGTTTTCTCCCCTTTTGGGGGAAAATTCCTTCCATTCATAGTTAGAATAGATCAAGGGCAAGAAGGAAGATTGAGATTCAAGATCAAGGTTGTAAGACTCTCTTTTTCAAGAGGTGGTAACCATTCTCTTCAATTTCTAATTCGATACTTGTTTCTTTGAATTTCCTTTTCCTTTTCTTGTTTCTTAGTATGCTAGAGTAGATTAGATAGGGGATTGGTGGCCCCATGGTAGATCTATGTGGATGTTTAATATTATTGTTTTGATTTGTAAATTTCTTGCTTGTTGGATGTTAAACTTGTTTGGATGATGTTTTTTAAGCTTTGTGCCTTTTGTGGCCACATTAGGTAGCAAACCCAAAGGAAGTGAGTGTGCGCGTGATAGCGGTCACCCACGAGTCTCACTCACCCAAATCTCCGCTCTTAGTCTGAAAGGACAAGACCCGAGAGGAGTGGTAGACAAAGTGCTCGATGAAATGCCCCAACCGAATGAGGATGTGGGAGTCCAAAGTGTGACGTCACTTGGCAGTGTGCCATGAACTCCCTAGTCTATTCCACAACTTGCATTCACAAAACCAACCAAAGATAAACCACATGGAAAAGCCTAAAGCCCCAATCTCCTCTTTACTTTTCTTTACTTCACACCACCTTTTACCAACCTTACTCTTTTTCCAATGAATCCAACTCCTAGCCATTCCAGTAACTCTTTTCCTTCCACCTCTTTGATGCCATCATACCCATTCGATTCCCATTCGTCATCCTTGAGAGACACGACACTCGGGGAGTCTTGACTCTTCGTTTTACAACTTTACACCTTCACATTCGCACTCACCCCATACAAACCACACATCGTCAAAATGACGCCGTTGCCGGGGATGGCAAACGGTTTCGAAAAGTGTTGACATCTTAGAAGTAGAATTTTAAGAGTTCTTGAATTGCTTTCTTTTTGTTTATTTTATTTTATTTACTTACTTTTGTTCCTTGTTTAAGAAAGTGAGCTTAAATTGCCTTGTATATCTTGTGCTTACTTGCAACTACTTTTAGTTGCAAATATTGTTGTTGGCTAAGCTATTGTGCAGGAAATTCTTGTTGAAATTCATTTATAAGCTTGCCAAAGAGTACTAAAATGAATCCCCATGATCACCCACATCATGGAGAACAATCCTATAGAAATCCTCTACCCCAACCATATCCCTATTACCCCCATTCCACCTATACTTACCCTCCACCAACGTACCATTACCCATTTTCCACACCACCATTTACCACCTCTCTATCCATATCCATTTCATACACCCAATCATCACCCATATCCATACGAAACACCACCTCCACCTTTCCAAGAAAATTACCCTTCACAATACTCCAATCATCAAAATGACTCGTTAAGCTCCAAAACATAGAGAGTAAGCTTGTGCAAATGATGAAACAACTCGACCCAAGCTATACTCATGAGTCAAATTCATTCCCCAATTCCCACCTAAACACCTACTACCCACCTCCATCACAAATTCACAAAGAAAACAATACTACCTATTCCTTTGAAACACCACCCTCTTTCCTATATAATACCCATACAAATTCTTGTGATTATACCCCACTGGCCACCGATGAAATTGAAATTCTAAAAGCAAAAATTGACGAATTCACTAGGATGGCCAAGGAGGATACGGCTAAACTAAGAGCCGAAATCAAGAGCGAACTAAAGGACTATCTCGCTACCCTTCGGGAGGAAGGACTTCCATTAGAAGAAGTTGAAACGAAGATGCTATCTATGATGGAGGAGCTCATGAAAATGAATGAGTCTCGAGCTAACTCCACTATCATAGATGACATCCCCACTTTGGAAGCCCGTCCAAGGATTGTACAAGAGGTCGAAAATGCGCAAAATGCTAGGGAAGAGGAGAATGTAGAAGAGAAAGTGGATTGTTATGCCCCGGTGCTTGAAGAAGTTCCAATTTTTGAATTGGAAAATCAAAAGGAGGTAGAGATGGAAAGTGAGGATGATGACATTGAACTAGTGTGGGAAGATGAAGAGCCAACATGTGGTAAAATTCCTAATCCTTTTTGTGCTAATATTTTTGAAAATCCTTGTGCTCTTCTTAAAGACACCCTTGTGGATGACTCCCTTCGCATTGATACTTTTATCATATGTGATTATGATTGCTTTAAATTTAGGGAGGATGATTCCATGAAAAATTTTGATATATTGATTAATGATTGTAAGGATTCTCTTTTGTTTAAATATGAGTATGATTGCTTTAACTTTTTAGAAGATGAATCCTTTGTCTTGGGTGAGAGTGAGTTGGTGAGTGAAAGGGATGATGCTTCATTCTATTCGTGTGAGAGTGTGAGTGATTTTTCTAACCCAATAGAGTGGAGTGATGAAGAAAAGGAGTGTGAGGAAGAGATGGTGGGAAATGATAGGTCTTTCACGTTTGATCTTATGAAAAGAATTGAGTGGAGAGAGTTGACCACACTCGAGATTGAGGAAGGGAATGAGGAGATATGGTTTGAACCAAACGAGAAAATCTTTAGTGGGGGGAGAGAGGAAAAAGGAAAGGAAGCAGACACCATCCTAAAAGAATTAAGTAGGGTGTTTGATGTTAACATTCATCCAACCTTGCATGCTGTTCTTCCTTTATTCATGTGGGTATTCAAGGATGTTTCCCACCTTGGGACATTCCTTGAAGCTAAGGTTCACGGGACGCTTGGTCGGGTCCCAAAGTCTGTGTGCCTTGAAGGATAGGCCACACCATGTCTGGCCAGGAGACGTAAAACCATGGCGCACTTGGGAGGCAGTCCCAATGTTATTTTACTGTTTCTTTAAAATTCTCTTGTTCTATGTAGTGTGTTTTACTTAGTCTTATTTCAATAATGATTCTATAATCTCGGTTGAGCTAACAAGTACAGATTAAACACCCGAGAGTTATAAGTTGCCCGCAATCAATTGACACACATCATCACTAGCAAAGGAAGAAGGGGGAAACCGAGGTAAGCTTTGCACAAACACGCCTCCACGCCACCACCACGCGTGTGGCTAGGCGTGAGAGCTACCACGCCGCTCACACGCGTGTGAGCAGGCGTGGGAAAAAAACCAGAGAGCTCCCACGCCCACTACCACGCGTGGTAGCATGCGTGGACGGGCACCAGACTTTTTCGCGGATTTTCGCGCGAAGTGGTTTAAAACCCTTTCCTTGCTTCATTTCTTCCCCACCACGAGCAAGAACTATCCCAAGCTGAAAATATACACTTTCTAAGCATTTCCTTCCAAGTCTCTCAACTTTTCTCAAAGATTCTAAGTCATTTCTAAGGTATGAACATACTCTTCTTTGCTATTTACTTGTTTAATGAAGAACTTGTCCTATTTTTGAAGAACATCTCCATGGGTTTTTCTTGTATGACATTTTTCTTGAGATATATTGTTATGAGATGACTTGATAGACTTGTATTGAGCCTACATTGCTTCTATAGACTAGAAATTTCATGTTTTAACATCTCTTTGTGACTAGATCTTGAATTGCTTAATTTGGGTATTCTCTTGTCATGATGAGATCCTTGTTGATATAGTGAGCATGGTGGGTAAAGTTTGCAACTTTCCTACTCTATAGGCACTACATTGCTATATTTTACTAGTTAGATGGTCCAATTTTAACTTTCATGTTACTTCCATTTTTCAACCTTGAGCTAGTCTAGAGGTAGAAGATGAAGTTGACCATATGTTGACCTTTTGACTATGAAATGAGTATGGAATGGTATGAGCTAGTTAATGCATGTATAGGATAGAATTTTATATGGATATCAAAATGATGGTTGCATGCAGTGAATTCTTATGATTTTTCTTTAGATATGTGTAATATTGTTCATAATCAATATTTAAGATTTGCAAGTGTTTTTCCTTGTGTTGCTTTGGTTACCTATGATATAGGAAAAGATGTCTTCGCCATATGACCTTGCACAACAGATTGCTCAAAGGCTCCAAAGAGGGAAAGCTCCTGCAGATGAAAACAATGCCAGGGACGCTAACACTCGTTACATAGAAGTACCCACCGGAACTCAAATTCTGCTGATGACTGCTACCATGCTAGGTCGGTACAGGCAATTGTTAAACTACCCTATTGTGCAATGGAGGTATGTGGATTTGAAAGTATTGGAGGATTATGAGTGCAAATATGGACTGGAGAGGTTGATTGTAGAGCCATATTGGAACAACCTGCTAAGCTGGAGACAGGATACTTTTATCCCTCTAGTACATGAGTTTATCGCAAGCTTGAAAGTTGATGGAATAGCTGGAGATCTCTACAGCCCCACCATTAAGTTTAGACTCTTCAACCAGGACTATAACATATCGGCCAACCATTTGGGAGTTCTCCTTGGATTCTACAATGAGGAAGACCAGTCGAAGCACTGGTACAGGAGACTGAGGCATGACTTTGGAGACAGAGATATACCGAGGACATATTGGTCGAAGATTGCAAGACAAGGAGTCGAATGGGAAGGGTCAAGAGTGAGAGTCTCTCAGATTGTAAGGGAGGATTTAAAGGTTTTATGGAAGGTGATCGCTCATTCATGGGAAGGAAGGCCTGAGACATATGACCGAGTCTCAAAGGCGGAGCTGTTCATGCTGTGGAGTATGGACACCGGGAACTCGGTGAACATGAGCGCGATTTGTAGAAACTTGCTTATTGCACAACAGCAAGAGTCAGCCAGGGCAATCTTCATAGGCTCCTTAGTGACAAGGCTGTGCGTCTCCCTAGGCAATCAAATGAAAATGAATTGTTTCGAACATCGGCTTCCAGGAGCGCATATAGTTCCTTTATCTCCCGAGGACGTCGCAAAACTTCATTTGAGACAATTAGTGCGAACTAGGGTAGATGAGGAGATGGCGGATGATCACGCTAACACGCCCATGACATCCCCAGGATTCACACCTTCTCCGATGTCATTCAACTCCCCGTCTCTTTCGGAAATGTACTCGCCGTTGGATTCTTCAATGTATTCCCCACCACTGAGAGAGCCCGGACCGTCCGTACCTCCACCACAACCTGAAGAGCAAGACCCCAACTCCTCTATCTTCAACATTCGAAGCTGGTTCACCCGGTCACTGATTGGAGATCCCTCCAAAATTTTCAATACCAATTGCACTTGGAGCAAATGCAAAAGTTGGATGAAATTTCGAGAGAGATCAAGGAAATCAGGAGAGCATGAAGGAAAGAAGAAACTGAAGAAGAGAAAAGACAAATCTTGATGATGATGACTTGTGATCTGTTAACTCTGAACAATTGATTGTGGACAATCTCTTTACTTTTGTTTATATTTTTAGCTATATTTCTGTTTATATTTTATCTTGCATGTTTCGTCTAGCCAAAGATGTTAAACGTGGCGCTTTTGGGAGGCAACCCACAAATAAGAAGAAGAAAGGACCACTCCACCAACAACCGTGGAAAACCAATTTTGAAAGGTATAATTTCAAATTCTTAATTTATTTCTTTACCTTTACTCTAACCGTGTTTAAAGGGCAAACTCAGATTGCAAAACTTTTCTAAGGATACAAATTGTAAGTATTTCTTTTATCCTAATTCAATGCCCTGTTTTGGTTCGCTTTATTTTCTAGGATCACAAATGAAGAGCTGCATAAAATTGTTGTGTTGAATGTAGTCTATTTGTTAGAACTGTTTAGCCCAGTTCGCACTTTTAAGTGTGGAAAAGAGGCGTGTGTAGAACCCTTAAACATATATCCTTTTTCCTCCGTTCCTTATGGAAACATCAAGGACGATGTTTATTTTTAAGTGTGGAAACTTGGGTGTATGCTTCTTGAAACAGTTGATTGATTAAGTGATAAGGTATAGGAACCTAGAGGGTGTGTTTTTGCCAATACTATCTAGGAGGGCTCCTAACCTTGTGCCAAAGATTGAATGTCTTAAATATGCTTTGGAAGTTTCACTTTGCACCAATTTGCACATTTTGACCCAATTTTGAAAATTTTTGATGAGTGCTTGCATGCTTTCACCTTGTATTTTGTTTGGACCTCAGTCAAGGATCTCTCGAAGTGGGAGTGTGATCCTTTGAGTTTTAGAAAGATAAGAATAGCGAAGCCTGGAAACTGAATTAATCTCAGCAGGACATGGGGCAAAAGGAGAGCCTAAGTGAGCTATGAGTGAAAACAATCCCTAATCCCTAGAAAAAGGCATGAGAGGTTGATATGGTGAAACGTGAATAAAGGAAAAAGGCCATTCCTAGAGATAAAAATGAGGTGAGCCATCTTGTCTAGATAAGGGGTAACCATTGCACTGTCTTCAAAAAAGCATGGATTTCCATGTGAAGTCGGTTACCCCGAAGAGATCTTGAAAGATGAGAAAACAGAGAGGAGGTGAGCCACTTCGCTAGGATTCAGGCACCCATTGCACTGACCTTCGAAAAAGCATGGATCTCCATGTGAAGTCGGGTAGCCTGATGACGTTATCCTAGGAAGCGAGAAAATAGAGTGATCGCCCAAGCCATGGCGATGAGCGGTCCATGTCCCTGCCCTCACTTATATTATGAAAAATGGCTTTGGCGTTAGGATGGAATTGCCTGAGGGATGAGCATCGGTCCCACTAGTCGGATCGGCTTGAGGCCCCTAGAAAATACAAGGTGAAAACTCTTTTGTCACTTGCATGCTTGAAAGGTGTGAACAGAAATCTTCTCATGAAATATCCATCTCTCGAGACCTTGACTTCATCAGCATATTTCTTACATTTGGTTGGCACGAGTTTAGTAGTCTTGGTAGATAGTGTAGGGGATTTCATCCGCTCAACTCCGAACACCTACACATCACTTGATCGATTAACCGTGAGAGAAAGAACTATCCTTGGTGCTTATATGATTAGTGCTTAGAAAAGTATGCTTGCTTGAGGACAAGCAAGGTTTAAGTGTGGAAACTTTGATAAGCACCAAGCATAACACTTATAAGGGGTCTCTATTAGATTAAAAGCGCATCTTTTTGACATCCAATTACAACAATTGCATGCATTTCAGCTCAAATGCGATCAATTTCTTCTAACAACAATTTTAGAAAGAGTCTTGAAGTATTTCACAGGTTGGAGAGGGATTTGAAGCTGAAATAGAGCAAAAGACAAACAAGCCGATATGCAGTAGCGCCCCACGCAACCTCACACGCGTGTGAGCAAGCGTGGTTGGGCCAAGGGTTATTTTGGGAAATTTGTTCCTTTTCTTTGTCACCTATATAAATCCCTTTTGCCCTAAACCTAAAAGAAGAGGGAGGAGAGTTTTAGATCAGAAAATTGATAGAATAGGATAGTTAGATCTAGAGGGTTTTCTCCCCTTTTGGGGGAAAATTCCTTCCATTCATAGTTAGAATAGATCAAGGGCAAGAAGGAAGATTGGGATTCAAGATCAGGTTGTAAGACCCTCTTTTTCAAGAGGTGGTAACCATTCTCTTCAATTTCTAATTCGATACTTGTTTCTTTGAATTTCCTTTTCCTTTTCTTGTTTCTTAGTATGCTAGAGTAGATTAGATAGGGGATTGGTGGCCCATGGTAGATCTATGTGGATGTTTAATATTATTGTTTTGATTTGTGAATTTCTTGCTTGTTGGATGTTAAACTTGTGTGGATGATGTTCTTTAAGCTTTGTGCCTTTTGTGGCCACATTAGGTAGCAAACCCAAAGGAAGTGAGTGTGTGCGCGATAGCGGCCACCCACGAGTCTCACTCACCCACATCTCCGCTCTTATTCTGAAAGGACAAGACCCGAGAGGAGTGGTAGACAAAGTGCTCGATGAAATGCCCCAACCGAATGAGGATGTGGGAGTCCAAAGTGTGACGTCACTTGGTAGTGTGCCATGAACTCCCTAGTCTATTCCACANAAAGGAAAAAGGCCATTCCTAGAGATAAAAATGAGGTGAGCCATCTTGTCTAGATAAGGGGTAACCATTGCACTGTCTTCAAAAAAGCATGGATTTCCATGTGAAGTCGGTTACCCCGAAGAGATCTTGAAAGATGAGAAAACAGAGAGGAGGTGAGCCACTTCGCTAGGATTCAGGCACCCATTGCACTGACCTTCGAAAAAGCATGGATCTCCATGTGAAGTCGGGTAGCCTGATGACGTTATCCTAGGAAGCGAGAAAATAGAGTGATCGCCCAAGCCATGGCGATGAGCGGTCCATGTCCCTGCCCTCACTTATATTATGAAAAATGGCTTTGGCGTTAGGATGGAATTGCCTGAGGGATGAGCATCGGTCCCACTAGTCGGATCGGCTTGAGGCCCCTAGAAAATACAAGGTGAAAACTCTTTTGTCACTTGCATGCTTGAAAGGTGTGAACAGAAATCTTCTCATGAAATATCCATCTCTCGAGACCTTGACTTCATCAGCATATTTCTTACATTTGGTTGGCACGAGTTTAGTAGTCTTGGTAGATAGTGTAGGGGATTTCATCCGCTCAACTCCGAACACCTACACATCACTTGATCGATTAACCGTGAGAGAAAGAACTATCCTTGGTGCTTATATGATTAGTGCTTAGAAAAGTATGCTTGCTTGAGGACAAGCAAGGTTTAAGTGTGGAAACTTTGATAAGCACCAAGCATAACACTTATAAGGGGTCTCTATTAGATTAAAAGCGCATCTTTTTGACATCCAATTACAACAATTGCATGCATTTCAGCTCAAATGCGATCAATTTCTTCTAACAACAATTTTAGAAAGAGTCTTGAAGTATTTCACAGGTTGGAGAGGGATTTGAAGCTGAAATAGAGCAAAAGACAAACAAGCCGATATGCAGTAGCGCCCCACGCAACCTCACACGCGTGTGAGCAAGCGTGGTTGGGCCAAGGGTTATTTTGGGAAATTTGTTCCTTTTCTTTGTCACCTATATAAATCCCTTTTGCCCTAAACCTAAAAGAAGAGGGAGGAGAGTTTTAGATCAGAAAATTGATAGAATAGGATAGTTAGATCTAGAGGGTTTTCTCCCCTTTTGGGGGAAAATTCCTTCCATTCATAGTTAGAATAGATCAAGGGCAAGAAGGAAGATTGGGATTCAAGATCAGGTTGTAAGACCCTCTTTTTCAAGAGGTGGTAACCATTCTCTTCAATTTCTAATTCGATACTTGTTTCTTTGAATTTCCTTTTCCTTTTCTTGTTTCTTAGTATGCTAGAGTAGATTAGATAGGGGATTGGTGGCCCATGGTAGATCTATGTGGATGTTTAATATTATTGTTTTGATTTGTGAATTTCTTGCTTGTTGGATGTTAAACTTGTGTGGATGATGTTCTTTAAGCTTTGTGCCTTTTGTGGCCACATTAGGTAGCAAACCCAAAGGAAGTGAGTGTGTGCGCGATAGCGGCCACCCACGAGTCTCACTCACCCACATCTCCGCTCTTATTCTGAAAGGACAAGACCCGAGAGGAGTGGTAGACAAAGTGCTCGATGAAATGCCCCAACCGAATGAGGATGTGGGAGTCCAAAGTGTGACGTCACTTGGTAGTGTGCCATGAACTCCCTAGTCTATTCCACAACTTGCATTCACAAAACCAACCAAAGATAAACCACATGGAAAAGCCTAAAGCCCCAATCTCCTCTTTACTTTTCTTTACTTCACACCACCTTTTACCAACCTTACTCTTTTACCAATGAATCCAACTCCTAGCCATTCCAGTAACTCTTTTCCTTCCACCTCTTAGATGCCATCATACCCATTCGATTCCCATTCGTCATCCTTGAGAGACACGACACTCGGGGAGTCTTGACTCTTCGTTTTACAACTTTACACCTTCACATTCGCACTCACCCCATACAAACCACACATCGTCAGGTAACAAACATATTTGAAATGTTTAGAAGATTACCAGATTGTCCTCACCCCTATCCTATAAATAGAGGATTACAAAGCTCAAAAAAGGTAGCCCGTGCTAGTACAATTGCCAATTTTATTGAGAATTATTAAGTGTTATGCAAGCAAACTTAAGAGAGATACCAAGCTAAAACATTCATATCCAGTGCAACCAGAGCTTCACTTGCGAATTTGTTCCCAATCTACTGCTCGAGGACCAGATCGAAGGAGCATAATTCCTATAAAATCCTCTTAGGATGTTAAAGAGAAGAGTGTTGAACCGCTAAATCAACAAGTTGGTGGTAAGCTTTTTATCAACCCAGAACCAACACAAGGTTTGATCCCTAGACTTTTTGTAATAAAAATTCACTACCAACCAACTTAGCTATTTCAACTTTCAATAATGTTTACGTATCATAATGTATTATTGAAAACTTTTAAGAGCAGGATTTATTTTATAATTATTACAAATTTGAAAGTTTAATAATGATAAGGTTAGATTGTCAACCAGCCTAATAAGGGGCATATTAGTAATTTTGTGTACACTATGTAAGCCTAAGAAAAGGAAAATCCAATTATCACTCCTCCATCTATGTATATCCTCTTTTTTCTTTTCGTTACTTTATTTCTTTTCATTTAAGCATACAGTTAAGCCTATACTCAAATCATATAAACTCCTCAAATCATATTTGGGGAGGTTTTCGTCAGTATTTATTTCAATGGTTAACTCCGATTTGTTTCGTATGTCTTTGCGTTGACGATAGGACGATGTGTTCACTTTGGTATGCTTCGGACGAATGCACACTATTGACGGAGTGTGAACTTGTGTTATGTACATGTAGGGTGTTTGCGAGTGTGTGCACTCGTGTGGTCGTTTGTATTCATTCAACATGAACTGACGTGCATTTATTCTTACATTTTATCACTTTTGGACATGTGTTGCGTTGTTGTTCAGTGATTTTATTTATGTGCATTTGTGTGTTGCATTGTCATAGTCACTTAAAAACACCCAAAGTATTGAAATATGTTAATCTAGAGCACTTTTTTCATTTTTTTACAAAGGGATGCCAACAAAACATGTTCTTAAAATGTACACAACATTACAAAAAGGTGCATACTATCCATCCTTCCCCATCCCCAAACCCTGTTTGCCTTCCCTCATCTATCACGGTCGAACAAACATGAAAACACAATAAAGAAATGCACACAATCCATAATGCCTCTATAAATTAACACGATGCTCTAAATTATCAAAACGTTGCCCAATAAAAGGCTTGATAGACTCCTCCTAAGTTGGCGACCAGTACTTCGTTCCACTGAGTGCAATATCCATAACACACCCGTCAAGTGCACCCCTTTGAGCTCGATGCGCTGAAAAATTAAAAACAATGACAAAACGCAAGTAAGAAGCACAACCAACTTTACATAACATCTCCTAAAGCCCATCACTGCTCTACAATGCATATAATGCACCAAACAAATGCACACACCATACATAATAAACACGAACCACACTACATCACAACTGGCAAAACTCCCCACCCCTGCAATGCACACAATATATCAAGTAACTGTACAGAAACAACCAACCACACCGTAAGAGCTCCACTGAGGACCTAGACAATGTGGAATGCACAACCACTCCACCGGAACCCAGCACCATAAGAATGCACACAAAAACACAACCAAATGTACACAAGCCATCAAACAAAGCACACACCGGATAAAAAATGCTCACAACAAAGTAACAACGCTTTTTCCTCCCCAACCATGCACCCAACCCCACTTTGCCACCGAACACTACACTCCCAACAGAAAAGAAAATGGAAAACTATACGAACACATGGAAAAAATGAAAACTTACCTATCATCAGCTACTCCATTAGAACAAGCAACACAACAAACATGATTGACGAATAGCAATTTTAACAACATTAATGAAGATTGGATTAAACATAAAACTTCAAGTCATTAATTGAATGAGAAAAACACCCTTAACACCACCAAGACCCCAATAGCCCACCAAAGAACATAGACACTATAATATGCAACGCCACAATCCTAAAACCCAAACACTAGGAATGCACACAACGCCACAACCAGATAGACACAAACATCACTACAATGCACACCTTGAACCAAACACATGCAGACAACCATGTCCCTGCACCACTTCCCATCGATAACTACACCCACATCGAAAAATGACAAGCTTTACGTTAAAAAACAAACCAACAAATTAAACATGAAAAATGATAAAAACCACAGCCCCCACCAACCTCAAAATAAGACCATCCAATATACTACTCAAACAACACGAAAAAAAAAACAACGAAAACATACTTGAAGCCGGCGAATCCATTGAAACAAGCAACGCAGAAACCACGAATGACGCCGAAGTCCTGACAGCAAGGAAAATAAATAGAATGGGGAAGACAAAGATTTAGACCAAATCAAGTACTACCAAAAATGAAACTCCTAAAATCATGTGCAAAATCAATAAATAATCATAACAGTATTGTTAATGCAGCAGAAAATTACTAAAATATCCCTACATTAATACATGAAATAAAAAATAAAAAAGACAAAAAAAAATCCAAATTGTACATCCACACAAAATCAAGAGCCCAAATTAATTCCTAATTCTCATGTAGAGAAAGATATATATATATATATATATATATATATATATATATATATATGTTCTTATTCACATGAGTACTATATACTATAGAGGACTTTGAAGATCCATCATAACCATCTAAATCATTAGATTAAATGGCTGAGATTAGATAGGATTAAGCAAGGATATGCTCTCCAAATTTAGATTAAGGGCAAATAAGAGAATGAACAAGAATTGTAATTAATTAAGGTAAGATTTGAATTAAGAAATAAGAAATAAGAAATTGAATGCATACATAAATAAGGAAAACACACGCTACCCTCCACATAGTGTAGAGATTTTCAGTAAATTGGGAAAAATGAGGGAATTAGCACACAAGAACATCAACCTGCAATGGAAGAAAATAGAGCGCCAGATTTCGAACAACGATGTGGCAAAACAGTACTGTAAGTTGACATAGGTAGTGGTGAAAGATAAGAAAATTTTACAAATACCGTTGTGTGCCTATGCTCTTTATATCGTGTGCCTGATGTTTATGGGTTGTGTGACTATCGTGCATTAGAGTATAAAAACGTAATGAACAGACTGAAATTATAAAATGAGGTTAGATTGTATAATTTAATCAGTGCTATAACAATGAAAGCGTGAATATAGATATTACATAGTTGCATGAGTATGAGTTGGTGAATAAGGGTTGACTATGATGATAACACTAGGTTGGACGAAAATGTGTATGAAATAATGTTTACTCATACGATTTTTGTTTTGGGTTGTTATTGGCATGAAGTAACCTTATTGTTGATAACAAGGAATTAAACAAACAAAGCAAAATGTTTTGGGTTATGAGGACGCCTAGTAAGAAGTATAAATTTGTTGGAAAGAATGTTGCTGATATCTGTAATACAAAAGAGATGCAAAATAATACAGAAGAACAAGAGAACAAAACCGGATCATCTGGTATCTTCAGGCGTGTAATCACTTTCCTATAAGCTTTAAATCTCCCTTAGAAAAGCAACAGGATTCCAGATTTAATCTTATGGGATACAAGAAGATGAATGAAATTCTTAAGTTGCTTTGATTAAGAATTTCCTGTAGAATTGTAGGACTGTGAAATATCTTGGTTTCATGCAAATTAATTGCATGTATATTTCTCTGTGATCTATTCTGTCTTCATCAGATGAAACTCCTAAGATTTTATAGAGGTAAAATCTAATTGTTAGGAGTAGTTACTTGGAAGTTCACAACAGTTTAATAAACCAACTTCCAAAGATATATATTAATATAACTGACTTGGGATTAATTTTACGTAATATTCTGAACCTTATGCGTGTGATATAATTCAAACAATTATATCCACAACTTAATATTTCAAATACATGTGCACATGCAAATTAAGAAATAATAAGTCCACAGCCACATGCATAGTAACTGAACTGCTTCATTCGAGAGGTAAAGCTTTCACGTAAATTCTGCAGCTTTGCATGTAGAGTAATTTAAATAATTAAACACATATTTTAGTATCTTTAATTGCATTTAGAATATGCAAAGCCAAAGATATTGAAAATATGCAATCACATGCATCCACAGAACGTGCTAGACATAAATGCAAAGAAGGATCCATTCGAGAGGTTTGCTGTACAAAGTTCGAGAGGTGCATGACCTTAGAGAGAAAAGATCACCAAGCTTTACAGTCCATCCGTGCGAGACATGACTCAAAGAGACAACCTCTCTCGCGTGAACCGATCTCTCGCGACCTCTCGCACACCTCTCGCGCACCTCTCGCGACCTCTCGAGCATCCCAAAATCATCTCTACCAAACTAAATAATATTTATTACTCCGCAACTCCAAATATTATTTAAGCTTGCATGGTAGACATCTGAAACATTAATCTCCATTACTATATAAATATCCAACAATCCTCCTCTATTTATATAGTAAAAATTAATACTGTACCAAGATAAATCCAAAACTCATGCATAAATGAAAGTGTCTTAGAGATTGAACTTTCACATAGTATTATACGCGATACATCAATTCGAATTGCAGTGATGGACGAACCTTGAATCACGCAGTCTCTTTGAAGAAATGTAGGTATAACACACACAAGTTTTACAGTCACAACAACCCAATAAACTTGACACTATTAAAGGCCATGTGTCCGTATCCATTAATGAGCACATACCAAGTAAAGCCCAAACTTGTTTGAACCGGCCACACCTCATACTCACAGAGGCTAATCTTTTATATCATGCACTGCATCATGCATTTTTTCAAAAGATCAGTTAAGAGTAAAACTCATCCCTAACAGTGCAGAACCAAGCATCACCTTTCCTGGGATACAATTTAATTAAACTTTTGATGCTTGCAAATCACAAAATGAAGTACTCATCATCATTGAACTCAAGACTTAACGTTATAACTTAGGCGTGAGTTGTGCTTTCCTTCACTTGCAATTTAAATAATTAGGCTTTCCATATCCCTCAGATTATTTTGTACTCAACAACCCTGTACAATCCTTAAACTAGGATTTTATCTTGTTGTTAATGCCGTACTAAATAATCATCAATACATAGTAAGGCCTTTCAATTAAAACTATGTATTTAATAATAGGTTATCACACCATATCATTTTCGATGTCTTTTGAACCATGTCCCTCGTCATAGCTTTGGTAAGCGGATCCGCTAAATTAAACCGGGACCGTACACAGTTCAGCGCTACGCAATTATATGAAATCTCCCGCACACAGCTATGTACCAAGCCGATGTGTCTTTACTTGCCAATATAACATTGTTATATCCTTGGCCAGTGTATGTAGCTTTACTGTCACAATGTACAAAATCAGGTGACATCGATTTTGGCTAAATCGAAATTTCCAAATTTAAATTCCTTAGCCACTTAGCTTCCTTGCATGCCGAAGCTAAAACAATAAGTTCATGTCAAAACAGATATTCCTTTGAATATACTAAACCATAATTAATGGTTTATTCAAGTATTTCAAAATTCCTTATAATGCCATCCACTTTGACAACAATACATGATGATAGATATAACTTTAATATTCTATCAATTAACTTGTAAAACAAAATATTTAATTGATTATACCGGAACCTTCTTTTCAGGTTACTAGTCAATAAATATTTATTTTCTGCAAATTCTATAACCAAGAATTTCAATCACCATGTAAAACTTATTAACACTGAGTGATTTCTTAAAATCAAAATTAAAACCTCCTCTATTTGGACTACCATCCACATTGAGAAATAAATCGATAAGAATTCTCCACTCAGAAATATCCATTCACTTTGGAGAATAAGCTTATACTGATAAACCTCCTCCATTCAAAAAATCCATTCAGTTTGGTGAAGAAACCATTTTCATTTTTAAGCTCACTCTTTTCATGTTTCTTCTAAACTGAAGAATCATACCAACTTAAATCATAATCCATGTCTTAAATTTAAAATTCCTTTTCACTACCCAGTTTCCATACTAGATAAACTAGTAAACTTTTGGCTTTCAGAATTTTAACACATTCTCAGTATGAGAATTCTTGTGTCAAAGACATTCATAAAATTTATGAATTTCATCATCATGCATTTCTCATGCATGAAAGTTACAGCATGCCTTAAAAGAGAAATATTACAGAATATTTCCAAGGCTTTCTGCCTTTATCAGAAATACAATAAAATATTTCTAACTTTCACAAGGATGAAAATTTCTATTGTGCTAAAATGCCAATAATTATATTCATACATGAAACTGAAAATGATTTCATTGAATATAATATCATCATGCAACTTAATAACCATGCATATGATACCAGAAAAATTGACAACACCAAATTACACCAAATTTGCCATTTACAGCACACCAAGATACAACTTAAAGCACATGTATCTAGTCAACTATGCATGCAACCGAGACAAAGTCTCATATATAAAATATTTATATACAAGCATAAATAAATCCTTGCATTTATCAGGCTATGCAGAATTTTAATAGAATCACATGCATCATTTCTAGACATGATACAGAACTTAGTCGATAAGTAATAAAACTAAAACTTACATTCATACCGAAGCCGAGACAAATAAAAGGTACCGTACCGGTTACATCCTACAACTTGTATATGCTTTTATACTCCATCTCTTCCGGCCTTTGATGCATTAATATAATACACCTACCATAGGGAAATATATATTTTCTTCTGCTAAATAAACCATGGCTAATAACATGATTTATTTATATGAAACAAGTTTTACACATCTCACTAATCATCTTGGCATAATTAATGCCCCATGATTCTGCGTGAAGACAGAAATAAAACTTCATACTTTCATAGCATGTATTCAAACTACATGCACAACATGTACATATCATGCCATGAACATCATGCAAAACTCGCATGAAATCTTCTTGTAAAAAGAAATGACAAACCCAAAAGTGATTACTGTCAACCTTTCCACCAAATTCGAAATTCACATTCCGAAACATTTCCGTGACTGGAAACTATTATTTACGCCTGACATCTTGTCTTCCAACACTTTAAAGACAAAATCAATGATCACAGGTTTAGAAACTTTAAAGCTTATAGATTGTTGGAAAGAATGTTGCTGATATCTGTAATACAAAAGAGATACAAAATAATACAGAAGAACAAGGGAACAAAACCGGATCATCTGGTATCTTCAGGCGTGTAATCACTTTCCTATAAGCTTTAAATCTCCCTTAGAAAAGCAACAGGATTCCAGATTTAATCTTATGGGATACAAGAAGATGAATGAAATTATTAAGTTGCTTTGATTAAGAATTTCCTGTAGAATTGTAGGACTGTGAAATATCTTGGTTTCATGCAAATTAATTGCATGTATATTTCTCTGTGATCTATTCTGTATTCATCAAATGAAACTCCTAAGATTTTATAGAGATAAAATCTAATTGTTAGGAGTAGTTACTTGGAAGTTCACAGCAGTTTAATAAACCACCTTCCAAAGATATATATTAATATAACTGACTTGGGATTAATTTTACGTAATATTCTGAACCTTATGCATGTGATATAATTCAAACAATTATATCCACAACTTAATATTTCAAATACATGTGCACATGCAAATTAAGAAATAATAAGTCCACAGCCACATGCATAGTAACTGAACAGAACTGCTTCATTCGAGAGGTAAAGCTTTCACGTAAATTCTGCAGCTTTGCATGTAGAGTAATTTAAATAATTACACACATATTTTAGTATCTTTAATTGCATTTAGAATATGCAAAGCCAAAGATATTGAAAATATGCAATCACATGCATCTACAGAACATGCTAGACATAAATGCAAAGAAAGATCCATTTGAGAGGTTTGCTGTACAAAGTTCGACAGGTGCATGATCTTAGAGAGAAAAGATCACCAAGCTTTACAGTCTATCCGTGCGAGACATGACTCAAAGAGACAACCTCTCTCGCGTGAACCGATCTCTCGCGACCTCTCGCACACCTCTCGCGCACCCCTCGCGACCTCTCGAGCATCCCAAAATCATCTCTACCAAACTAAATAATATTTATTACTCCGCAACTCCAAATATTATTTAAGCTTGCATGGTAGACATCTGAAACATTAATCTCCATTACTATATAAATATCCAACAAAATTTATCCCAGAATACTAATACTTAATCAAATACGCCGCAGGCTCAAAAGCATAGTCCCAATACCGAGACGGAACAGAGGCATGCGAAAGCAATGCTAGGCCAGTCTCAACAATGTGCCTATGTTTACGCTCAACACGACCATTTTGTTCATGAGTGTAAGCACAAGACTGCCTATGACGAATGCCGAGCTTAAGAAACTCAGAATGTAGCTTCTTAAACTCAGCACCCAGATCAGATTGAATTGATTTAATGCGACAATTAAAAGAACGTTCGACTAAAGCACAAAACTGAGCAAAAATTGCATATAAGTTAGACTTTAAACGCATAGGAAAGAACCATGTATAACGAGTAAAATCATCAACAAATATCACAAAGTAACGATATCCATTAACAGAAGTAACGGGCGCAGGCCCCCAAATATCAGTATAGACTAAGTCTAAAACATGTAAACTAGAAGACTCAACCCGAGAAAGAGGGAAACGCGCAGATTTCCCCATTTGACAGGCACTACATAACGAATGAGGGTGACCCAAACGTCCATGCCACACAGAAGTCGACGCACAAGCTGAAAGAAAAGCAGACGCAAAAGAGACCAGTAGAGTATACAGGCCACCCGAACTCTTACCCCGGAGGAGCACCGCCTTGGTGCGGATATCCTTCACAACAAAGAACGAGGGATAGAATTCAAAAAACACATTATTTTCCGAGGCAAATTTCTGAACAGAAAGTAAAGAAGCAGATAGCCCAGGAACATGAAGCACACGAGACAAACTAAACGAACGTAAAGGAGTAGATATCGACGTATGGCCAACACTAGAAATAGGTAAGGTCTTACCGTCACCAACGCATAGAGAATCACCACCTGTATAGACATCAGAGGCAGTCAGAATACCACTATTCGGAGTAGCATGGTCGGTGGCACCAGTGTCAGGAAACCAGGTCTGAGAATCCACTGACTCACCCAAAGAAGCATCCTGATAGACCATATTAGCCTGCGAGCCATCAGAATAACGGCGGTAACATGTCACAGCAGAGTGACCCGGGACGTCGCATATTTGGCACCGAATCGCACCACCACCACCGGAACGGGAGCGACCACCCCCATGAGCAAACTGACCGCCACCATGACGCTGTTGCCACCTCGCCACTGCTGACCACCACGGCGGCCTCCGCGGCTAGAACCTGAACCTCGCCGAGCGAGATTAGCCACACCAGTAACGCCGCCGACCACCTGCGGGTACTCACTAGCGAGAGAGAGCTCCTGGAACCCAACAAATCAGCAAGCTGCTCCAAAGTAAATGGCTCAGGGCGAGACGACAGTGAGGCCGTGAACGCGCGGAACTCCGAACGCAGCCCCCGAAAAACGTAGATATTCTGCTCATCATCCGACACCAACCGGCCGGCAAGCACCAAGTTCTCAAGGAGCACCTTCACCCGGCCGAGATAGTCCGCAACCGAGGCTTCTCCCTGTTGTATCGTCTGCAACTGCGTGAGGAGATGGACTGTCCGAGCACGCGAAGTGGAGGCCAACGCAAGTTCGATGGACCGCCAGGCTGCCATGGCGGTATTCCGACCGAGAACCAGCGGCATTACCTCCTCACTGAGAGAGGAAATGATCATGGAGAGGATGCCCTGGTCTTGTTGCACCTAGGCATGATACGCCGGGTTTGGAGGACGAACGGCAGCAGCGGACGACTCCTCACCGGCGGGAAGGGGAAGAGTAGCCGCCGGACAAGGAATAGTGCCATCCACGAAACCCATGAGATTCTGACCTCTCAAAAACGGAACAAGCTGAGCCCTCCAGAACACAAAATTCCTACTAGTGAGTTTGATACTCACATAATGGTGTGCCGAGGACAACGAGATCAGCACCGAAGGAATCACCGCATCAGAAACAGTTCGCTCGGAAGAAACGGCGGCAGAACTGTCATTAGCGACCATGAAAAATAACCTAGCGATGATACCAGATTAGGTTTGTATATTCAGTATATCAATCGTATAAGTTTACATAGGAAATAAATATATACTAGTACAGAGTTATAAGCTGATGGATTTTAATAACCCGGGTGGTCCGAATTACAAAACCTGATTAAATAAATGGGGGTATGACAAGCTAATGAATCGTAAGTATACCGCGGGGGTAAAATATATATTGAATTGTATAACGTTATTACAAAGGTAAGCAATGTAATAACAAGACAAGTGTGTTGAAAGTAAGTGAGGATGCCCTGATCAAACAACCAGCGAGCTTTTATATCAGCCCTAGGGGTAACTGATCCGGAAAAGACGCAGGGAAGCGCGCCTAACGCCCGGGCCGTAACCGCCGCCGCGAGACCCGGGCAACGTGCGGACCGCCGAGCCCGGACGCTCAGCCGGGCTGAGCGTGTTGCGGAACACGCTCAGCCTGGCTGAGCGTGCCGCAGATCACGCTCAGCATGGCTGAGCGCGTTGCGGACGCTCGGCGAGGCTGAGCGTGCCGCGGACGCTCAGCTGGGCTGAGCGTGCCGCGGACGCTCAGCCGGGCTGAGCGTGCCGCGAGCCACGCTCGGCGCGCTGATCGTGGCTAGCCCGCCACGTGGCCGCCCCCGGGTCGTACTTGCTCCGGTTC
This sequence comes from Ipomoea triloba, assembly GCF_003576645.1. Taxonomy (NCBI): domain Eukaryota; kingdom Viridiplantae; phylum Streptophyta; class Magnoliopsida; order Solanales; family Convolvulaceae; genus Ipomoea; species Ipomoea triloba. The sequence continues at coordinate 15,538,057 of NC_044917.1, forward strand.
CTTCTTGCCCCGTTCGTGCTCCGCACCCGGTCCTAATTATTCCATCATCAGTCCCCCACTCTCTGAGTTGCGAGATTTCGGCAACGAAAGAGAGTAAACACGGATTATTTATAAGCCTTCGCATTAGACCGGGTCAGAGTCCGTCCCAACTAGAGTCCTTGCTGCACTGTGAGTGTTATCCGAAATTCTATCTCAAAGTTGTTCTTATCCGTCCAGAAGTTCAACCCCTTCAAAGTTCCTACCCTTCCCAAACTATAAATACCCCACACCACCCAACACTTTTCACCCCTCATCACCTCTGAAATTCCTCTCCCTTTCTCCCTACATAAACCCCTTTTACCCCCTTTTTATTTTTCTTTTGTTTTTACATTACCACATTACTTCCCCTCCTCTCCACCGACCAAAGCACCACCGAACCAACACCAAAGCACCGCCACCAACCGCCGGCCGCCACCTCACCGCCGCCGCCACCGACCGTCGGCCGTCGCCGAACCACCGCCTTGCACCGCGCTACACCGCCGCCGAGCGCCGAGGCCCCGCCGTTGAGTCCGGGCATCCGTAATCCGTGTCACCCGGCCAAGTGCGTCTACCCCTCTGCGCCTTCCCTGGAGTCGGTTAGTAGTCCTTCCCCCCTTTTCATGTTCCAAATTTGGTTTCCTCCCAGCGTTTGAGTCTCGCTTAGCCTGCATGCACTCTTCCTCGTACGACCCGTACGAGAGTTTTCTAGATTCCATCGACCGCTCTGAGCTCCCCTCCTCCAGCGAGGAAGCTCTTACCTACGAGAATTTTCCCTATCCTTTTGACGGGGTTCCCGAGCCTTCCGTGAATCTCATGGACGCCGCTCCGCGCTATGTTATAGAGCCGGCGCCGCTACTCGAGCCCTATGACGAGTCTGTCCACACACTGCTTGACCCCCGCGTCCCTAGCGGGACTCTGGCTCAAGCCTTGACCGACTATGAGATCGAGCTCGCCAAGTCTCTTGTCGGGCCCACAGTAGAGCTTGTCCTACCCATCCCTGGTCGAAGTATCCTGGAGCCCCCTTCCCCTCGCCACTTCGGGGTGCACCTTACCTCGCTCCAAATGGGGCTCGCCTTCCCATTACATCCCTTCATTATTGAGTTCCTGAACCACCACCGCGTGGCCTTGGGGCAGTTAGTGCCCAACTCCCATAGGATCCTTTCCGCCTTCCTGGTCAGGTGTAGTCAGATGTCCGTCCACCCATGTCTCAGTCTGTTCCAGCAACTCTTCCAAGTAGGCGGTAGTTCGGGGGGGGGGGGCCAGGGTAGGGGCTATGCGGGAATCTCTGCCCGCTCTAAGACCCGATTTTTCCAGGATATTAAAGTGGCTAACAAGTATTGGAAACCCAAGTTTGTCTTTATCTCCACCGGTCCCGGTCTTCCCTTCGAGGTTCCCTGGGGGGGATACCTCTCAAAAGCCAAGGTCGACCCCGTACCTTACCTCTCCGCCCATTTGAACGCTTTCCTCAACGGTCAACGGGGGGTTTGCTCGGAACCTCTGGTCACTCCCGAGGCCCTGCACGATATAGGCTGCGTGCGTGGTGTGCCGCTTCCCCCTCCCCCTCAACCCCTTGTCCCCCGATTGTTAGTGTTGTCCTCCGGGGAGTCCGGAGGTTCCGAGGGCGATATAGTTGAGGGCGAGGAGTCGTCGTCCGGTGCTTCCGACCCTGACTATCGTGGTTCGTTCTTTTCCCATGATTTTATTTTGCTTGCTTTGTTCGATACATGCTTTGCTTGGTATATAACTTGCTTGTTCTTGCGCGTTTCAGGGATGAGCGACGAAGCTGAGAATGCCCGCGCGGTCCTCGCAGCCTATAGGAGCCAGAACAGCAAGAGGGCCCGCCGAGGGGAGCCCAGCCGATCACGTGTACAGCGTGCCGCGCCTCGGTCCTCCCCTCCGGGTCAAGCGCCGGTTCCACGAAGTCGCCACAGCTCGGCGTCCACCACAGCGGACAACCCAGCGCCTGGCTTTGCTACCTCCACTCCCGGCTTTGCAGCCCCGATGGGCTCCACGTTTGCCATGCCCTCCGCCCCTCCAAGTTGGCCTGTGTCCATCCCTCCTTCGGTCTCTTTGCTCCAGGGGGATGTGCTAGCGGAAGATGTGATGCGGAGCCTTGTCTCGACCCGTGATAAGGAGTCGTGTCGTGGCCGCCCGGATTACCCCTCGTTAATGGAGGTATGTCCCTATTTTGTGTATTTCCGCGATCCTCCCCCTCTCCTTCGGTTCCGCGATTATCTTGTTTGCTCGTCTTTCTGCTTGCAGACCGTGGTTCGCTACGGTGCCATGGGGGACGCTCTGGAGGTTGAGGCCAAGGCGCGCCAGGAGTTGGAGGCCCAGGTGGGGTCGCTGAATCTGCAATGTGAGCAGCTGAACTTTCAACGCGAGCAAATGGCCTTGCGGGAGAGGAGAGCCCTCGAGGGACAGAGAGCCGCCGAGGAGCGGTCGGCCGTGGCTGTGACGCGCTACCGCGAGTCCTCGGCTTTCCCCGTGGATGTGCGAGCTTACATCTTGGAGCATGTGGAGGAGAGCTATGAGGCGCTGAAGGCCATTAGGGCGGGGAGTCGATACGTGGCCATGGAGGCTGCGCATATGGCCGACATTGGTGAGTACGACATGCAGCACAAGATCTACACGCAACTGCGGTGCCGAGATCCGTCCTTCGACCCCGAGGCGTGGGGACTCCCTTTGGAACTCATGGACCCGGAGCCCCAAATTGAAACCGTTGCTTCTCATGGCGCATCCGGGACTGGAGCTGCCCTCGGTGATGATCCATTCCCTGGTCTCGCGCTCGGCTTAGGCGGCGCGGCAGACACCCCGCTGGACCAGATTCGTCTTTCCCCGGGCATGGTCAATTTCGACCAGGCAGGGACCTCTGGGGCGCGCGATCCTTAGTGTCTTTGGAGGCTCCCATGTCGTTATCTTTTTTATGTCGTTTATCGTTGGTTATTTCCGTTGTTGTCGTAGCGTGGACTACTCGTTCTTGTGCTTTGACATTATGGCTGGAATTTGGTTGTTCTCAACCCCAGCCTTGCATGCTTGTTTTCAATAAACTGCCTTCAATAAACTGCGTATCCTTGCTTTCTATTGCGTGTTCTGGGTTCTGAGTCAGGCTCGGCCCGGCGTGTCCTTCCCCGGCCTCGGCCTCGGTTAACTTGCACTCGGTCTTGGGTGGCTCTGAGCCCCTTCCCCGAGCGCCTGGGCATTGTGTGATCCCTGTCCCTCCATGTTTCTTTCATTTGCTTTTACATGCTTTTGCTTTTTTGAGTTGGCGTCGGGTCGCGGGACTTAGTCCCTCGACCCTTAGCGCACCCGTTCGATGGTACGTGAGGCGTGCGCCTCGTACCCTCCCTAGGGTGCTAGCCGGCCTAGGCCGGAACCTTGTGGTCCCGCGCCTAGCGGCTCTTCCGTTCGGTGACAGGCGAGGTCGGGCCCCGTGTCACCCCTAGGGATTGTAGTCATCCTAAGTCGAGGCTATCTATCCTTGCGTCTAGGGACTCTTCCGTTCGGCAATAGGTAAGGTCGGGCCTTGTATTGCCCCTAGGGTGTTTCGGTTGTTTCGAGTTGGAGCTCCCTGGCTCACTGGACTCAAAAGACTCGGTTGATCCGAAAAGCATGTGATGGAAAAAATGCTGATTTATTGCGTCACGAGAAAAGAAAGAATGAACTGAAAGGAGGGCGGACCACCTTACATTTTTAACGTTACTGGAAGTATTTAACTAAATGTTCTGAGTTCCAAACCCTTTCTATTTCTTTGCCCTTCGGCGTCTTCAGCTTGTAACTGCCGGGGCAGACCACGGCTGAAACTATGTAAGGTCCTTCCCAGCGCTTGGCTAACTTGCCACCGTCCAGGGGCTTGCTGGCTTCGCGGCGTCTTAGCACGTAATCGCCGACTTGGAAGTATCGGGGTTGTGCTCTTTTGTCATGGTATGCCTTAGCCTGTCTTTGGTAGTTTTTCGCGCGCACCATGGCTGCTTCGCGTTTCTCGTCTATCAAATGGAGGTCAGCCCGGTGGTGCTCCTCGTTGCGTTCGGGATCGTATTCCTCACTTCGTCGCGTTGGAATGATAGCCTCTGCCGGAGCTCTGGCTTCGAAACCGTAGCACAGCGCAAATGGGGTCTCGCCTGTTGCTTTACGTGGCATGGTGCGATACGCCCAGAGGACCACCTCTAGGTTCTTGACCCACGCTCCTCCCGCCGCCTCCAAGGTCTTCTTCAACCCGTCTACTATTGTGCGTTTGGCATTCTCCACCTGGCCGTTCGCTTGGGGGTAGGCCACGGAGACTTGGGTGTGGGTGATGCGCCACTCCTGGCAGAACAACTTGAACTCCTTTCCCTCGAACTGGCGACCGTTATCGGAAATGATTTGCATTGGCACCCCGAAACGGCATAGTATGTTGGAGTATATGAACTGTTTGCACCGGACGCTGGTAATGCTTGCTAGGGGTTCGGCCTCTACCCACTTCGTGAAATAATCCACCGCGACGATGACATATTTTCGCTTGCCCGAGCCCATGGGCAGGGCTCCTACAATATCGATGCCCCACCTTGAGAATGGTATGACAGAGCTAATCGGAGTGTAGTTGGTGGCGGGTCGGCCCGGGCCGGTCTGGAATTGTTGGCAAGTCGGGCAGCTCCGTGCGTAATCCGCACCTTCCTTCGCCATCCCCGGCCAGAAGTAGCCTTGAAGTATGGCTCTCCGGGCCATGGTGTAAGCTCCCTGATGGGCTGCGCAAGTTCCTTCGTGAATCTCCTCGATGAGAGCCCGGGCTTCATCTGGGTATAAACACCTTAGCAGCGCCCCGTTATGGGCTTCATCTGGGTATAAACACCTTAGCAGCGCCCCGTTATAGGACCTCTTGTATAGGATGCACCTTAGCAGCGCCCCGTTATAGGACCTCTTGTATAGGATGTCCCCGATAAGCTCGTATGTCTAGGACCTCTTGTATAGGATGTCCCCGATAAGCTCGTATGTCGGGGCGCGTCTCTTGGCTGCCTTAGCGTTGGCCTCATCCGGGGGTAGGGTGCCCGTCCTCTTGTACTGCACGAGATGGTCCAACCAACAGGGCGGACGGCTTTGCACGGGCATGACCGGATATGCCCAACAGGGCGGACGGCTTTGCACGGGCATGACCGGATATGCCTCACAGGGCGGACGGCTTTGCACGGGCATGACCGGATATGCCTCCAAGGGCGGACGGCTTTGCACGGGCATGACCGGATATGCCTCCAAGCTGGACTTATGGAGGTCGGGCATGACCGGATATGCCTCCAAGCTGGACTTATGGAGGTTCTCTATCCTTGCAATTTTTGAGATGTATTCTGGGGTGGCCTGGCTGAGCTTGGAGAGCGTATCAACTTCTGCGTTTTGCTCTCTTGCTATTTGCAAAATTTCGTGTTGGGCGTTCTACCCCAAGACTCGGAGCACCACGTCGCGGTACCGGATCATCCTCTCCTCGTTCGCTTCGAACTCACCGGACACTTGGCCGACCACGAGCCTGGAGTCGCACCGAATTTTCAGCTTTTCGACCTTCATGCTCACTGCGAGTTGGAGTCCGCACAGCAGCGCCTCATACTCGGCTTCGTTGTTTGATAATTTAAAATGGAAACAGAGGGCGTAATACGCCCGGAAGCCTTCCGGGGTTACCAAGACGACCCCTCCTCCACATGCCTTGCTACTCGAGGACCTGTCAGTTGATAGGGTCCACCACTCTTCCTCCTCGTTCCTTGCCTGCTCTGTGGCGTCGCAGGCAGTGCACTCGACTATGAAGTCTGCGAGGGCCTGCCCCTTGATGGTTGGTCTAGGCTTGAAATGGATGTCAAAGTGGCTGAGCCTCATAGACCACTTCACGAGTCGGCTTGCCGACCCCGCGCGCCTTAGCACCGCCTCCAGCGGTAGGTTCGTGAGTACGTGCACTGGGTGAGCCTGAAAATAATGGTTTAACTTTTTTGCTGTGGCGTCGACAGCGAATATGGCCTTCTCTGTTGGAGAGTATCGGAGCTCTGCCCCCCGTAGGGCCCTGGTCACGTAATACACGGGTCTTTGTACTCCCGCATCATCCCGGACCAGCACGGAACTGATCGCGGCTTGCGAGATACTCAAGTACAAATATAAGACTTCCCCTTTCTCCGGATTGGCCAGGGGAGGCAAGGACATCAAGTAGGCCTTGAGGTCCTCAAAGGCCTTCTGACACTCAGCCGATCACTCAAAACCGCTACTCTTCTTGAGAACCCCGAAGAAAGGTAAGGATTTCTCGGCCGACCTCGAAAGGAAGCGTCCGAGGGCGGACAAGCGACCATTGAGGCGCTGGACCTCGCGGAGGGACCTCGGGGGCTCCATCTCCAGTATGGCCTTCACCTTGTCGGGGTTGGGCTCTATGCCCCTCTTGGAGACCATGTACCCCAAGAACTTCCCCCCATGTACCCCGAAGGTGCACTTTTTGGGGTTTAGGCGTAAATCGAACTGGCGCATAATTGAAAACACCTCTGTTAAGTCCTCCGTGTGGAGGTCGGTCTCCGAGCTCTTCACTATCATGTCGTCGACGTAGGCTTGTAGGTTCCGGCCGAGCACCTTTTTAAAGACTTTGGCGACCATTCTCGTGTATGTGGCCCCGGAGTTCTTGAGCCCGAAGGCCATCACCCGATAGCAAAAAACACCTTCAGGCGTGGTGAAAGCCGTTTTTTCCACGTCCTCCTCGTGCATAAAAATCTGGTGATAGCTGCGAAATGCGTCGAGAAAACTCATGAGCGCGCAGCCTGCTGTCTCGTCCACCAGCTGGTCGATGTTCGGGAGCGGGAACGGGTCCATTGGGCATGCCTTGTTGAGGTCCGTGTAGTCCACGCACATCCTCCACGTCGGCGGTTTGGGTGCGAGGACCACATTCGCAAGCCACTCAGGGTATAAGACCTCCCTGACGTGCCCGATCTCCAAGAGGGTGTTAACCTCCTTTTTCACAAATTCCCGTCTCTCCGCCGAGAGGTACCTTTTCTTTTTCACAAATTCCCGTCTCTCCGCCGAGAGGTACCTTTTCTTCTGTTCAAATTCCCGTCTCTCCGCCGAGAGGTACCTTTTCTTCTGTTTTACCGGCTTAATCGTTGGGTCGACCGCCAGCTTGTGTGTGATCACTTCCCTACTGAGTCCCGGCATGTCTTCCGGGCCCCAGGCGAACATGTCCTTGAAGCGCCGGATGACTTCTATGATCCGGCCCCGTAGCTCGGCCGGCAGTCCCATTCCGACTTTCACAACCCTTTCAGGCCGTCCGAGGTCTAACACTACATCCTCCGTCTCCACTATGGGTTCGGCACGGGGCCGATTTTCCTCGCCTGGTAGTGCCTTCTCGGCGATGGTGTGGACCTGGAGGTCCCTATTGCCGATTTGGCGACACGCTTTCAAGTAACAGCTCTGGCTGACCTTCTGATCTCCTCTCGCTGTCCCGACCCCGGTGGGGGTGGGGAACTTCAGGCACAGGTGCTCCATAGATATGACACACCGGAGGTCCTCCAAGGCTGGGCGGCCAAGGATGATGTTGTGCGCGCCCCCGAGTCTCACAACCACGAACTCAACCTCCCACCTTTTGACGTGTGGTAGGTCGCCTATTTCCACTTCCAGGTTGATGGAGCCTTCTGCCTCGATGGAATCCCCCGTGAACCCCGCCAACGGGGTCCGCACCGGCATCAGCTGCTTCCTCGACAAGCCCAGCTTGGCGAATGTGTCATGGTACATGACATTCACCGAACTCCCCGTGTCCACCAGCACTCGGTGCACGATAATGTTGTTAATGTCAAGCCTGATTACCACTGCGTCGCGGTGTGGTAGGGGGCCCTCCGGGAGGTCATCGTCCGTGAACACAATGGGATCCCTCCTTGGCTTCTTTTCGTGTGGCTGACGGACGACTTCCCCTACGTAAAGGCTTCGAGCCCATTTCTTCCTCTCTGATTGCGTGTCTCCCCCTTCCGGCCCCCCAAATATGACATGGATTTGCTTCTTCTGGGGGGGGGGGGTGGGAGTCATCCGATTCCTTCTCCTCTTCCTCCGTGGGTTGGTCGAGTTCCCTTTTGCGGGACCCGGGAGCGGGTGGCCTGGAACCACCCTTCTTTTTCCAAACGTTGCCTGGGCCTTGAGCTTTACCCTGGCTGGGTCGTTTTACGTATTGGCCAAGGTAGCCCTTTTGAATGAGTTTCTCGATCTGGCGCTTGAGGACCATGCATTCCTCCGTGTCGTGCCCTATCTGCCTGTGGAACCGACAGTATTTGTTGGGGTCGGCGTTGGGCGAGATCTTCAAACACTCAGCCGGGTACGACACGATACCCATGACCTCGGCATGCTCTAGGATGGCGGCCAGCGGGTGTGTCAGGGGCGTGAGGCAACGCAGTGGGGCCAACCGTGGGCTTTGGCGCGGGGGCCTCGGAGCACGGCGGTCCTCCTAGGGGGGCCTTGTCTCGACGCCCCCTCTCCTCTTCCTTCTTCTTCCACTCGGCCTCCTCCGCCTCCGCGAACCTCGTTGCTCGGTCCAGCAGTGCCGCATAAGTCTTCGGCGGATTCTGGACGAGGTCACGATGAAAAGGTCCTGACCTGACGTTGCTAGTGAAGATTGGCACGGCCGCGTTCTCGTCGAAGTTGTCAACTGACCTCGCCTCCTTCTTCCACTTAGCTAGGTAGTCGGTCAGGCTCTCTGTGCTCCCTTGTTCCAACTTGCACATGGTCGCGAATTGTTTCTTCTTTGGGATATTGCTTGCAAAGTGTGACAGAAATCGCCCCGAGAGGTCGGCAAAGGATGAAATAGACCCCTCGGGTAGGGTCGTGAACCAATCCTGAGCCTGGCCGTCCAGGGTCGCGAAGAAGCCTCGGCACATAACGGTGTCGCTGGCGTCCATCATCATGATGGCCGCCCGGTACCTGTTGATGTGAGCCCGAGGGTCGGACGACCCTGAATAAAGTTTTATGGTCGGCCAGCGCAAATCCCGTGGCAGGGGCTGGGCCATGATGTCCTCCGTGAAGGGTGAGGTTAGTGCCTCCTGCGGCACCGGTGCTCCTTCCCCTATCTCCAATCTTCTTTGGAGCTCGTCCAATCGTCTGCGCAACTGTTCCATTTCGTTGTGAGGAGATCCCGAGGGTCGGCCTCGAGTTTCACCAGATTGCTCTATCCGCGAGGCCTGCTCATGTCGGGACGCGGCGCGGGGCTCAGCGCTCGGGGCTCGACGCAACGCCGATCCCTCGGCGGGCACCTCGTGGTGAGGCCCAAAGTCGAGGCGTTCACGAACCGGGACCCGCGTGCCCAACCGCCCGAGCGCGGACTTGGTAGCTCGAACCGGCCGGGCTCCGCCCGTCTCACGTTGCGTGGGTCGTCCTCTAGGGGCCTCGTCCCCTCCCCTTCTTGCCGAAGGTCGTGGGGAGTTGACCTCCGCATCCATGCGAGGTTCGGGGGTTGGAGGATGGCGGGTGCTCGGAGCTCCCACCCGTCGTGACGGACCGGGCGGTGGGGCCGCCAAGCCCCCCTGAAGTCCATCCAAGATCTGTGTCAGCACCGTTGTGGCTTGCCGAAGCGCGACCATCCCCTCCTGAAAGCCCGGGGCTGGGGGTGGAGGGGGTGGAGGAGGTGGAGCCGGTCCACCCTGACGGTGACTGTTGATTACGTCCCTGAGGTCGCCGGTCGACCTCACAGGCATGGTTTGGCGACTCGCCGTCCCGTTAGGAGTGCCGGCACGGGGCGGGGCGCGGTTACCACGTGAACCGTGGGAATTGCCGGAGTTGGATCCAGACCTTGCCATAGCCAGTGGGAAAGAAATAGCACGCTTGAGCTGTCACGTCGAGCTCTCAACGAGAGCACCAATGATGGATTTTAATAACCCGGGTGGTCCGAATTACAAAATCCGATTAAATAAATGGGGGTATGACAAGCTAATGAATCGTAAGTATACCGCGGGGGTAAAATATATATTGAATTGTATAACGTTATTACAAAGGTAAGCAATGTAATAACAAGACAAGTGTGTTGAAAGTAAGTGAGGATGCCCTGATCAGACAACCAGCGAGCTTTTATATCAGCCCTAGGCGTAACTGATCCGGAAAAGACGCAGGGAAGCGCGCCTAACGCCCGGGCCGTAACCGCCGCCGTGAGACCCGTGCAACGTGCGGAAC
>NC_044917.1:15549954-15724951 GCF_003576645.1 Ipomoea triloba
GTTTTATGGTCGGCCAGCGCAAATCCCGTGGCAGGGGCTGGGCCATGATGTCCTCCGTGAAGGGTGAGGTTAGTGCCTCCTGCGGCACCGGTGCTCCTTCCCCTATCTCCAATCTTCTTTGGAGCTCGTCCAATCGTCTGCGCAACTGTTCCATTTCGTTGTGAGGAGATCCCGAGGGTCGGCCTCGAGTTTCACCAGATTGCTCTATCCGCGAGGCCTGCTCATGTCGGGACGCGGCGCGGGGCTCAGCGCTCGGGGCTCGACGCAACGCCGATCCCTCGGCGGGCACCTCGTGGTGAGGCCCAAAGTCGAGGCGTTCACGAACCGGGACCCGCGTGCCCAACCGCCCGAGCGCGGACTTGGTAGCTCGAACCGGCCGGGCTCCGCCCGTCTCACGTTGCGTGGGTCGTCCTCTAGGGGCCTCGTCCCCTCCCCTTCTTGCCGAAGGTCGTGGGGAGTTGACCTCCGCATCCATGCGAGGTTCGGGGGTTGGAGGATGGCGGGTGCTCGGAGCTCCCACCCGTCGTGACGGACCGGGCGGTGGGGCCGCCAAGCCCCCCTGAAGTCCATCCAAGATCTGTGTCAGCACCGTTGTGGCTTGCCGAAGCGCGACCATCCCCTCCTGAAAGCCCGGGGCTGGGGGTGGAGGGGGTGGAGGAGGTGGAGCCGGTCCACCCTGACGGTGACTGTTGATTACGTCCCTGAGGTCGCCGGTCGACCTCACAGGCATGGTTTGGCGACTCGCCGTCCCGTTAGGAGTGCCGGCACGGGGCGGGGCGCGGTTACCACGTGAACCGTGGGAATTGCCGGAGTTGGATCCAGACCTTGCCATAGCCAGTGGGAAAGAAATAGCACGCTTGAGCTGTCACGTCGAGCTCTCAACGAGAGCACCAATGATGGATTTTAATAACCCGGGTGGTCCGAATTACAAAATCCGATTAAATAAATGGGGGTATGACAAGCTAATGAATCGTAAGTATACCGCGGGGGTAAAATATATATTGAATTGTATAACGTTATTACAAAGGTAAGCAATGTAATAACAAGACAAGTGTGTTGAAAGTAAGTGAGGATGCCCTGATCAGACAACCAGCGAGCTTTTATATCAGCCCTAGGCGTAACTGATCCGGAAAAGACGCAGGGAAGCGCGCCTAACGCCCGGGCCGTAACCGCCNTACAAAGGTAAGCAATGTAATAACAAGACAAGTGTGTTGAAAAGTAAGTGAGGATGCCCTGATCAGACAACCAGCGAGCTTTTATATCAGCCCTAGGCGTAACTGATCCGGAAAAGACGTAGGGAAGCGCGCCTTACGCCCGGGCCGTAACCGCCGCCGCGAGACCCGGGCAATGTGCGGACCGCCGAGCCTGGACGCAGCGCCGGGCTGAGCGTGTTGCGGACCGCGCTCAGCCGGGCTAAGCGTGCTGCGGAACACGCTCAGCCTAGCTGAGCGTGCCGCAGATCACGCTCAGCATGGCTGAGCGCGTTGCGGACGCTCGGCGAGGCTGAGTGTACCGCGGAGGCTCAGCTGGGCTGAGCGTGCCGCGAGCCACGCTGAGCGTACCGCGGACGCTCAGCCGGGCTGAGCGTGCCGCGAGCCATGCTCGGCCGCGGCTGATCGTGGCTAGCCCGCCACGTGGCCGACCCCGGGTCGTACTTGCTCCGGTTCCTTCTTGCCCCGTTCGTGCTCCGCACCCGGTCCTAATTATTCCATCATAAGCAGACTAGAAGTAGTCTATATCTATGAGTCCTAATAGTAGGGACCGTGAACCTATCAAATCACCTACCCTGCTACCCATAACATGGTATCATATTCTTATTGCGTAAGCACAATGTAATATGGACAAATTGTACACTGCTGCTTGAATAATAAAAATTTCCACTATTATAAATAAAAATAAGTTACGATAATTTTGTAGATAAAATAAGAAAAATTTCATTTTAGTTACTTAAAAAAATATCACTAGTCCTTTTTATTTATAATTATAACATTTTTACTATTTGATATTATAAAATTTTCGTGGAATATAATATGGATTAATTAATATAAGATGTGTGAGTAAATCTTGTGTAAAACCTATCTACCTTATATATCAATAGTAAATCACTTCCTATGTCTTATTTCATGTGTCTGATTAAGTTAATGAAACTTCATTCAAATCATTTACACGCATTTCAATTTTTATATATGTAATATACTGTAATATTTAATTTATCATTAGATTATAAAATTATATATTTAGAAATTGTATTAAAATTACATACTATTAAATACAAAAGGTTGAATATAGAATCATAAGAAAATTTAGTGAAAAGAAAAATAAGCGAACAAGAAAGTGTTAGTTTAATTGATTAATAATAAACATGATATGTAAAATAGAACATATAGGTACACAAATTATACTGTGGACTATGTTCCACAATGCATTATGGACCATGATCATAGTTGATACTGCAATTGTGTTGAACGGATACTGCAGTTGTGTTGAAAAGATACTGTAGTTGTGTTGAAAGGTAACTGTAGTTGCACGGAACAGAGGTCGTTCATCCGTTCAACACAACTGCAGTTCCAGATGGATGACACGGCCTCTGTTCCGCACAACTGTAGTTTCCTTTCAACATAATTGCAGTATCCTTTCAACACAACTGCAGTATCAGTTTAACACAACTGCAGTATCAACCATGATCCATGGTTCACAATGCATTGTGAAGCATGGTCCACGGTATAACGACTGATATAGGTATATACAACATGGTATCATTTTATTAAAAAAGCAAAAGTTAAATTAAATAAGGTTTTATATATTTATTTATTACGTATTGCATTGGTATCCACTAATCCATCGGCATCAAATTTAGGCCGGATCTATACGTGATAGCTTTCCTAAGTATATCGCTATATGCATATTTTATTAAAATGATTGTATTATGTATATAATTTATTAATATTGTATAAAATTAAATTATATGGAATAATCAATTAAATATTAAACAAAAATATGAAGAGACTTGTGGGGCAATTGATAGCATAGAGACATTTGAAATTCATGTGCTTAATTAGCTTACGTGTGTTTTCCAAATCCAGTGGTTATACCGTGGACTATGGTCCACAATGCATTGTGGACCATGCGTCATGGCTGATACTGCAGTTGTGTTGAAAGGAAACTGTAGTTGTGTTGAAAGGAAACTGCAGTTGCGCGGAACAGAGGTCATTTTATCCGTCTGTAAATGCAGTTGTGTTGAACTAATATTGCATTTGTGTTGAAAGGGAGCTGCACTTGTGTTGAATGGATACTACAGTTATGTTGAACGGATGAACGACCTCTGTTCCGCGTAACTGCAGTTTCCTTTCAACATGACTGCTGTATCTTTTCAACACAATTGCAGTATCCGTTCAACACAATTGCAGTATCCGTTCAACACAATTGCAGTATCCGTTCAACACAATTGCAGTATCAGCCAAACTATTTCTCCTCACTAAGTGTTCTGCACTTGAAAGCTTTATGTACGAGAAAAAGGATAATTTTATAATTGTGTCGTTATCCAAAAAAAATAAAAATTTAAATCCTTTTATTTATCTCCTCTGTCCTCTCCTTTATTTTTGGTGAATAGAGTAGTTGTCATTCAATTACAAGCTTTGTTATATATATTTTTGGAATACAAAAGGAGGGGGGAAACCCCAGGCTGAAAAAAGCAAAAAAGAGAGACAATAGCCTATGCCGTCTCATAAACGAGACGCGGAACCACAACCCCTAGCTGGTCATTGCTAATTAATCTTTCGCAGCCCGTCGGGGGAGACTATAATTTCTTCATTAAACAAGGCTTAAATAGTAATATAATACAATGCAAATAAAAAAGTTAGGGCAAGTTAGCTAGGCACGTTTACTTTAGAAAACTGGTTTTTTTTTTTTATTAGTTTTCATGCTTTGTTTTCTATTTTCTATTTTCTATTTGAAAAACTTATTTACTAGCACTCTTTTTTAAAAAAAATTATTTTTTTAGACTAATGTTATAAAATTAATAAAAGTTTAATTTCAAATGATTTTAGACATTATATTCAAAATATTTTTGAATATATTTTGTTTAAATGGAATAAATATATTCATTTGAATGAAATGTATATATAATTTTTACTTTGAAATCTATATCCGTTGTCTGGACTAAACTTCTATTACTATATAACATAACTAAAAATATGCAAATCAATCATCTATTGAGTTCAATCAAAATCTAAAAGTTGATGCAGAGTTTAAGATTGAGTTTATTACCGAAATGGTCCTTTGACTATTGTGAAATTATCAATTTGGTCCTCGACAATTTTTCGTCCCCAATTAAGTCCCTCGACTTTGAAAAATTTAACCAATTTGGTCCTTCGTTTATTTTGCCGTTAAACATCCGTTAAATCGGGACTAAATTGATAATTTTGCTATAGTCAGGGGACTAAATTGGTAATTTTGCTATAGTCAGGGGACTAAATTGGTAATTAATTTTTCACTAAAATGGTCCATTGACTATAGCAAAATTATCAATTTGGTCCCTTGACTATAGTAAAATTACCAATTTGGTCCAAATTTAACGTATGTTTAATGAAAAAAATAAATGGAGGACCAAATTGGTTAAATTTTTCAAAGTCGAGGGACTTAATCGGTCACGAAAAATTGTTGAGGACCAAATTGGTAATTTCACAATAGTCGATGGACCATTTCGGTAAGAAACTCTTTAAGATTTAATTTTAATAATGTGAATAATGTCTAACTTTAAGCATAAGCAAATAAGTTATGTTTATATAAAATTATAAATGTAAAAAAAAAAAAAAAAAACCCTAATGTTGCCTCCCTTTTCTCTCTAAAACAAAAAGCCTTTCTCTTCTGCTGCTCAACTTCGGCTTCCATTGCCGGCCTCTGGCCGGAGCTCTAATGGAGCTTTGAGCCGGCGGTTTTGGTCACCTTCTACGTTTGCTCTCGCTCTTCTTTTGCCTCGACCACCGTCGCAGCTCCGTCCGCCTCCGACCACTGCCACAGATCTTCTTCTTCCGTTTTCTTTCCCTTTGAATAAAATAATAGTAGGTAGGTATTGGGGTTTGTCTTGGTAGTCTTGAACTCCCAACCCTACTTTGGCTTTACCACTTTTTATTTTCTCTATTATTGTGTTTTCCTCTCGTTACTTTCACGGGCTTTTTTCCTCTCGTTATTTTCACGAGCTTTTCATTATCATTAGCATAAATCGTTTAGTTTGGTTTCGGCAAGTGCTGATCTTATTCTGGGCGAGCAAAAAAGAATGATGACGAAGACCCAGATCTTTGATGAAGCTTTAAGCTCCTTGAAGAAACATAGCTTCATAGTTATGAAACAGTCTGCGATTCAAGTTTTCTATAGCATAGTTAGAAAAGTTGTTTCTATGTCTGACTGTAAGGAATGGTTTACCATTTCATTGATCGTTGATGTAAACGCTTTATGTTATGAATTAATGGAATATCTACGTTTACCTTCAAAAAAAAAAAGTTATGTTTATATAAGTAAATGCAAGTAGAAAAGATATGAGATGGTGATAAGTAAAAAAAAAATGATAATGAATGTAATATAATCATAGTAATTAATAAATATGTAGGTAGATAATGGTGAGAATGTGGTTATAGTGATATATATTCAAATAGATAATAGATGATTCTGTTTTTCATTTATAATAACAGTTTTTAAAAGTTTTTAGTTTTTTAGAAAACTGAAAAATGTTTTCTGCTTTTCAAAATGAAAAATTGTGCTAGTAAATATATTTAAATTGTTTTCTATTCTCCAATTTTCCAATTTTTCAGAAAATTGGAGAAGTTTTCCTGTTATTAAATGACCCTTATATATATGACATAAAAAAAAACTCTTTATTTTTATTTACTACTTGTAAATTAGTTTAAACTACACTAATGGTCATGAGAAATAATTGTAATAGATTTTGATATGCTAAATTGTAAGTTTAGAACCCCATATTTTATTATTTCGTGTGTCAAAGACCAAAAGTTATGACTTGATTAACTTTGTTTTTAATTTTCATGGATCAGTCAAAACTTATTCCTACATTCTTCCCCATTGCAACATTTAAAAGTCAAAGAGTTGAAGCAGGTAGGGTGATGATTACAAATTTACAATATATGATAGGAAACAGTTGGGACAATAGCAGTTGAAAATGTTGTTTGTCTGTCTGTCTGATCTGCATGTGTTGATGACACCTTTACCACAATCTATATATTTTGTCATCATCACGACGACCAAGCCATTAGTGAATAAATTGTTTCTATTTACTGATTTATTCATTAAATTAAAAAAGGGTTATTACCACAGCAGTGCACCACCACATGCTTTTCAATGAACATTAAGATTAGTAGTCGTGGGCTCTAGCTTGATTCTTTGAATCCAATTTAATGTCTGGTTGCCTTGCAATCACGGCATTAACAGTAATATTTCTGTCTGGGTGTACGGTTGTTATACGGTGGACCATGATCTGAAAACGGCGCTGTTTCTTTAAGTAAATAAATGGTAGCTCATAAATTTTAACAAATTTTTTATTTTTAGTGTGTTCAAAACAAAATAAAATTACAGTATATCTAAGGGTGTGTTTGGAAAGTAGGAAAATGACTTCTGAAAAATGTTTTCTGGAAAATGAGTTCATTTTCGGTGTTTGGATGTACTCTGGAAAATTGTCCGTGTGTGTTTCGTTTATTTTCTGAAAAATGAGTGGAAAATGAGTAGAAATGTATAATTATATATTTTTATTATTTTATTTAAAATATAAAAATATATAAATTAATAATATTTATTAGAAATTAGAAATAAATTTTTTTTTTACAAAAAAACGTCGCACGAAGACATTTTCCATTTTCGGAAAATCTTGCGAATTTTTTTTCCGGAAGTCATTTTTCAGAAAAATTACCACATTTTCCGGATGTTGCCAAACACCAAAAGCCCGGAAAATGATTTCCGGAAATCATTTTCTAGGTTACCAAACACACCCTAAAATGAAACTGAATAACTTGTCTCACATATTGTATTTATATTATCAAATGAAACTGTAATTGAATTGAAATGATACTTCAGTTATGTTGAAATGAAATTGCAGTATGTATAAAAATGAAAATGGATTACATGTCTCAAATATTAAGTTTACTAGCGAGGTATGCGCGTAATGCAAAGCCCAACACAGATCGATATGTAAAAGTTTCATACAAAATACAAATTATATGTTCGAATGATTGTAATAATTAACTAATATTATAAGTTAGTATTGTCAATTTCTTCATACACGTTGTCATTAATAATATATTGATAGGATCATTGCACTACTTAAAAAAACATATAACATCGGACATATCACGTTGCCTTTAATAAAAGCATCATTAAAATATTAAATAAATTTATAACTTTAAAAAAGATTGTAACGTCAGATCAACATTGTTAATAATTACAGAATTATTTTGAATTTTAAAGACAATATGATGTCACTTTTTTTTATTTATTTTGGTTTTGTTAAGGAACTCAATGTTGTATGTTTTACAAAATAATAATAATAATAATAATAATAATAACAATAATAATAATAATAGTAGTAGTAGTAATAGTAATAGTATTTATATTTTAATGACGTTGGTTTAGGAAAATCGAAGTCATTTTAAACAATTTTAAATAACTTTTTTAAGAAAACAATGTCGGTTTCCTTCAAAAATAGAAAACAAACACGGGTTCCTATTAAAAAAATTAAAATTTATATACGCCGTCGGTTTTGGAATAACCGATATCGTATCACTATTATTATTTTTTTAAGGTAATGACAACTACGGTTTACGTATAAAACCGACTTCGTTTGATTTTTTTAAATAAAAAAATACTACTCTAATTTTTACTAAAGAGCGGCGTCATATATAATTTTTTAAAAATTAAAAACAATAAGATAAAAATCTACATTGTATCTATTTTATAAATTTATTTAATATTTTATAAATTTTAAACTTCCTTCTTCGTGCAATGCTCCGCCTAACAACATACCTGCTGAGCACATGCATGTCACTACACATCATATTTTTTATTCTTCCAAAAAAAAACCATCTTGTAGGGAGAAAAACATTGCAAAAAATTCTGCCTCGAATTAATTTTATGTTTGAAAAGATGTTTTCAATTATAAATGCTATATTTGATATGATTTTTAGATATGCAAAAATGGAAAAAATAAATTAGTTACTACAGAAGATTAAATTATACGGAGTAAATAGTTTTGAAATAAATAAATATTGCTTAAGGTGTGTGGTTTGTGTATTTAAGGTGCACCATTTTAAAACTTGAGGTGTGTGCGCTTGTGTTCTTAAAGTTCTTTGTTTGTGTGCTTAAGGTGCGTGGTTAGCGTTTGTGTACTTTACGTGCGTCATGTTAATGCTTAAGGTGCTCACTTTTTAAAAAGTGTGTCTAAAGAGTGGCGTCGTATATAATTTTTTTTTAAAATTAAAAACAATAAGATAAAAATCGACATCGTATCTATTTTATAAATTTATTTAATATTTTATAAATTTTAAACTTTCTTCTTCGTGGAAGGATCCATCTCACAACACACTCGCTGAGCACATGCATGTCACTACACATCATTTTTTTGTTCTACCCAAAAAAAAAACCATCTTGTAGGGAGAAAAACATTGCAAAAAATTCTGCCTCGAATTAATTTTATATTTTAAAAGATATTTTTAATTACAAATGCTATATTTGATATGATTTTTAAATATGCAAAAATGAAAAAATAAATTAGTTTACAAAAGATTAAATTGTACGGAGTAAATAGTTTTGAAATAAATAAATATTGCTTAAGGTGTGTGGTTTGTGTAATTAAGATGCGCCATTTAAAAACTTGAGGTGCGTGGCTTGTGCTCTTAAGGTTCTTTGTTTGTGTGTTTAATTAAGGTGCGTGATTTGTATACTTAACGTGCGTCATTTTAATGTTTAAGGTGTTCATTTTAAAAAAATGTGTCATAAAGAGCGGTGTCGCATATAATTTTTAAAAATTAAAACCAATAAGATAAAAATTGACATTGTATCTATTTTTTAATTTATTTAATATTTTATAAATTTTAAACTTTCTCCTTCACGAAGATTTATATTTTATAAGACTTAACAATTTCATCCAGAAGATTTAACGAACATTTTGTATTCACAAAATTGTGTTCGCCTATCATTCAAATTGTAAAACAATACATCGTCTTTCCGCAAATTATATCGTGGATTGTGGTCTACAATAGATTGTGGACCGCGCATCAAAACGACGTCGTTTTGATTAATGAAAACTGACAGATGAATCCGCGCCATTCACTTTCAGTTCATATACACTGCAGTTACATTTCAACTCAACTTCAGTTACATTTCCACACAACTGCAGTTACATTTCAACACAACTACAATTACATTTCGATATAACTACAATTTCATTCGATAACATAAAAACAAAAATGTGAAACTGTTATTCAGTATCAATTCATATACACTGCAGTTACATTTCAACACAACTACATTTACATTTCGATATAACTACAGTTTCATTCGATAATATAAAAACACAAATGTGAAACTGTTATTCAGTATCAATTCATATAAACTGTAGTTACATTTCAATACAACTACAGTTACATTTCGATAATATCAAAACAAATGTAAGACAATATCTTTTGAGATGAAATGTAGTGTCAATTACGAAGTTCCGTCTCCCACTTACTGAAACGACGTAGTTTTGGGACCACGGTCCACAATCCACTATATAACGACTGTCGTCTTTCAGCTATAAACACTTCACAAATTTAGTTTGACCCGATGTCCTCTCAATATACATTCGTATGTCACTGTTATATTAAATTTCTTCATTTCTATCTGTGTTGGGCTTTGCATGACGCGCATTGCGCGTACCCTGCTATGCATCGCCATCGGGAGGGGGTTTAAATGTTGCGAGGCAATTTATACCGTGCACCGTGGTGGACGTAGCAATGTGCACCACGACCTTAAACGATGCCGTATTGAGCATTGTGAATTAACTGGACGTTTTTTTGGAAATCACGTTTCCGTTTCCTCCGTTAACTTCCAATTATATAAAAAAAAAATAGTGAATTGTTTATGGCGGTTAGGGCAATTTTCTTCTCCGCCATGTGAACTCACAACTAACAAATATACAGTCGTAGCTGATAGGGAATATACCCCAGGTATACGGCCCTGAGTATTTGGTACGTAGACGGTATACGAATACGGGTGTTGGCCCATCCTATATAAAGGAACCTAAACCTACATGTAAGGGATTTTTGGGATCTTTTTCCTCTGTCGACTCTCTCTCTAAAGAAGGCTCAAGAAGCCTCTCTCCTCTCTCTAAATTGTTGAGAATCACTTAATAAAAGAGATGAATTGAGAGGATTTTTGCGGACATTGTTCATCTTTACATATATGATTATACACATCAATAATTGAAGACAATAAAGGATTATTCCTTATCAGTAGCTATTGGATTCTCAGGCATTAGGATATGGAAGACGTCAATTCGCAGCAGGAGGTGGTTGCGATGGAAGAATTCGATGCTCCGGTTGGATTGGCTAATTTAGACGATCTTAATCCAGGGTTTTTATGTTTGATTTTGCGATTTTGTTTGTGTTTATGAAAATAATTGAATTCGTATATAATATTCGTGTGTTTGGGTTATATGATACTAGTTATAGGATTGTTTCTAATACAACTATTCGATTGGAAAGGTAGATGGTGAGTTTTGTGTATTTGTGTGGATATTATGTGTATTCTTTGAATGAATTGTAGTATTTCAGGCCAGGTTTGTGTGTATTCATTGTAGTGGTATGTAAAACAGAGGGTGTACTGTGTTTTGTGTAGCGAATGTCAGTGAGGTAGATTTTGTGTATTTTTGTGAATATTTTGTGTATTCTTTGAATCTAGTCTTTGTATTTTGGACATAGAGTTTGTGTATTCATGTTAGTTGTACTATAAACACAAGGTGATGTATTTTTGTATTTTGGTTTTTCTATACTCTGTGTATTCCTTTTATACACTATGTGTATTGTAGGCATGTATTCTGTGCATTCATTGTAGGGGTACTTAAACATTGTGTTTTTGTAGCTGATCAGGATTTGTTAGGGTTGTCAGTGAGTTCTATTGATGAAGCATATGTGGTTTATAATGATTATGCTTTCAGGCTAGGTTTTAGTGTGAGGAGGGGTAAACAAAGATATAGTGCTGGTACAAAAAAATTGAAGATGAAGGAGTTTAATTGTTCAAAGTCTGGGTTTAAAAGGGTTTTAAAGAAAGGGAAGTTATTCAAAAGTTGATGTACGGACAGGTTGTTCTGCATCTGTTCAATTTGATTTAGATGTGAATGGGATGTGGACTGTGACAAAGCACCAGAAGCTTCATAATCATGAGTTTGTTCCAACGACCAAGAGTTATCTTCTACGGTCACATAGATCAGTGTCTACATATCATCTTTCCTATGTGGTTTACAATTTCTTAAAACACAATCAGGGGGGTCACCACTTGTTGGTTTTACAAGCAGGGATGCATATAACTCGTTGTGCACTGATGTATTGAACAATTTTGATGGAACCAACTCAAACACATTAATTGAAATATTTAGACAAAGGCAGTCAAGTGAAAATGATTTTTTCTTTGATTTTGAAGTGGATGATGAGTCAAGGTTGTGCAGTTTTTTTTTGAAGAGATGGGAAAATGATGCTAGACTATGAATTGTTTGGAGATTTGTTAGTTCACGATACGACGCATCGTACTAACAAATATGATATGATTTGTGGTCCATTTGTTGGTATGAACCATCATTGTATGAACGTCATGTTTGGATGTGGTTTTTTTGTTGAACGAGAGGATTGAGTCATTCGTATAGTTGTTTAGGTCATTTTTAAGATCAATGAATGGGAAAAGTCCCCAAAGCATAATGACCGATCAATGCGCTCCTATGGCTGCTGCTATTTCCCAAGTTTTTCCAAGCTCAAGACATCGCCTATGTATATGGCATATTGGTGAGAATTCAAAGAAGCACATCAAGGGATTAAGAAATCAAAAAGATTTTCTAGACATATTCAATTGTTTGTTGAAACATACCGATACAGAGGTAGAGTTTGAGCTTTATTGGACAAGGTATGCTTTCATTAAACATTCTGTCTATTGGTGATGGTATTTATGTTTATTTAGTTATAGTATTCTGTGTATTATACTTTTCCCAATTCCTTACCTTAGTATACAGAGTTGGCAATACTCACCCAGATTATGTGTATTCTCTTGATATATTCTGAGTATTCCAATGTTAGAGTATGTTTATTCTATTGATTCTGTGCTTTCATTTCCATACCTTCATATCTGATAATACTCGCTTATATTCTGTGTATTCTGTTGAATGATCCTATGTATTTATATATGAGAGTCTGTGTATGCATTATAGCATATGAATAGGTCTAGTTAATATATATGTTATGGTATTTCAGGATGGTCACAACATACAAATGTCATACTTATACTTGGATTGAAAAGCTATATCAATGTAGAGAAAAATGGTGCCCTGCATTTAACAAAGGTTATTTTTCTGGTGGTATTTTATCTTCACAAAGGAGTGAAACCACAAATCACTCTATTTCTAGAAGGTTATCCAAGACTGCTGGGCTATGTGATTTCTATAGCTCCTTTGTTGGTGTTGTTTCGGAGTGGAAGAGTAGAGAGAATGGGGAAGATGTCCGGTGTTCCCACGGTGTACCTATAATGGCTATGGATCACATTAAGATTCTTTCACACGCTAGGGATATTTATACCATTGAGATATATTACTTGTTCGAAGAGCAGTTTTTGAAAGGGGCATCATGCTATCAAGAGTGTGTGTTATTCGAAGGTGGTTTGTATAAGTATCACATTTAGAGGCCGGAGGTTGATATTATTAGGCATGAAGTGATTTTTAACATTAGACAGTTAGATATTTGGTGCAGTTGCAAGTTGTTCACTGAAACCGGGATCCTATGTTGTCACTGTTTACGCATTTTAAATGTGCATTGTGTGTTTGAAGTTCCCAAGAAATATATTCTGAAGAGATGGACTAAAAAGGTTTTGGAAGTCGAGAATGTTGGTATTACCCCCCCCCCCCATCTCAGTGCTTTAATGTTCCCTCTTCTGTTTGGACTTTAGAGATCATTAGGAAATTTCAGAAGTTGGTTGTTTGTTGCCAAGAAAACATTGAAGCACGGAAAATTTGTGAGCAAGTAGTGTTAGATGCCAAGAGAAGAGTTGAAGCTGAGTATGGCCCTATTTTATTCGAAGGTGAAGATTGTGAGGTGGAATCGTCAAGTGGTGTTATAAAGGTTCCATCAAACAGGCGGTTGAAAGGGTTACGTAATAGAATGGTGAGTAGTGTAATTGAAAAGAAATACAAGAAAACAAGGGGTCGAAAGCAGCTTGCTCATATAGCTGCATCTAAAACAAAATCGGTTGGGCAGTCTCAAGTTGAAAATGCTATTTCTAATATTGCTGGTAATGGATATCTGGTGCATCCAATGTCTGGGGATTCAATTTTTTGTCATTTTAGTTCAAATGCAAATCAAGAGGACAATCAGAGTGTGTCTTAATGTTTGTATGCATTCAATGATATAGGTTGATTTCTGTCTTAATGTTTGTATGCATTCAATGATATAGGTTGATTTCTGAGTAGGTGTTTGTATGCATTCAATGATATAGGTTGATTTCTGAGTAGGTTTTTGTTTGTTAGTTTTGATATAGGTTGATTTCTGAGTAGGTTTTTGTTTGTTAGTTTTTTTTTAGGTTGATTTCTGAGTAGGTTTTTGTTTGTTAGTTTTTTTTTCAAGATCTGCAGTTGTACTTTTTATACACAGAACTATTACAAGTAATACATAGACTATTTCCACAGGATGCACAGAATTATTTACCACAACAACAGAAACCATTTGATGTTATTTCTTATATTGCACTCTGTAATACACAGAGTGATACTATGTAATACACAGAACAATACTACCGAATACACAGAATATGAATTGCAATCTATAACATGTTTAGAGTTAGAAGCCAGGGTTTAGCATTAGGGTTTAGGGTTTATGTTTTACACTGGCAGAAGGCAGTGCCTACCTCCTTCCCGAAGGAGGCCAGCTGTCTTTGCCTTCTTCCGTTCCAAACCGGATGAAGGCAGCTGTTGCCTCCTTCCGACCTTGCCGAATGACACCCATCACTGTCTTCTTTCACTTCGGAACGGAAGAACGCAGCCTTGTGTAATTTTTTTTACATTATCAGAAAAAAGAGATTTGATAGCCGAGAAGAAGGCAATAAATGTGTAGTTGCACGTTCTTTCGCTCTTCTTCTTTAAAAAGCAAATAAAATCCATAGTTTAGGAAGCGTTGTAAATTCGCTCACCATTGGGTGTTCTTAAGAATCAATGATTCGATACCAAAGCTCGAGCCTTTTAGCGGGAGCATGCCAACCCACTTTGCCAATTATAGCCCAACCCAATCTTAAAGTATAACAATCGCAAATTTTATTGTGGACCGCGGCCCACCAAGCATTATGGTCCAAGTGAGTAAACGATGTCGTTTTAATTCAATTTAATGGCACGATTCATACGTCGTTGTTAACCATCGCCGTTTCCTTTGTTCATCGTTCTTTTTTTAGTTCACTTTTTTCTTTGTGTCATGCATAGAGTGGAGATCACAGTTTGCGCATCGCGATTTTCATTGTTTCGAATTATGGGCGAAACATTAGGTAGATGCAACTTGATTGATGCGATTGATTTGAATTCGTTGGTTGTTGATGATCACAACTTATTAACCCCTGGTTTGCATCCTCTTTTACTCAATTGATCGTGTAATTTTAAATTTATAGGGTTTATATGTGTTTTGACATTGTTATTCCATGATTTTTATTGTGTTTATAGATTGTAATGTCTATGTGTTGCAGTTGAAGATAATCTTCCGATTGGTGTTGTATCGAATTCACAGTTTGCATCTGATGTTCCTTCTTCAAGTTTTGTGGGTAATCACGATCATATTTCAAGTTTTAATCATATTTGTGTGTTATTCAAATTCTGTATTTGTTTGAAGATCACGATAGTCAGTTTCAATTTGATGTCGAAGTAGTATTAGTTATGCGACATTGTAGTGTCAGTTATGGGACACTGTAGTATCAGTTGGAGAGCACGTGAATTTTAGTTCACAATGTTTGAAATTAGTTTCACTTTAATAACGTTGTAGATTCATTTTGTCAACTCTGTAGTTTCATTTTAGTTTCGTTGTAGTGTCAGTTGACAATATATATATTATTGCTTTGATTTTTTTGTTAGTACAGATGGTTGTAATCCTTCTACTGGAGGTGGTGGTACTTCTACAGATGTCATTGAGAAAGATTCATCTATTCCACGTTTTTATGTTTAGTTGGATGTTCACTTAGTGTGAATTTGTATTTTTTAGAAGCATGATACTTAGTTACATTTACAATCAACATTAGTGTCGTTTGAAAAACAATGTAGTATCAGATCAATATGCCTCTAGTGTCAATAGATTTCTTTTACTGAGTATGATAGTTTTAGTGTAGAAATACTAAAGGTTCATTTTAATATATCACAATTAATCAATAATTGTGGGGCTTTCTGTTGCTTAAGTTGAAGAAGCATTTGATATGTATAATGATTATGCATTTCGAATGGGATTTAGTGTTTGGAAGGGCAAACAATATTATGTCTCTGGAAGTCGGACTTTGAAGATGAAAAAGTTCCATTGTTCTAAGGTTGGGTTTAAAGTAAGACCAGAGACCACTAATAAGTGTTATTCAAAAGGTAGAGACTCGGAGAAATGTAATGCAATGTGTCAATTTGATGTAGATTCAAATGGAAAGTGGATTGTTACCAAACATGTAAAGGAACATAATCATGAGTTGTGTCCGTCATCCACAAGTTATACGCTTAGGTCGCATAGGAATGTTTCTGAGAATTAGTTGACATACTTAAAAGACATGAAGAGGAGTGGAGTTCTGTTATTCGATGGTATTTGGTTTTTAAAACATCAGTGCAGAGGTTCACCGTTCGTTGGATTTACTACTAGGGATGCTTACAACACTATGTTTTTAGATTCAGTGAAGCATTTAGATGGGACTCACTCTAATACTTTGATTGAGATTTTTAGAAAGAGATAATTGAATGAGTTTGATTTCTTTTTTGATTTCGAAGTTGATGATGATGCAAGGTTGTGTAGCTTTTTTTAGAGGGATGCACAAATGAAGGCGGATTATCGATTGTTTGGTATTTGGTGGTACAAGATACAACATACCGCACAAATAGGTATAACATGATTTATGGTCTATTTGTAAGTATGAATCACCACTGCATGAGCGTCATGTTTGGTTGTGGTTTTTTACTGAATGAGAGGATATAATCGTTTGTATGGTTGTTCAAAATATTTCTACGGCTGATGGATGGTAAGCACACACAAACAATAATGATTGATCATTGTGTTGTCATGGCTACTGCAATCACACAAGTCTTTCCGAATTCAAGCCATAGGCTGGGTATCTAGCGCATTGGGGAGAATTCAAAGAAACACATCAAATGATTGAGAAATCAAAAGGGTTTCGTAGAGTTATTAAATTTCCTGTTAAAGTATACTAATACAGAAGCTGAATTTGAATTTTACTGGAACAGGTATGTTTTGGAACTTTCATTAACGGATTTTGCTTTGTTTATAAAATGATAATGTTGTTTTGGTGAAATGATATTGTGGGTTTGATTAAATGTGATAGTATGCAGTTTTTACTTTATTTGTTTTCTATTGTAGTTGGAATGATTTTGTTTTGTTTGTAAACTGATATTGTAGGTTTGAGTGAATGAAACTATTGGTATGATAAAATGATACTATGTTAGTTTATGTGCTTTCAATTTTTACTGTACATGGTATGGTTTTGCTTTGTTTATGAAATGATACTACTAGTATGAGAAAATGATACTAGTGGTTTGATAAAATGATATTATGTCAGTCTTTTTGTTTTGTGTGTTTTTTTTAGCTTTTAGTTTGTCTTTGTTGAGTAGTTGGAGATTTTATTTGCTTGTAGAGATCAACTGGATTTATTCGGTATACCACACACCCCCTCTACTTAGAAATATGGTATCCATCTTAGTAGTGCGTATGAACTTTATGTTTTATCTTTTTTTTTTTTTTTTGCTTCTACAATTTACGTTTTATGTTATATTTTTTCAGGATGGTGACTGACTATAATTGTCATAAGAATGTTTGGTTAGATAGACTATATAATATTAGGTGGGGTTCTACGTTTAGCAAAAAGTATTTGTCTGGTGGTATTTTATCCTCACAAAGGAATGAGTCCACTAATCATTCAATTTCTAGAGGACTTTCAAAAACAGCTGGATTGTGCGATTTTTATGATTCGTTTGTTAGTGCGATTTTCTGAGTGGAGATGTAGGGAGAGTGGTTAAGATGTTTGTTGTTCTCAAGGTGTGCCCTCAATGGCTATGAATTATGTGAAGCTACTTTCACATGCTAGAGATGTTTACACAATTGAGATATATTATCTATTTGAGGAGTAGTTCTTGAAAGGTTCTTCATGCCTTTAAGAATCTGTGGGGGACAATGGTGAGGTAATTAAATATCATGTTTGGCATCCTGATGTTGATTTGATTTGTCATAAGGTTTGTTTTAGAGTTAAGGGCTTGAATATATCATGCAGTTGCAACATGTTTTTAGAGTTGGGTATTTTGTACTCTCATTCTCTACGCATTTTAAATATTCATTGTGTTGCAACAATTCCTGATAAGTATACTTTAAAAGATGGACCAAAAAGGTTCTTGAAGAAAGAATACTAGACAGTGCTCGTTCGCCAAATGTTTTTAGTGTTGCTTCATCAGTTTGGGTTATACAAACGGGTAAGAAGTTTCAGCGGTTGGTTTTATCTAGCCAAGACAATTGTAAAGCTCAAGAAGCATGAGAAGATGCTTTTGAAGATGCCGGGAGGAAGATTGAAGGTGAAATATGTCCTATTTTCTGTGAAGATGGTGAACAACCAACACATGGTGTTATACAAAACCCATCACGTAGTAGGCCAAAAGATGACTGCAACAAACGGTTGATTAGCACAATGGAAAAGAAGTATAACCATGCAAGAGGGAGAAAGAGTTATGCGAAGTATGTTGAGTTGAATACAAAGGCAGCAGTGAAGTCCTCTGTCCAAGAATCTGTTTCTAGTATGGTGGGTAGTGGGTATTTTGTTCACCCTTCTAGTGGCAGTAGCTCAAAGTTGGTTCAATTTAGTTTTAACTTATTGAAGAAGTATAGTGGAATTAAGGTATAATTGAAATGAAACTACAGTATAGATGAAATGAAACTATGGCATATATGAAATGATACTGATTTTTTAACTTAATGCGCTTTTAATATTTTGTTTTTTTATTGCATAATGAAATTGCTTTGTAATTCAACTGAAAATGCCTTCGTTGTGAAAAGTAATTGTAGTATAAACAATGTGATAGTGCAATCAGTCAATAATATTTCATAAAATGTCCTCTATTTTACAGTAAACCCTATAGTATCAGTTGATACACACTACAGTTTCTTTTCTTAAACACTGCAATTTCTTTTTGTATATATTACAGTGTCAGATGGAATTGCTCATTTGAATTGACACCACCTTATTAGTTAAGTTTTATAAACAATGTAAATTAAAATTAAATTTTACATAATGATAGTTATATATCAAGCTATTGTCTTTTTCTTATACCACATAATAATATTTGACAAAACATACTCAGTTCCATTTTGTGAAAACTATAGTATCAGTTGACGAATAATATATTTTCTTTTTATAAAGACTGCAATTCCTTTTTGAATATTAAACTGCAATTTTAGATTGAATTACAGATAAGAATTGACACCACTTTATTGAATTAAACAGAAGTATTTGTGAATGAAAATGTAGCATGCAGGAAATGATATTCTATTGATATATATTGACATGATAAGTCAACAACTTAATAGTTGTGTTCACTGTCACCAATATTTTTAATAGAACTCTAATGTTATCAATGGACTTGTTAATCAGCAAAACTCTCAATGAAACCTTATACTTAGTTTCCAAAAACCTGCACATCAAATGTAGTCCATGCTACCTTGGTTTCTAAAACATTTACATCAGAATGTTGTCATGTGTCAATGCATCCACATATGTCCTTACAATCCCATTCACAATCACCGTTTTTTTCCGACAAATAATTCTTGAGCTTTCTTTATCACATCTGCCCTGCATATATTCACTGGCATCATGGTAATCCGCGATGCATACAAATACCCGTAGAGATGTCAAGTAAAGGTCATGCATTTGTGTTACTTGTCTGTTACATACATATTTTTTTAAAACAAAATGAGCAGTAGAAATGTGTAAAGTACTATGTAAACTTACATTTGGTTTCTTCGGAGTAAAACCACATTTCCATTGTGGATTGCCCATGTATGTCTCCTTGTGCCTCATGCAGTATAATTCATAGTCAATCTTTTTATCCACTGATCTCCAATTCATTTTTATCAACTCAACAGGCAGTTTTTTCACATTCTCTTCTAGATTGGTGTGTCATTTTTTATGCAAATACATTGCAAATGCGTTTTCTGCAATTTAAAACTAGTTAGATATGCATCATATATTCATGTGTGTCTTTATAATGAAGTATGTAATTAGAGTACTTACTAGGACTTGTGGACTATCACCATACTTTTGTTACATTTTTAGCCCTTTGGTGGAGTGACATGTTGCCAATGATTTCAAGCATTGACATCTTGAAATTGAAGCACATGAGGAAGAAGTGACCATGCTGGAAGATGGTAAAGAAAATCTGTTAACAATTAATAAAAGATTAGTAGTTTGTTTGACCTTAAGTATAATATTTGGTTTGCATAAGACATGATTTACCAGCTGAGCATCACTTATATCTAAGTTTGCAACATTTCCTATCTCAGTGTCCAAGCACTGATCAAAGTCTAGCTATTGTCCAAAATGATGCTTTGCGCAATTTGATGGGCTGTCTAGTTGGAGCTGTAAAAAAATCATTTTTATGTTATACGATGTTATTTATAAAAATCATGCATAATGTAAAAATTTGTGTTGCTTACAAAAGCTTGTGTCGAGAAGAACATACTTTTTGGCTTATCAACCCTTCGATTGAGATCTAACTGGTTTAGTCATAGACAACAAATGTCTAGGAACATACTCTCTGGCTCTCCACTTCTCAAAGTCTGAAATGTGTCTCTGCTCAGGTAGTATCCACCATTAATAAATACATCTTCCCTAGCAAAAGTATAAGTATAAATATTTAAGATAGTTAGGTAAAAGAATTGATATAATAGAGAATGTGATGAGTGTGTTTCATACGTTAAAGGATGTTCTTCAGTTGGATCAAGGAAAACATAATCTGAAATTAGCTTGTCCTTGGGACCAACATTCTTCAGTTGTTCATCATAATTACTTCAGTGTCAGTTTAATACAACTATAGTTTCATTTATAAGTATGTGAGGCATGCTGTTCAGTTTCATTTTACAAACACTACAGTTTCTTTTCATAGACACTACAGTATCAGTTGAATACTACTACAGTTCCCATTAGGCATCATACAATATATATGGTAGACATGCTGGTCAGTTTCAGTTCATAGACACTACAGTTACTTTTCATGAGCACTTCACTATTAGTTGAATATAACTATAGTTTCAGTTGACAACATATAATAAATAAGTATGTGAGGCATGCTTTTCAGTTTCATTTTACAGACACTACAGTTTTTTTCATAAACACTACAGTATCAGTTGAATACTACTTCAGTTCCCATTAGGCATCATACAATATATATGGTAGACATGCTGGTCAATTTTAGTTCATAGATACTGTAGTTACTTTTCATAAGCACTTTAGTATCAGTTGAATACAACTATAGTTACAATTGACAACATATAATAAATAATGTGTAAAAATCAGTGTATATATAAAAGAGTTAAGCATACCTATCAAACAATCCTTCTGGTGTTGTCTCTAGTTCTTCATCATTAGAAATTGTCTGTTCACTATCATCTTGGATATCCCTTGCAATGTTTTGGATTTTAATAGCAAGTGATTGATCTTGTTGTTGGTCTATTGTTGTAGAGACATCTTGTGCTGGTGCAGTTGGAGTAGAGGACAATCCAAGATCAAAACTTGGTGTTAGAATTTGATGTGGTGATAGTGATCTTGCAGGCTGCATTGGGCAATTATTTGTTGTTTGCAAGAGTGCATGTTCAAGGGCACTCACTTCCTCCAGAAAGCTTGGTTGATTAAAAATATCATCATCATCTAATAATCCCTCTTATGGTGGTGGTTGAGATGAGGATACAACATTTACCATTCCAACAATGTTACAAAAGGTTTCCTTTATGATTTCTCCTCCTGTTCTTGTATTCCCTATTTGAGCCATTATTTCACCAAACTCAACAACGGTGTCCGCCATCTTCCTCAAGACAGTAGTAACTTTGGTTAGGGATTCAGTTGACAAATCGTCAGCAACAGCCTCATCATTATATCTAACTATATGCCTCATCATTAGGTGACAAAAGGACAAATTTCCCGAAATGGCCCTTGGCTCGACCACGCACGCCACCACGCGTGGTGGAGGGCGTGGATGGCTACTGGAAATATTCCATGCCCCTCCACACGCGTGTTGGGCTGCGTGGGACGATACTGCTTTGCGGCTTCGTTTGTCTTTTGCTCTGTTTAGCCTCAAATCCCTTTCCAACCTGTAAAATACTTCAAAATCTTTCCTAGAATCGATGTTAGAAGATTTTGATGACATCCGAGCTAAAATGCACGATATTGTTATGATCGAATGGCAAAACGTTACACTTCTATTCCATTTTAAACCCTTTTTATGTACTATTCTTGGTGCTTATCAAAGTTTTCACACTTAAACCTTGCTTGTTCTCAAGCAAGCATACTTTTCTAAACTCTAATCATATAAGCACCAGGAATAGTATGAACTCTCATCGGTTGATCAATCAAGTAATGTGCGGGCAGTTAGAATGGAGTGAATGAAATCCTCTACACTATCCACCAAGACCGCTAAGCTTATGTCATTTAAACATAAGGAATATGCCAAGGAAGTTGGAGTCTCAAAAGATAGATTTGTAAGAAAGAAAATTATATTCACACATCTTCAAGCATGCATTCAATCGGAGTTCACCTTTCATTTTTTAGGGGCCTAGAAAGCCGATCCCACTAGTGGGAACGATGCGCTCACCCTAGCCGAATTTCCAATCGTACGCCAAAGCCCCTTTACATAATATAAATGAGGGTATGGACATGGACCGCTCATCGCCATGGCTTGGGCGATCACCTATTTTCTCACTTCCTAGGATAACGTCATCAGGCGACCCGACTTCACATGGAGCCCCATGTTTCTTCGAAGACAGTGCAATGGGTGCCTGAATCCTAGCGAAGCAGCTCACCTCCTCTATATTTTTCTCATCTTTCAGGATTTCTTCGGGGTAACCAACTTCACATGGATCTCCATGCTTTTTCGAAGACGGTGCAATGGTTACCCCGTATCCAGACTAGATGGCTCGCCTCGTGTTTTCATCTCTAGGAATGGCCTTTGCCTTTTTCTACTCTTTCACCATGTCAACCCCTCATGCCTTTTTCTAGGGAGTAGGGATTTTTTTACTCAAAGCTCACTTTAAGGCTCACTTTTTGCCCCAAGTCCTACTAAGATTAGTTCAATTTCCGGGATTCGCTGAGCTTATCTTTCTCAAACTAAGGGGGTACGCACTCCCACTTCGAGAGATCCTTGACTCAGGTCCCACAAAAATGATAGGTGAATATCATGCAATCACACAGAGATATTGACAATGTAAGATAAAAAACTTCAAATTAGGTGCAATTTGTACTTGCAAGGCATATTTCAAATATTAACTTTGACACGAGATTAGGAGCCCTCCTGGATAGTATTGACAATAACATTCCCTCTTAATTCCTAAGCCCTATTACTCGATCAGTCAACTAATTCAAGCAAGGTGATACCCATCATTTCCACACTTAAAAGATAACATCGTCCTCGATGTTTCCATAAGGATCGGCGGACAAGGGAATAGGGTTCAAAGGGTTTCTACAAACGCCCCTTTTCCACACTTAAAACTGTGAACTGGGCTAAAGCAATTCTAATATAAATAAAATCACATCCGACACAACAAGGTCATGCAACTCTTCATATATGCATCAAAGAAATATAGCAATCAAAATCAAACAGGGCATCTAAAAGGGATAAAAGAAATACTCACAGGGTGCATCCCTATTAAAAATATGTGCAATCCGAACTTGCCCTTCAAAACTTGGTTAGAATAAAGGTAAAGAAATAAATGAAGAATTTAGATTCTACCTTTCAAAATTGGTACTCTTGGATGGAGGTGGAGTGGTCTCTTTTTCTCCTTATGCGTGGGTTGCCTCCCACGAGCGCCACGTTTAACGTCTTTAGCTAGACGAAACGTGCAAAACGAGATATAAACAGTAATATAACCAAAAATATAAACAAAAATAAAAGGATTGTCCACAGTCATAGTTTTGAATCATCGAACACAATTCATCATCATTTTTCTTTTATGTGCTCTCCCTCTCTTCATATCTTCTTGATGGCCTTGACTTCTCTTGCAATCTCTTCCAGCTTTTGCATTTTCTCCAAGTGCAGCTGATACTGAAAGTTCTTGAGGGATCTCCAATCTGTGACTGGGGTGAACCAATTCGGAATGTTGAAGCTTGCATGGTGGGAAGTTTGTTCCTCAGTTTGTGGTGGAGGTACTGATAGTGCAGGCTCGCAGGGTGGTGGAGAGTACATTGATGAGTCCACAGGTGAATATATCTCATGGGAATATGGGGAAAGAAATGACATCGGCGAGGGTGTAAATCCGGAAGATGTCATCGGCGTGTCAGAATGATCTCCCGCCATCTCGTTGTCTTCCCTTGTTCGCGCTAGATATCTCATATTAAGCTTCGCAACGTCCTCGGGAGATAAGGGAATGATGTGTGCTCCCTGCAACCTATGTTCGAACCAATGTATCTTCATCTGGTGACCCAAAGAAACACACAATCTGGTTACCAACGGGCCTATAAAGATTGCCCTAGTTGACTCTTGTTGTTGGGCAATGAGCAAATTTTTGCATATTAAGCTCATATTCACCGAGCTGCCTGTGTCTATACTCCATAACATGAATAATTCTGTCTTGGAGACTCGATCATAAGTCTCCGGCCTTCCTTCCCAAGAATGCGCAATTACCTTCCACAAAACTCTTAAGTCCTCCCTCACAATGTGAGACACTCTCACTCTTGACCCAACCCAATCAATACCCGGCCTTGCAACAATCATCGACCAATATTTCCTCTGGGCATCTCTATCTTCGAAGTCATGTTTCAGCCTTCGATACCAGATCTTTGATTGGTCGCCTTCTTCATAGAATCCTAAGAGAACTCCCAAGTAATTAGCCGAAATATGATAGTCTTGGTTAAAGAGCCGAAACTTGATCGTTGGGCTATAGAGGTCTCTGGTCACTCCCTCAATATGCAGACTCGCGATAAATTCGTGGACCAAGGGAATGAAGGTATCTTGCCTCCAGCTCAACAGATGATTCCAATAAGGCTCATGGATCAACCTTTCCAGCCCGTATTTGCACTCAAATTCTTCTAGAACGGTTAAGTCAATGTACTTCCACTGCACTATCGGGAAGTTAAGTAGCTGCCTATATCGACCCAACATAGTCGGTGTCATCAACAGAATTTGGTTCCCTGTTGGCACTTCAATGTAGTTAGTTCTTGTGTTCCTTGTGTTGTTTTCCTCCTCAGGTGCTTTTCCTTTTCGGAGCCTCTGAGCTATTTGTTGTGCAAGTGCAGTTGGGGAAGACATTTTCCTCTAATATAAACAAGCAAAACACCATACAAGGAAAACATTTTCCACTTTCAATATAAATGTGAACAATATTGCACTTTAAAGAAAAGATCATATAATCTCATTGCATGCAACATCATCTTGGCGTTTCATCAACAATTCTATCATACACATACATTAGCTCATTCTATTCCATATTCAACCCATATTCAAAAAGTCAACAAAATGGTCAACTTCATCTTCTTCCTCAAGACTAGCTTGAGGTTGAAAAATGGAGAAAACATAAAAGTTCAAATTGGACCAAATAACATGTTGGGTATGGTAATGTGGTACCTAATGAGTAGGAAAGTTGCAAACTTTACCAACCATGCCTCATATATCATCATAGATCTCATCATAACAAGAAAACATTCAAGGCATATGGGTTTCGAAATCTTGATATCATTAGGTGGAAAAGGATGGAATACTTGTCATATATGGGCAATGTAAGCTACATACAAGTCTAAGAAGTCATATAATAGCAAGATATTTCAAGAAAAGCATCTATCATCAAAGACCCATTCATATGCTTCAAAGAGATTTATAGTTCTAGCATTTAAGCACTTAAGAGTAAAAGAGGAAGAAATTTACCTTTGGAAAGATTTTAAGAGAAGAAAAAGACTAGAAGATCTTGCAAGGAAATGCTTTTTGATGAAGTTTTTTCAGCTTAAGAGTGATATTAGCTCGTGGTGGTGAAGAAATGGGGTAGGGAAGGGTTTTAAACTACTTCGCGCGAAATTTCCGCGAAAAATCTGGTGCCCGCCCACGCACGTCACCACGCGTGGTGGTGGGCGTGGCAACTCACTGGTTTGTTCCCACGCCTGCTCACACGCGTGGTAGTAGGCGTGGAAGGCGTGATGTGCAAAATTTTACCTTGATTTTCCTTCATTCCTTTGCTAATGCTGATGTTTGTCGATCGATTGTG
Organism: Ipomoea triloba; assembly: GCF_003576645.1. Lineage (NCBI taxonomy): Eukaryota > Viridiplantae > Streptophyta > Magnoliopsida > Solanales > Convolvulaceae > Ipomoea > Ipomoea triloba. The sequence continues at coordinate 15,575,865 of NC_044917.1, forward strand.
GGCAATTCGTGACTCTCGGGTTGATGATCTGTACTTGTTAGCTCAACCGAGGTTATAGAAACATTATTGAAATAATGATAAAGAAGAGTATATTATGGATAATAAGAAAAACTTAAAGGAATGTAAGATAACATTGGGACTACCTACCAAGTGCGCCATGGTTTAACGTCTCCTGGCCAGATGTAGTATGTCCTATCCTTCGAGGCATACTGACTTAGGAACCTTACCAAGCGTCCCGTGAACTTTAGCTTCAAGGTATGTCCCAAGATGGGTAACATCCTTGAATTCCCACAAAAATAAAGGAAGAACATTATGCATTAATGAAAGATTTTTAGACTCAAACACCCTCCTTAATTCTTCTAGGATGGTGTGCACTTCCTTTTCCTCGTCCTCTCCTTTTTTTCTAAAGATATATTCATTTGTAGTACTTGCTTCATACCATATCTCATCACTCCCATTTTCATTTTCGCATGTAGTCAAGTCTCTCCACTCAACTTCCTCAACTATGTCAAAAGTGAATATCCCTTCATTTTCTACCATATCTTCCTCACAGTTTCTTTCCTCTTCTTCCCATTCTACTTGGTTAGAAAAATTACTCTCACTCTCACACGAGTAGAATGAAGCATCGTCCCCCTCACTCATCAATTCAATGTCACCCAAGTCAAAGGATTCTTCTTCTAAAAATTTAAAACAATCATATTCATCTTTAAACAAAAGAGAATCCTTATAATCATAAATCAATATATCACAATTTTCTACGGAGTCATCCTCCCGAAATTTAAAGCAATAATAATCATATGTAAGGGAAATATTAACGCAAAGGGAGTCATCCACGCAAGTGTCAAGAGTGTTTTCAATAAGAGCATAAGGATTTTCAAGAATATTAATGCAAGAATGATTAAGAATTTTACCACATACTTGTTCTTCGTCTTCCCACACTACTTCGATATCTTCTTCCTCACTCTCCATCTCTGCCTCTTTTGGATCCTCCAATTCAAAAATTGGGACTTTTTCAAGCACCGGGGTATAACATTCCTCTTTCTTTTCGACATCCACCTTCCTTCTAACATTTTGTTTTTCACTTTCTCGTACAATCCTTGAATTGGCTTCCAAAGTCAAGATATCACCTATGATGGTGGAGTTAGCACGTGATTCATTAATTTTTATGAGCTCCTCCATCATGGTTAGCATCTTTGTTTCAACCTCTTCTAATGGAAGTCCTTCCTCTCAGAGGGTAGCAAGATAGTCTTTCAATCCGCTCTTGATTTCGTCTTTTAAATTAGCCGTATCCTCCTTGGCCATCCTCGTGAATGCTTCTATTTTTTCTCTTAGAATTTCAATTTTGTCCTTGGCCGGTGGGATATAATCATAAGGATTAGATGGGGTAAAATATTGGTTGGAAGGTGGTGTTTCAAAGAAATGTGAAGTATTGTTTCCTTTATGAAATTGTGATGGAGGTGGGTAGTGGGTATTTAGGTGGGAATTGGGGAACGAATTTGGCTCGTGAGTATATCTTGGATCAATTTGTTTCATCATTTGCACAAGCTTACTCTCAATATTTTGGGATATTTCTCTAGAGTTCAACGAGTCATTTTCTTGAGAATTGGGTGATTGTGAAGGGTAGTAATTTTCTTGGAAAGGTGGAGGTGGTGTTTCGTATGGGTGTGGATAATGATTGTATGTATGAAATGGATAAAGATAGGGAAGTGGTAAATGGTGGTGTGGAATTGGGTAAGGATTTGGAGGCGGGTAGTGATATGTTGGTGGACGGTAAGTATAAGTGGAATGGGGTTAGTAGGGATATGGTTGTGATAGAGGATTTCTATAAGATGGTCATCTATGATGTGGGTAACCACGGGGATTCATTTGAGCAAACGTTTGTAAGCTTCAATTGATTTGATGAAGAAAATTTCATGTGCAAAGCTTAACAAACAACAAACAATTCGCAACTAGAAGTAGTTGCAAGTGAGTAGCAAAATATTCAAAGATAGTATACTCACTTCCTCAATCAAATAAACAAAAATAAGAAAATAAAACAAACAAAAAGAAAGAAAGCAATTCAAGAACTCTTTCAAATCTACTTCAAAGATGTCAACACAATTCAAGAACCGTTTGCCATCCCTGACAACGGCGCCATTTTGACAGGTTGTTTGTCTAGGGTGAGGTGGGTGTGTGATGAAAGGTGTTAAAACGAAGAGTCAAGACTCCCCGAGTGTCGTGTCTCTCAAGGATGACAAATTAGAACGAATGTGTGTGTTGGCATTTAAGAAGTTGAAAGGGAAGAGTTGCAAGGATTACTAAGGGTAGGATTCATTTGTAAGTAAATGGAAGGTTGAAAGTGGTTGTGTAAAAGGAATGGAAAGGCGGAGATTGGGGCTTTAGGCTTCTTCCCTACGTGGTCTACCGTTGTATGGTCTTGCGAGCAAATGACGTTTTAACACCACGTAATTTTTGGACCTTATTAGTTTTAAGATAGGACTGCTTCGAGGACGAAGCTTTCTTTTATGGCGGGTAGATTGTGATACTCGGTATTTTTAGTTAGTATTATTTATTATTTTTGAAATGAATATAAATAAAATTTATTATTATATAATTTATAATTATATTAATTTATGATCATACTATTTTATGAGACCCAAAATTATTTGAGACTAGTGAACTAATCTACTATTATTTTATTCCTAAACTTAATATAATAACCAATTCCTAATTATATACATATAAGTTATGTATGTATATATGCTAATGTATATATTTATATGTTAATATATGTTAATGTATGCTAATAGCTGCTAATGTAGTACAGTACGTATATATATGTTAGGCAAAAACTTGTGTGAGACCGTCTCACCATGAGACGAGACCGTCTCACCATGAGACGAGACCGGTCGGGTCGGGTCAAGATGCAAATGTAACACTTATATGCACAAATGCCATACTTATATGTTCAAATGTAATACTAATCAAGAATAAAAAATTTGTTACTTATTAGGGTAAATGTAATACTTTTAAGGGAAAATACAATACTTTTACATTTCGATTTAAAAGTATTACATTTTTCCTCAAAAGTATTATATTTGCCCTTATAAGTGAGAGGTACTTGTCAACATTACTTATTATGAAAAATGTATTACTTTTTCTCTTATAAGTAACAAAAATTGTATTTTTGAGTAGTGTTATATTTGAGCATATAAGTGTGAGATTTGCACATATAAGTATGACATTTGCATGGTGCTTTGACCCGACCCGACCCGTCTCACGAATAAGGATCCGTAAGACGGTCTCACACAAGTGTGACCCTATATGTTAATATATCTACTATTATATATGTTAATATATATATATTTAAGTTTTCTTATTTTTGAACTCTAAAGCCACAAGTATTCACCTATGAACTTAAATCTATTTTAATTTGACCCAAATCAAAATAAGACTCCACTGAAAGTTATACCGCAAAATGGCCACTTTAGATGTCATTTAAGCCAAAATTTCCAACAAATTCCCACATGAACACAATTGATTTTAGACTAAGATTCACAATGCAAGATGAACCGTGGTATAATTAGCCGAAAGAATCCGCCATTCTTGTTTTGCTAGGAGTCCATAATAAGTGTCTCCAGGTCCTTAGAGCCCATTGCATCATCTATCTTATTGATTTTCTCCTCTTGACAGTATAGAGTAATAAAACCATGCAAAATACAAATTGAGAGTTAAACTACAATATAAAGCAATGCTTTGTGATGGAGGTGACTCGATCAAGGAGTTTAGGGCTCAGTGAAGATTATAGCAATGCATTACCGTTGAAAACGAATTGAACATCGGTTGATAAAACATATTGAGAATAATACTAGTGATAAAATAAAGAATATAACCTGAAAATGTATCTCCAAAAATGAAAGACAAGACCTTTTTCTAGCCTGTTGTTCAATCAAATTCAACTATAATATAGTGTGTAGTAGCAGATGTGTTTCTATCAGCCATAAATATAACCTTCCTCCATGACCCTTCATTGCTTTCTGCCCAAACGAATACTGTAAAATTAACAAACTTAACTAAATTGTTCCAAAGGTTTCGCACTGTTAACGAATGTTGCACTTTTGTTAAAATCCTCGAGCACTAGAATTCTCACTGCCTCCAAGCCATTTTGTAATGTAAAATCAAGCTGAAAAGAACATAATTAACATGAGTAAATTTTGTTGTGCCTTTAATGGCAGAGATGTTGATCACGTACCTCTGCACGTTCTTCTCTATTAAATGGCCGGAGAACATAACTTGCAGGATCCATTCTCCCTGGGGGCCTTCCAATTCCTAACCCAGAAAACAAGTAAAACATATATAAATAAAGCAACTCCAATATAGTGCAAAACAAGTAAAAACTAACACTATCTTATAAGTACCTATTCTTAAACGAGGAAAATCACGGCTACCTTTGAGGCGATCGATAACACTCCTCATCCTTAAACAGGGAAAACAGTGCAATCAGATTGGGAATGCACATATGCATCCATAACTGTAGTTTCAGAAACCAATGATGGAAAAAGAGTTCTAGTTTTTTCAAGGGAATATGTATAGTCTAAATATATCTGGTCTTTTTATTTCTAGTATATATTCAGGAAATGAAAGAAGGTTAAGCTTCATTATATTAAAACTCCTCCAGATTTCCCCCAATCAAAATTAAAGGCACAAAATGAAAGAGGGATGAGTGTACTGAATCAGATACAGGTCGAGTTGGAAAAACAGCAATGCAAATCCATAAAATTCACAACCCATACTAATAAGAAATTATAGGGCAAACATAAATACAAGTGGACAGATAAATGAGCATATGCACTGTATGCCTTAATTGAGGCAAACACTTAAACCAGAAATTACCCATTGTGTCCTCCATGTCCACCTTTAGGCAATAACCGCAACTTTGCAAAAGGCAAATCCATGTCATCAAAAATCTGAAAGAGATGAATAGAATTAGTTAAAAAGAATTATAGTCTCTACACTCAAGCTTCAATAAATATTTTACCACAAGAACTTGCTTCAGTGGAATCTTGTAATATGAAACAATTGCTCCAACCTGTTAAAAACCAAAATTCTCAGTCACATATTCTGAAGAAAAGTAGAGCAGAACAAAGATACGCGGTGAAGAGTGAACTTACAGACTCACCGCTCAAATTCATAAAAGTCTGGGGTTTAGCAAGTATGACCGGAACCTCTCCAATAAAACCTGGATAAACATAACCAAAACCACGAAAGGAAATGCATCATAAGAACAAAAATAGCCTTTTTCTTCTTACACTTTTAAAATTTAATTATTAGGGCATATTGTTATTAATCAAAACTAGCTAAATTGGGAGAAATACTAGGGTTCTTTTTGGCAGTGGGGCATATTGAAGAAACAATGAATATGATCCTGTAAGTTTGGGTTACCGAAAATACAATAAGATAGATTAGCATAGCAGCAGGCAAATTATTCTATGGACCCTGATTTAAAATAACCTTCAAATATGTAGTTGAAGTTGACATATTCTGTGCGGTTAACAGTTTGTAAATAAACTGAAGACACGTAAGAGTAACTACAGACACATAATATGTTCTTTATATTGTGTCTACAGTTCATGTGTCTATAGTTACCATGTTAGGTGCCTTAATATATTTACAGACATAAATTGTTAATATATTAAGTGTAGACACATAATTTTATTTTTTTTTAGATCATGGACAGTAGTCCATGGTATAACAATTGATAGGAGCAAAAGTAAACATGCATTATTCAAATTAGTTCAGAAAGCTAGAAGTATTACAGAAGAAACAGATTAGAAGTAACCTTTCCCAAAGAGGGCTTTGAAGGAAACACTGCTCATTGATATCCCTTCGGCTTCAGCTATTGTATCCACCATCTCAAAACCAACCTGTATTAATCAAGGAAAATTAATTATCCAACACATCTCTCAGTTTCTAGCCTCTAGGCTGGGAAAGGGGTTCTAGGTTACCAACATTGTGGCGAGTGCAGTTGAACCGTTTGCCGGGATTTCCGAGGCCAACTATCAGCCAAGGCTGGGGCTTTGGCTTCGGTTTCTCCTGTTTGGGATCCATTGATGCAGGTTTCTCGGTAGACATTGAATGCCAAAATTGATGAGTGATGATTCCGGTAGGACTGCAGTTCAACCCTGTTAAGTAGGAGGAGCAAAACAGGATTTTGGCCCAGGGGGCGGAGGGGGTGGGGGAGAAGAGACGGCGACCCAGGCGGAGAAGGGAGGTCGCCGTTGATGCGGCGGCTAAATTCATTACGGAGGACCTTCTCGTCAAAAAGTTGGGGCGGGGCTGGAAATCCGATTTGACTTTGGACATTAATGATCAGCTAAGCATTCAAGGGAATGGAGAGTACGGCGACGTTTCAGTTCCTGATTGTAGAAATATCGTGCAAAACGCCGTTGCCGGGGATCGAACCCGGGTCACCTGCGTGACAGGCGGGAATACTCACCACTATACTACAACGCCTCGAGTGCTTCTTGATATACAATTAATATAAATATAATATACACAGTTCCTGATTGACGAAATATCGTGCAAAACGCCGTTGCCGGGGATCGAACCCGGGTCACCCGCGTGACAGGCGGGAATACTCACCACTATACTACAACGACTCGAGTGCTTACTGATATACAATTAATATAAATATAATAGATACAGTTCCTGATAGACGAAGAATTGTACAAAACGCCGTTGCCGGGGATCGAACCCGGGTCACCCGCGTGACAGGCGGGAATACTCACCACTATACTACAACGACTTGAGTGCTCTTTGATATACAATTAATATATATAAAAATTAATAAAAATATCATAAGAAATGCTAATTCAAGTTCTGAATAAGTTGCTTAACATCGACCGAGAGATTCTGTCTTGGTTTCATTTTAAGAAATCATTTTGGTAGTTCAAAAATTTGATGTGGAATTTCTACAACACTTTACTTGTTGTGCCCTTAACTTTACCTCATTACACAAAATACAACATAACTTTTCATTTGAGTTAATATTAGATGTAACTTTTATTTTTAATCACTTTTTAGATTTAATTCTTGAAAAAGAATTTATTATATTTAGGACGTCTCTATTAATGATTTTTTTCTTTTTTTCAAGTTTTTCTTTCTTAGGTGTAAGAGAGAGGGTGAGATGGATGAGAGAGAATATTTTTGGTTATTTTGCATAGTTTGTTGTAGGTCCCATTTTCTTTTTTTAATGTGCATTAGTGCGCAATCCGCTAGGCATGTAAAAGTTGATTTTCTTTTTTATCAACAACTTTTTTTCCTCATTTTTTCCCCTCTTCTCTCTCCTATGTGGCAAAACAAATTTGACAAAAACCTTTGGCCGATTGGATTGCTCTTAGAAAATGCAAAGGTAATAATAATTTGTTGTTCTCAACTATCTCTATATGTTGTCTATTGGATTATTTTTTTACCACTAAATTGGTGAGTGCCCAAGATTCATTTAAATAATATGTGGCCATGTTTATTAGGTTTCTAGATTTAAATGGGGTAGCTCTTAAGCTGGAATAGATAGATTTAAATTGTCTTGTCTCTTTCTTATCCCCTTTGACTTTAAGAATGTTATATAAGTTTCAATCCTGACTCTTGGTGCACAATGGTGGAGATTATTGTGTTAACTTTGGGGGTGATGCCATTGTTGTGAACATGAACTAGTAGTGGCAAATTCACTTCTAGTGTAGTGGTTACTCTACAGTACAACATTTCTTTATTTTCACGTTATCAACTTTATTTTCCCAACAATCTAGAATTGAATTTTAGCGCTGATAATAGTGAATTTGATATTATGATATCTTGTTCAACCTTGGTAAATGAAAATTGAAACTAGCCAAAGATGGAGTGCATTACAATTTTCGAAATTCATATCCCATGTTATGTTTGTTTTAGCAAATGTAGGAGAAACAATGTATAAACATCAACATAAACAGTCCTAGAGGACATTAGTTTGTGGGAACGAACATATAAGATTCTGCATAATTTTCATTATGCATGTATGGTATGAAGCATTACCATTTCTCTATTTTCTTGTTTCGCAAAACACAATAGTAAGACGATCATAATGGTAAGATGAGTATTACATTTATTTGCTTAGTAGGTTTTACACACGCATTGCGCGACTGATTTAATATACAATGTTTGTATTTAAATAAGTGATTGAAAAAAAAAAGTGATAGAGAAGGGACAAAATCATATTTTTGACATATCTCTTTCACTTATATCCGGGAGAAATCTAAACTAAAGGGAGTCAATGATGCACACTACCTTCAATCTGATTCGCCCAACCAAAAAAAAAAACACTTGAAGGCTCAGCAAATTCCCTAACCCTAGAGGATTAATCCTGAAATCTGGTTTGTATGAAGTTGCAATTGTACTAAACTTTTTGCATTTGACATAATATAGGAGATTGAACCAGAAACATTGTTGTTACTAAGTAGAAGCCACCACTTATCGTGATGGAATTAGTTGAAGAGGTAAGTAGTACGGACCAATTAAATGTCTTAGGAATCAAATATCTTGGCTCGTGAGGCTCAACCGATTTCTACCTCTCGCTCGTCTACTCCACAAGATTGATGAAGTCACAGTAGATGCTAGCCAATTAGATGCAATTGGTGAATTCAACATCAAAGAATCAATTTCAAGATTGAATGAGTTTGACAGTTGCATCGATTATAGTGGAGTAAGTGTTCTTGTTGTACATAATGTTGGTTTTCTTGCTCCATGGCAATCTATATGTGGATTAAAGCTAGGTTTATGTAGCAAAAGCTTCATGAAATCATAAAATCATGAAAATTTTATCTTTATTATATAGTTCTTTAGCTCTAATATGAGGATTTGTTTTTAACATTTCGAGTGGGGTGGGGTCTTTTGGATCAAGAAAGTTTAACTTGTTTCATCAAATTCTTCATTTTACTGCTGGTAATAATTAAATATGCGAACCCCAAAAACAAGGTGATTCATTGAAGCTTTTGCGTTCTTGATGCATTAATTTCACTACAAAAATGGTAACAATTGGTAAATGAGTTAATTCCAGCAATGGTCCTCCAACTATGTTGATTTTTCAAAATTAGTCCTCGACTTTTAATTTGGACAATTTAGGTCCCTTGAGTTTCAAATTATTTCCAATGTTGGTCCTTTCGTCAAATTTTGATTAAATTGAGGTTAAATAAAGGGGTAAAATTGTCTGTTCACATGTTTAGTGTATTATTACTCGTATTTCTCCTATCATATACGTTGTATATATGAATATAATCTCAGTCGAAGTCTCAATCGAAGCCATATAATCTCATTCGATGTCTCTTCGACTGATATTATATTCATATATATAGCGTATAGGACAGAAGAAATACGAGTATACAAGTAAACGGACAATTTTACCCCTTGATTTGACCTCAATTTAACCAAAATTTGACGAAAGGACCAACATTGGAAAGAATTTGAAAGTCAAGGAACCTAAATTGTCCAAATTAAAAGTCGGGGACTAATTTTGGAAAATTAACATAGTCGGAGGACCATTGCTGGAATTAACTCATTGGTAAATCAAAAGGTGATGTTTAATTGATCAAATTGATTGTATGCAGACTACAAACCAGTGTTTAGAGAATTTTTGGCAACTCATTCAGGGTTGGAATTCTTACATTGCAGCTGAATTTCAAGAAAAAAATGTGGTAACTTTTTGTTAATTTGTTTTGTGTCTCTCAATTTGTTTGATTTTCTCCTTTTTTGAAGGTTCATTTAATTTGCCCCTTTTTCTAATGTTCTAATAAATGACACTGACAGGATAATCGGACAAAGTACTGGATCTGACCCGAAGCACATTTGGATTGACCCAAAATAGTTAAAGAAATCAACTTTGTTAGTTGATAAGGATCAAGAGTGAAGCAGGAAGAGGTGGAACGGTTCTTAAAGTCCAATGCATTACCGCCTCAACAAAGGGCAGTTACGGATGATAGCGCACAACAATTATTGAGGAGTTTTGACACTTATGGAAGGGAGTCATTACACTTATTAGGAGGCCGTTAGTGCCCATAATTGTAGTCGTTACCATTGTACAGTATAAAAATTGAGCCCATGTAACAAATGGGGTGGCACACTTGGAAACTTTGTACTAAGGTGATAACAACACAATTTATCTCTGTTCACTTATAAACAAATATTTCCGGTAACATATTTACCACCATTAGTGCTCTCTTTTAGAGCTTGAGATCAACGTCGATGGTTCTCCTAGCCTGAACATCAACAACAATGGTAGTGATGACATGGATTCTGGACAAACAAACTCAAGTGACCTCCGGGACCAACTCAACAACAACCTTGAGGGTGATCTTCGTGACCAACTCAACAACAATTCGTGGTGGAGGGCAGCAAGAACCCAGGGCATAGGTACCACCTGCGGATCTCCAAGCGATGGCTCATGTCATTCAACAGACAGCGACGACTCTAACCCAATTGGTAGCAAGAATTCAAGGTCAAGTGCCCCGGGCGTTCGCTCAGGAGGATGAAGTGATACCTCCACGGCGAGAGAGGACCTAGAGTCGCGGTGCGACCCATGCTACTGGCGGTCGCCCTTAAACTCAACTTCACTCTAGGCGAAGAGAGGTGAAGAGCCCAAGGGAAGGAATTTAAGCAGGCCGCTCTATCGGGCATCAGCCGACCGCTTCTATGCCCGTCTAGGAACGTTTCTGTCTAAAGAAATTAGTCCTCTTGACTAACCACTCAATTTGATACTTCATTCTTTTCAATGTCACTTTGTGGTAGACCCTTGAAGAATGAGGTGTTGTAGTGAAGAACGAGAAGCTTGGTGAAGAAATTTGTTCTTACTAACTTTGTGGGGTGATCACTTGTATTTGGGTGAAATTTAATACTAGTGAAATCTCTCCTATGCTGAGGAGAAGAGTAGAATAGGGGATTTCCCGAACCACTATAAATCATTGGCTCAGTTTATCTATCCCTTATTCTTTACTTTAATATTCTTATTTGTTTGAGCTTAACACACAATCTTTTTCAAGAAGCAAACTGCTACAAACGTTTAAGCAGTTTTTAAAGTCTTCCACAACGCACTCTTGATTAAAACTTTATTAACAAAAGTTGTATTTATTTATCTTTCGAAATTCAAGTTCAATTAGAACAATTTTTCAAAATTGAAGAAAGTTGATTCAACCTCCCGACCTCCCCTTTCTAGACTTTCTCACTACCTTGGGACCAACAAATTGTGAAATATAATTTGAACCAATTTTTTTTTATTTTGCAATATTTTAATATTAGACATGAACTTTCGCGCATCAACACGTGCAAAATGCTAGTGTCAAAATAAAGGTCAAAAGAAAAAATGTGAAGTGTAAAATTGAAAAAAAAAATGTAAAAGAACAACACAGATAACACAAAGAACAAACACTTAATACAACTTATATTACTAGCACAGTTTTAATTTCATTTAAGAACTAACATTATTATCTCTTATTAAATTTTAGAGATTAGAAGTATGTATTACGAATATATCAATAATAATAATAATAATAATAATAATAATAATAATAATGTTATTATTATTATTTATTAACGTGGATGATAATTTTGTATTAAATACTTATTATGTTTTTATTTTTTAATGCAATCAAATATTAAAATACAATTCTTGAAATCTATTCATTTCATGAATCAAATATGGTGTAATTATAATTAAGTCCTATTCAGGATACATCGTGTATGATAAAAAAAAAATAGTATAATTGATATTAACCAATCATGGGATTTTTAAAAAGCTAGTGTCCTAAAAGTCTGAAGATAATTTTTCCATATATTGATTGTCTTGTGTATGCAGTAATTGGATTCCCCTTGGCTTCTTATTTTTCCCTGCCCAGTACTAAAAAAGATGTCTCTACTGCGCTCCATGCCGTACCTGAATTACTGACCATTCTCGCCCACCGCCTACCTTAGGTCGGTCCTCCCGGGTACCACACTACACAAAATAATAAAATGTCAAATCCAGGAAGTGCCTCCATAAATTCCCATATAAATACCAATTTATGAATTTGAATTATTTTGTACCATAATCTTTAGTACTAGGTAATCATGTTAGATTTGAGATAATACAACTATACATAATTAACTGTGTTAATATCAATTTTAATGTTCTGAGTATTGTGAATTTTTGACTAAAAACAACTGAAAAGATGGGAATGTCTAGTACTGTCAAAGCGGGCTGGCCCGTCCTGTTAGGCCCGCCCCACCACGGGCCAAATTTCTGGCGGGCTTTTGCGGGCCGGCCCGTTAGGCCCGCGGGCCAAAATTTGTGTGACTCTAACCCCGTCCCGCGCGGTTCACGGGCCCCGCGTGGTTTTCATCTTCCTCTTTTTTTTTTTTAAATAGTAATATATATATTCACAGTATGTAAATATATATATATATATATATTCACAGAATGTGAATATACATATATATTCACGCACTGTGAATATATATATATATATATATATATATATATATATATATATATATATTCACAGTGCGTGAATATATATATAGTCACAGACTGTGAATATATATATATTCACATGTGCTATGAATATATATATATTTTTTATTTTTTTTTACTTAGCCCACGGGTCGGCCCGCGGTCCGCACGGGTTAGCCCGCGCGGGCCGCGTGTTAAATTTGGTCCGTCTCATTAGGCCCGCATTTTCGCGGGTCTATTTTTTCATGACCCTAACCCGCCCCACTGAGGAGCAGGTGCACATGCGGGTCAGCCCGCGGGTTTTGGCCCATTTTGACAGCCCTAGGAATGTCCATGAATTACCTGGCTAAGAGATGAAAAGATAAGTGGAGGATGAAAAATGGTAGAAAATTAAAACTCAAAAAATTATAATGCAGAAAAATTACACTTTCCGTCCCTAAGTTATAGGGTCATTGTAGAATTCATCCTTGAGTGTTGGTCATGTTCACATTTCGTCCCTAAATTATCATTGGCATTTCACTTTTCGTGCTCACTTTTCGTCCATGAGTTATACTAAAATTGCAAATTTTGTCCCTAATGTTTTACTAGTAAAGTGACAAAAAGTGCAAGATCAATGATAATTTCAGTACGAAAAGTGAGTATGACCAACACTTAGGGACGAATTTTACAATTACTATATAGCTTAATGATGAAAAGTGCAATTTTCACTTATAATGATCGATTTAAAGGTGACGACCAAAAGTAGTAAATTGGCAATAAATATAAGTCAAAAATTGGTATTAAACCACATAATTAATTGGTATAAACTATATTTATTTATTAAAGAATTGAACAAAGCTCAACATATGATGTATATATTTGAACGGTTTATATTTGAACATGGTATTAAATAATAATTAATTGGTATAAACTATAGTTATTTATTAAAGAATTGAACAAAGCTCAACATATGATGTATATACTTGAACGGTTTATATTTGGACATGTTTGCTACGTTTGATAGAGTCATTCTAAACGTTTATAGTTTATTTTAAATTATAGCTAGTTGTATTTGTTCAATTAGTGATGGCTTTATATAGAACTCTTAGGGTGTGTTTGGTTGGTGGGTTTAGACATAATGAATGAGTATGAAAGTGATTGCTTGTGTTTGGTTGATAGGTTTTGTGAATGCTACTATGGGTTTGGAATACCCCATTAATGAAAAAACTCATACCCTTACTAAATAAGGGTTTCATCTCCCTTCCTCCTTTCTTCCCCAACTATTAATAATCATTCGCATTCCACCCAACTACCAAACATGCTAAATACTTTCACCAAAACCCATTACCATTACCAAGTATTTGATACCCATTCCGATTCCGATTCCCATGTGTGAACCAAACACACCCTTAATTTCATATGTTATCTCTCACATTAAAAATAAAATAAAAATTGCACATGATAGAGTTTAAGTAATGTGCGCCCTTAGTCCCTTAGATAGTATTGTCAATATACCTCAAAAAAAAATTCACTTTCAAATGTATTAGAAGAAATACTGTGATTTTGGATTAACAATACTTCATTATTACATAATAAATATTAAATGATATGATTAAGCGGCATGAAGTGATTCTTCCAAGTGGGAGGTCATGAGTTTGAATCTCAGTGGGAGCAATGTTGACTCGTTGGGCTTCAATAGATTGAGAAAGTATATGGACAGATACTGCATTCTAATAGAGTTAGTAGTATTAAAAAAAAAAGCAATTCAAGAGGCCATGAACTTCTTTTAACATTTTTTGTTCAAGAGAATAAATATAATGATAAAATTAAATTATAAATATTTTAAATCGATAATATCTATAATATATAAATACTAAAAAATTTCTGACCAACTACTATGTAATGTGATGACACCTCTATTACCCTTTCAAATGGACAATGCTCTTTGTGTGAAAATTAAAGGCTCATCTATTAACTGAAAATTTTCTCTAGTTTTTAATATTCAATATCCAGATCAAACTTGTATTACAATATAACATAACTAAAAATATACGAATCAATAATATATTGAATTCAATCAAAATCTAAAATTTGGTGTAAATTTCAAGTTTTAATTTTGGTAATGTGAATAATGTCTAACTTTGAGCGTAAGCTAATAAATTATATTTATATAAGTAAATGCGATTAGAAAAGATAGAATATGGTTATAAGAAAAAAGAATATGATAATAAATAAATATGTAAATAGATAATGGGTGAGAGTGTGGTTATAGTAATATATATAACCAAGTAGATTATACATGATTCTATTTTACATTTAGAAAACAGTTTTAAAAGTTCTTCTATTTTTTAGAAAATCGAAAAATGTTTTCAGTTTTCATTTAGTTAATGGGTCTTAAAAAACATAAAACAAAGAACAATTTTTTGGAGTAAATGAGCCTTGAATCATTTTGACATTTTGCAAATAAAAAATTAAATATAAAAATTAAATAAATAATTCATGAGTGGAAAAAGAAAACGAAAAATCAGAAAGATATAAAGTCAAAGCCACAGTAAATGCAAAGGGTGTACAGTAGACACACTTTTCTTTGTCCGTCCAAAAGTACCGTACCGAGCGGACTTGTAACCTATAGATAGGGCTATCGGAGATTTCTTGCATATTCATGAATTAATGATTCTTTTTTGTCTATATTAACAAATTTTCAATTTAGTCTTTTTTCATACTAAAGGAAAATACAACAAAAAGAAACTATAACTTTATCAAATTTTACTCTTTTATATTTGAAAGTATAATCGTACAGCTTTTTTACTGCATATAAAATAACTATGAAGAGGTTTAAGGTTTTTTTTTTTTAAAAAAAAAAAAAAAAAAACTCAAACACTTTATTAACCACCAAAACAAATACAAAAAGAGACTGGACCAAACCATATCTCAAGTATAAACGGGGACAAACTAGCTAATCAATAATCAGAATCTATATCTAAACTCGTAGTGGCTACACCTCCTCTCACGCCCACCACATGCCCATCCTCCCTTGCGCCCCCTAGCGTGCTAAAACCACTCCTCATGCTCAATATAATTCTCATCCTCAAAGTCATCTCCTTCAGACCATCCAAAACTCGGCTCATACTCCGAATCTGAACTCTGGTCATGTAGCTTTGAAGAAATCCTCGGGCTAGCTCTTAAGAGGTTTAAGGGTTAAAATTGTTAGTGTACGGCATGAAAAAAAAAAATTTCCTCTCATTGTTCTAATCTATTTACAGAAGACGTATGTGACCGAGCTACAAATCTTTATTCATGAGACAATTTCACAGAAGATTCGTTACGGAAAAATGCACATATACATAAAAACTAAAAAGTGATAAAACAATAACTTGGTACAATCATCAATTATAGAATACGTACAACCCATACATAAATTTGGAACAAGTCATTTGTCTTAATCCCACCAGACCAAACAAAAAGCAAGAGACAGTGCCCCAACTGCCTCCTAAAAAGCTCTCAACCTAATTCATTGGTTATATCATATATGTATGGGTGTAACAAACACATCAAAGCACAAGACACTCTAAGCATTATCATTTAATAATACGAGTAAAATCAAAAGTGACAACCCTAAAACAAGGGCCCCCTGCATGTTCTTAACTTTTAAGTGCCCCAAATTAAGCCTTTTATGGATTCTGATCTTCTCTCCCTCCCTCCCACCATTTTATATCTTTTACGTATAATCCAAATTTAACTGGGTATATATATATATATATATATATATATAGTGGTGATCGAGATCAAGGTGCGAAAAGAACTTTTTGTATTCATTTGTGTTTTTTTTATGTAAATGTATTTTTATTTTTTTGAGAACTGTAAATGTATTTTTATATAATTAAATGTGTACCTTTTTGTATCTATAGAGATCGATGTAGATTAAATGATGTGAATAACTTCTAACTTAACCTGTGGCATGAACAATACCCATGAACTATTGAGATTACTTGTGTGTACTTTTAATCAATTAAAATTGTGAAATGATCAGTTATCACCATGTAAATCTGGATCATTATGTCTTTTTCAAATAAAAAAAAAGGTCTTATTTAGCAAGTTTATCAAAAATACCCTACATTAGGAGCACAAATTTGTCACTTCAGGTAAAAGCCTAAAAGGTACATGTAATTATATTTAATTCACAATGTCCTTGTATGTTATATACATACAAAGAAAAACTAGCAGCAAGTTGGGGGAAAAAGGAAAATACTACTACAAGGAACTCTCAATTTTTACTCTCTCTCACCAATTTTTAGTGCAGACATTTTATCTGGGACCCACATGATGAAAATATCTATCCTTGTTTAAGATAGAGAAAATATCATTTTTAGTCCCTCAATTATAATACATGTATCAATTTTGGTCCTTGACTATTAAAAATTTCAAATTAGGTCCATGACTATTCAATTTGTATCACTTTTGGTCATTGACTATTAAATGACTATTCAATTTGTATCACTTTTGGTCATTGACTATTAACATTTTCAAATTAGGTGCATGACTATTCATTTTGTATCACATTTGGTCCTGCTGTTAAATTTTCTGGCCAAATTTTCGGCGAAGTCATCGGGGGTGACTGGCGTTTTCTATTTTATTATTATTATTTTATTATTTTTAAGTTTTTTATTTAAAAGTTACGAAGTATTAAAATAATTTTTAAAATAAAAATTAAATAAATTAGTCGGTCACCGGTGACTTCGCCGGAAATTTGACCGGAAAATTTAACGGCAGGACCAAATGTGATACAAAATGAATAGTCATGCACCTAATTTGAAAACGTTAATAGTCAAGGACCAAATATGATACAAATTGAATAGTCATGCACCTAATTTGAAAATTTTAATAGTCAAGGACTAAAATTGATACATATATTATTTTTTAAGATAAAAGTGAAAGACTAGAATTTGGAAGTACAAGAAGTATAACTCCTGAAAAATGGGGTAATTGGGGATTAAGTTTGTATTGATTGATGTATGTGGTGAAAATCTTGAATTTATAACACATCACAACACAGTGCAAAATTGAGAAATGAGTTTATTACATACAATACAAAAAAAAAATGAAAATAAAGGAAAACAAAAATGATCATTATTTCTTGATGATCTTCTTATTATCTTTACCAGTCTTAAACAAAGATCCCAACCCAAAGAGATTAGTATTTCCCATGGGGATATGGATACAACTAGGGGGCGGCACATTGAGCACCGGATTGATCCGAACGGCGCCGTTTCCATGGTTCGGCCTTAACGGAGGCTTCTGCGACGACGACGATAATGGAAACTCATAAAAGTGAACCGATGAAGATGATGGAGTTTTCTTCTTTGTTTGCTTGGAGCCAGTGGAGCTGCTGCGTGGCAAGGAATGAAATGACCAACTTGACCCTCTCTTCTCGCTGTTCTCACAGTGCAGACTGCTGCTCCTCCTTATGCGCCAGAAAGGCCTAGACTGACTTTTCACCTTCGACGCTTCATCATCATCTTTTTTGGACGCCTGGGGCTTTTGGTGAAGAGGGAGAAGGAAGCCATTGGAAAAGATCTCATCTGCGCAAGAGGTTTCTGTTTCCGTTTCGATAATGTTGCAGAAATGGAAGTCGGAGTTGGATTCGGAACTGTAAGGGCAGTGATCTCCGGCGGACGAAAGGTGGTGGGAGAATGAGATTCTTGGGCTGCCGGCGGGAGTTTCACGGCCGGTGTCCATATCGGCGTTCATTGTTCAGCTTAGAGAGAGAGAGAGAGAGAGTGATCTGATGAAGAAAAAAATGGGAGGAATTTAGATTTTGAAAGCAATCTATAAAGACTGGCATTCACGAATTTAGATTTAAAAAAAAAAAAAAAAACAATGGGAGGATGGACTCTTCAGAAGTCAAAGAATAGAGGCGTAGAAGTAGATATGGTTTGATTTGAATTATTATAGCCAACACAGAAATTGGACAACGTAATGTGTAAATGACAGGTTACTGTGAAATCAAGAGTTATATTAGTCCTTCGACCAAAAAAAAGGGGTTATATTACTCCGCTCTGAAAGTGGTAACCCATATAGAGAATATGATTCCGACATTTAAAAATCACAAGTTTAATTGTCGTCAATATAGGCAAAGACCTTGTGGTCTAGTGGCATCCGGTGTCCCGATTAACAGTTTCATGGGTGGAGTCAACTATTGACTCTTTGTGTTTCATTAGGTTGAGAAAGTAGCTATGAAGGGACTCTATATTATAACAGAGTCAGTAGTACTTAAAAAAAAAATTTGTCGCCAATATCATTGAATTCCTCACACCAGACTCACTTAATATGATTTACTTACAAGTAAATTTCAAAATTTTCCGTGTACAAAATCAGAGTAGTTTTGAATTTCCATAATCACTCAAAAAAAAGAGTTAAAAAGAGTAAATTGCTCCAAGGTTGTTTGTTACTTTTTTTGTTTTTTTTTTTGTTTTTGTTTTTTTTTTTTGTTTTTGAGGAAGGTTGTTTGTTAGTTGTGATACAACAACAACAACAATATAATAATAAAATTATGTATTAGGTAGTGAACAAATATAAATTTTATTTTTTGAAGAAGAAAGCTTAATTCATTAAATCATAATCAAAATGCTCAACAAGGAAATGAGGAGGTATAAATTTTGTTTTTATTCTTTAGAGTTTTAATAATAATAATAATGAGTTTCAAATAATTATAATAATAAATAATAATAAACTACTCGTATAAATACCATATCAATTACTACATAATAACAATTAATTAATAATTTCAATCGTGATACTAAATAATTATAAAAAGAACTCTCTGTAATAGACACTAAATAACTTACAAGTTAGAAATAATAAAACAAAATTGAATTTATAATATCGACTGTCGACATAATAATGCCTCCTCCGTTCTCAATTATTTTGACTGCGACATCACACATATATTACGATAAGGTTTTTGTCTAGTTGAGAATATAAGTTGTTTGATAGAGGACAATGTTGGGAATCTCATATTTATAGATTTGTCTATTACTCCATAGTTGTTATCTAATTTCATTTTAATATGAAATTATGAATTTGTTTTGGTTAACACAGGCATGAATTGAAGCAAACAAGTTATTATATTACTTTATTTGGTACAAGACTACAAGCTAATTAGGAAAATGGTCAAATTGAGCTTTCAACTTTACACGAAAGTATAATTAGGTCTATAAACTTTTGAAATGTGCAACTAAACACTTCAACTTATTAAAATCAATCAAATAAGTTCAATTTATCGCTTTTTTTTTTTTTTTGAAACAACAATTTATCACTTAGTCACCAGTAAGTAAACAGTCGTTGACCACTGTCGTTCACAAAAACTTGACGCCTGGTCGATCAGACTCGTCGCCTTCTTCCAATCGAAGAAGAAGAAGGCAACCAGTCTTGGTCGTCTTTTTAGAGAAAACAACTGAGCTGGTCACTTTTTCTTCAAAGAAGGTGATCAGCGACCGTTCCTCGATCACCAGTGGCTGATTTTTTCTTTAGAGCACCGTCGAAACCCTAGTAACTTACTATTGCAAGTCACTAACCGGTTATTGGGTTCAAATGCACCAAAATGACAAGTTTAAGTGTATGTTTAATTGCACATTTTAAAAGTTCATGAGTCTAATTGTACTTTCGTGTAAAGTTATAGGGCATATTTGACCATTTTTCCCAAGCTTATTTAAGAACTTATAACTCATTTTAAAGTCAATTTAGAAACTTGAAAAATGACTTCAAGAAATCATTTTCTGAATTTTATACTATTTGATTATCATAGAAAAATGAAATTAACGAAAAATACTCATTATATATAGTCAAAAGGAGAATGAATCATTTAGGCGAAAAATGTCTTCTAAAATTTTTACTCTGAAACATTTTTGGATCTTTTCTCCCCCTCAATTCTCTCTCTCTGGGTGGTTTTAAATTGGTTTGTTGCCCATTAAGTTGTAGGAATTTTGACCTAATTTAGATAAGAGAAACAGTATAATATGAACTCAGAAAATTTCTCTGTGTTACAACACACATTCCAACATCAGCATAAGCAGTGAAAAAGGAAAAAATGGGATATGAACAGACTCAACAGAGTATATAAAAGCCAAACTTCACCACACCAAAAATAAGAAAGGAAATAGTATATCGACACTAGATTTTAATAATGTAGTTCGAAAACTTCATATTCTGCGAGGCAAAACACTCTATGGTGATAGCCAAATTCACTATAATACACAAGATTTGAAATGACTAATTTACATAATTGTAACCCCAACTAGTTAATTTATTTGCATAATTTTTATTATAGTTATTTTAAATCCTTATAATTATTATAAATTTTAATATAAGTAATAATTATTTAGAAAATAAACAAAGCAGAAAATGAACAATTTTTTTTTTAATTTAGAGTTTTTGTCAAACACACAAAATTGTTTTATAACCTTTAATTAAACACTAGAAAATTAAAATATTTTTCAGAAACGGACACATACATCTTCGTTCCAGAAATTATTTTCTGGTACAAATAAACTATAAGATTTATTTAGTAATTAAGGAGAATTTCAAATAATAGCTTATTTTGAAAAGTTATTTCATGTAAGTTTCAGAATATATAGACTCATAGCTTATCATCTTTAATTTTTTTTTTTACTATTTTTATCCTCCTTATTAAATCGTAAACCTACTTCATATCACTTTACTTAATAGCTAATTTTATCAAAAACTTCTATAATCCATTTGGAACATGGAAAAATTTTCTAGTGTTAGGTTGAAAATTAAAAATAAAATAGTAATTTTTTTTCTGTTTGATTCATTTTTTAAAAAACATGAACATCTATTACAAAATAATTTTTAATAGAATATTAATCAATTTAATGATGATAATAATTATTATTTATATTAAAATAAAAGTTGCATAGTTATAAAGATTAATAATAATTATAATAATAAGATATAGATACATAATTTTTAACTTGTAACTTATTATAATAAAAATAAATACATAAATTAATAAATATAATAATTCAAAACTTAAGAAATTGAAGAAATTTTTTATTTTTTAGACGTGTGCCGGTCGGACCAATATTTTTATTGTTTAGTTTGACATAGTTAGACTCATATTTAATTAGAAATTGATAAATGTAATGATGGTGAACTAAAGAATTTGAAAATAGTCTTTTGGATTGTGGGTCTATTCAAGATTTTTATTATTTGGTTCGGTCTATTCCTATCTATATTTTAATCCATCATCGATAAATATAATAAAGCTAAAATAAAGAATTTGAAGAAAAAATATTTTTAAAAAAAAAATATTTTGAGTTATGAGTTGGGTCAAGTCAAGATTTTTATTGTTAGGCCCTACTTGATCAAACTCATATTTTTACTAAACTAGTCTCATCCCATTTAAACAATAACCAGGCAAATGGCGGGTCCACCTATCCATTTGACATCACTCAAAGAGAAAGAGAGAACTGAGTGATATAAGAATCCAAAAAATGTCTTTTGATTAAAAAAGTCAGAAGATATTATTAATCAAAATGGATTATGTTTCCTTTGATCGAAATGAGTATTTTCCGTTTTCTCTTAATAGCCTAACACTGAAAAATTCAAAAAAAGAATTTCGAATGTCATTTTTTGAGTTTTCAAATGCTCATATATTTAATTCAACTGGCTAACTCATAATTTTTTTTTTTTTTTTTTGCCAAAGGACCTTGTGGTCCAGTGGCACCAAGTAGCTTCCTCGTATGGGAGGTGGTAGGTTTGAGTCTTAGGGTGTGTTTGGAAAGCAGGAAAATGGTTTCTGGAAAATATTTTCTGAAAAATGACTTATTTTCCGGAATACATTTTTCATTCTTGTGTTTGGATGTGCAACAAAAAACTGTCTTTATGTGTTTGGCTAATTTTTCAGAAAATGAGCAAGAAAATGATCTAGAAAACAAAATAAAATCTAAAAAAAATAAAACAAAACAAATAAATAAATAAAAATTCCAACCCAGTCGATTTGTGAAACCGGTGGTGCGAAACCAATCGACTGACTGGTTTCGCTGACCAGTCTGGAAACAAGTCCATACTGGTTTTCCGCAAAACCAGTCTGGCCGGCTGGTTTTGCAAACCAGTCGGTCGACTGGTTTTGCATGACTGGTTTCACAAACGCAGTTGGCAATTTTCCGAAAACGCAAATGAGAAGACCCAGGCAAGCTGTGTGGAAGAGATGAAGGCTCCAAAAAATGACTTCCGGAAAAATATCCGGAAGTCATTTTCCGGAAAAGAGGCCTTCTTTTCCGTTGACCAACCTCTTAATTTCCTTTGACCATATTTTCCTTCTACTTGCCAAACACTAGAAACCCGGAAAATGATTGCCGGAAATCATTTTCCGGGTTTCCAAACACACCCTTAGTAGATGCGATATTGAGATACTGCATTGTAATAGAGCTAGTAGTATTCCAAAAAAAAAACTTATATAAGTTTTTAACTTTTAGCTATAAACTTATTAGTTTTCAGCTTTCAATATCACCCGAAAGCATTTTAATATTTCAATTAAATTAATAGTTCAAAATCACATAAGACATTAGTAATATTTAAAAGCAACATACCTATATAAACATTATTCATCAATTTTAATTCATGTCACTACATCCATTATATATGAACTTATTTTTCTAAATAAATCATTCTTTAAAATAATCAATAATATTAAAAATTTAGGGGCAAAACCCAATCATAAAATGGCTTCCCTAAAGAAAAATAAAAGAAGAAATATTATTAATATCATATCAACTTTTACAAATCCTACTTCACTAAAAATAAAATAGATAACTTTATATTAAGGGTCCCTT
Source organism: Ipomoea triloba (assembly GCF_003576645.1). Taxonomy (NCBI): domain Eukaryota; kingdom Viridiplantae; phylum Streptophyta; class Magnoliopsida; order Solanales; family Convolvulaceae; genus Ipomoea; species Ipomoea triloba. The sequence continues at coordinate 15,599,184 of NC_044917.1, forward strand.
TGAAAATCATAGAAAATAAAGTCAAATAAAAATATTCATTTTGTCAACAAAAAAGACTAAATTTGGTGAAAAATGTCTTCCTAAATTTTTAGTCGAAGAAAATTTTTTAAATTTTTATTTTCCTTTCTTTTCATTTTCTCTCATATCTCTTAAAACTAGTTTCGGAATTATTATTGCCACTACCATCACCCCACCACCACTTATTATTATTATTATTATTATTATTATTATTATATAACAAAGAATATGTTCATTTTTATAAAAACTAAACCAAACAGAAAAACAATGCAATTTCTTAACTTTTAATTTAGCCAAATAGAAAAAAACATAATTTTTTTTGACGTTTAATTAGTCAAACACTAAAAAAAATTAAAATATTTTTCAAAAAATGAGTCATTTTCTGTAAATCATTTTTTAAAAATATATTTTCTAGATTTTCAAATGGACGCTAAATAACTTAATATTTAACATTAAATCGATAAATAACAATGTAATGCATGCATGCATCGTTAACTATGATAATATGATACTACAATGTCTGTTTGCTGGAACAACAAAAGAAAATAAAGCTGTGACATTTTCGTCAAATGATACATTCTCTTCATCTCTTAACAAGTTAACATATTCAAATGACCAAAACCGAATACGGCTTAGAACATCTACAACAAAAGTATTTTTGTTTGTTTGTTTGTTTGTTTGTTTTTCTTTGTTTTGTTTTGTTTTTTTTGTTTTTTTTTTTTGTTTTTTGTTTTGTTCTGTTTTGTTTGTTTTTGTTTTTGTTTTTTTTTCGCTTGCTTGGAAGAAAGATGGAGGGAAAAAAAAAAGAGACGAGAAAGAAAATACTCGATGTACAATAAATAAAATTTTTGTGAGTCTCATAGAAAAAAAATTATGTACTAGGATGTGTGTTTGGTGCACCCAAGAGTATATTTCTTGAGATGATTTTTTCATAGTCAAATAGGAATGAGAGTGAAGAGAGTGAAGGGGGAAAAAGGAAAAAAAGAAAAAAACACAAACAAAATTGACAAATAAAAAAGAGTAGTATTTACACCCCATTGCACACCCTGGGTGCAACGGGTGGGTACGAAGCGCACCAGAAATATTTTTTTTTTTTGCGAGCCCCACAAAAAATCGCGTTGTAAAAATTCAAAATCTTCTCTCTTATTTCTCTCACCTCCACCTAATTAAGTTCATATCCCACCAAAAATTCTTAAAAGAATTTCTGATTACATTACTCTTACACAAATGAATTTTCCGCAAAAAACCTTGTGGTCTAGTGGCACCCGGTTTACACTCCCACGTAGGAGTAGTACTTGAAAAAAAAATGAATTTTCCTATTTATGGAAAAACCATTATTTTAAAGCCATTGTCATAAGTCATAACGTATTATTAACATAATAAATCCATTAATACTTGAATTCGATTCCACTATTAAACTAATAAATATCATATTAATATTTGTTATTATTATATACTCCGTACTTTTAAAATTATAAAACGCTATTATCTAATAAAATAATGTCATATATTTCTTTAATATATAGATTATCGTGATCAAATTGCTTGCTAGGATTTGATCACCTACCAACCAAATTAATTAATAAATAATAAATAATAAATCTATCGTGGATAAACTGTAGGATGCATGACAAGACCTCCAACTAACTTCAATATCGTCCTACATGATGAGCAATATGTTTTGCTAATATATATAACTAAGTCAAACATATTAATGCTAAAGACCTTGTGGTCTAGTGGCATTCGGTGTTCCGATTTACACTCTCACATAGATAATGGGAGTGGGTTACTTGACTCTTTGTGCTTCAAGTAGTACTAAAAAAAATTAATCAAACATATTAATTATTACTACTTGTGCTTCAAAGTAGTACTAAAAAAAAAAAGTCAAACATATTAATTATTACTACTTGAACTAATTAGACATAATTCTGATGTAATGAATAAATCCAAACATTTGCTGACACCCACCAACCCCCTCCCCCTCCCAAATACTCAAAATGTGTACATACACATAAAATAAAGAGTTAATTTCATTTTTGGTCATAGATTTATGTGTGACATTTCGCTTTTAGTTCTTTTTTATCAGGATATCTACTTTTAATCTTAAGATTATTGTGAAATGACCAGTTTTGGTCCCCCGTCAACAAAATCGTTGAAATTTCGTTAAATACAAAGACATTTAGATCTTTTTATACAAAGTAGGTTGACCACTACCAAGAGTGGATGTTCTGATAAAAAAAGACTAAAAATAGATTGTCACCTATAATTCTAGGACCAAAAATGAAACTAACTCTAAAATAAAATACAATTAAAAAGATGTGACACCTAAAACTCACAAGTTTAATTCTTACCAACATCTTCTTAATCGGTCGTTGAACACATCACATATAGTCTTCCAATTATTAATTTAACTCTCTCAATCATTATATTGTGAATCAAGATTCATTATGTGCATTGCTAATTATAATAATGTCATCATAATAATTATTATATCAATACTAATGATAATAATAATTGCAGTTGATTTCATTATTGAAAGATCATTATATTTAAATATGAATGAACTAAATGAGTGTTTTGACAAAAATTTCAGATATTGATATAATTTACTATTTTTTTGAGACTCAATCTCATGACCTCAGCCACTACATGCCATCCGAGTACAAGGTGTTTGGTAACCTTTTTATATATATTTGATTAGCTTTAATATCAAATTAAATGATGCACCATTTTCAATTAAAAGTTTAAACTAATAATTGAACTGCAAATTAATTATTTATATATGGGTTGGTCTCCTGTGAGACCGTCTCACAGGTCTCAATCCGTGAGATTGGTCGAATCTAATAAAAATGGGTCATAACAAAATTACAGATATAATAAATACTTTAAGCCTTATATATAATACTTTATATCATAGATGCAGTACTTTATAGCAAAATTTGTAATTGACACTTTGTTTGAAATAAAGTAATAAAAAAATGAATTGCAAATATTATCAATACTTTAAGCGTTATATATAATATACTTTATAGAATAAATGTAATACTTTATAACAAAACTCTAATAGACAATTTGCAAGAAATAAAATAATAACATAACATAATTACATATATAATCAATACTTTAAGTCTTATATATAAAACTTTATAGCAAAATTTTAATACACAATTTGCATGAAATAAAGTAATAGAGTAAATACCATCTAAGGTCCCTCGAGTTTGGTGGTTTCGCCAAGAATAGTCCCTAACTTCCGTAATTACAACCCGTGATCTTCCAGTTGCGAAAAGTGACCTGCTACCATCCTCTCGTTAGTTCCTTCCGTTTAAGCCGTTTAAAGTGGGGATATTTTTGTCTTTTGCCATATATATGTATGAAGCCTAGCAAAATTACTGACATAACTGACCTAGTAAAGCATCTAGCTCTACATTTTTCAATATTCACTTAATAATAGGCTCTTTTGCCATGAATTTCAAGAGTGCTTGGTAAAACCATAATAAGGGAAATTTCAGTATTTCACCATACCTTTGCAAATATAATTAAAACCCATCCAACGATATCGATGAAGAATATTTCCAAGAGCCACATTGTCTGTTTTCAACCATAAATCAGATTGCTAATTTTTTGCAAGAGGGATAGCAATGACAAACAAGCATAAAGCATACAACTATAATAAGGGAACTTCAAAGATAGAGCAGCACCAAACAAGCTGAAGTATTCATCTGAATATGAAATTGTGCTCACTCAACAAGCTGGGCTGCTTGAGACATGTTGTTTAAATTGAAGAAGCTTCTGGGATAGTCTTCTCAATTTTGGGAATTTCTTCATCATTTCTCAATGGCAGCAACCTAACCTTAATATTTGAAACAATCGACATTAAAAAATTTCAGCCCTAAGAAATGTTTTTTACCATAAATTACACAAGCATCTAAGAAATGTATTTTACCATAAATTACACAAGCATCTACACTCTAGATCAATTGCTAATGAAAACAAAAAAGATCTGAAGCTCAATTTCGACGGAGAGAAAGACCCTGTAAATTTACCAAAAAAAATTTGGCAAATTATGCTGTGGACCCAAGTCCACCTTGCACAAGGTGGACCTGGGTCCAAAACTACGTCGTTTTTGTCTTTTTTTTTTTTAATTAATAAACATATTGCTAAATATAGAGTTGTCCAAAAATGTGTGAATGTAGAGGTTTCAAAGTGTGAATGTAGAGTATAGAAATTGTGAATGTAGATTTATGATTGTGTGAATGTAGAGTTGTCCAGAAATGTGTGAATGTGGAGGTTTCAAATTGTGAATATGGAGTATAGAAATCGTGAATGTAGAGTTATGCATGTGTGAATCTGTAATAGAGTTAAGAAGTTCTAGCAACTTGTAACCTTGTAATGTGTGAATGTGGAGTTCTCAAGTTGTGAATGTGGAGTATAGGACCTGTGAATATAGAGTTTTGAATGTGTGAATGTGGAGTTTACAAATTGTGAATGTAGAGTATAGAATGTGGAGTTTACAAATTGTGAATGTAGAGTATAGTTACTAAACATATAATTCTGTAATGTGTGAATGTGGAGTTTACAAATTGTGAATGTAGAGTATAGTGTATGTGAATGTAGACCCAGGTCCACAACATAACAACCCGCTCAATTTACCTTGGGCCATAAGAAAGAAGATTTTAAAAAAATCAATCTATGGTTTTGTTTGGTTATTGGAGAATCCGCCGTTTTTAGCGTTTTGGCGATTTGGAGTAGCGAATTTGCTCCAAACCGCCAAGTTATAAAACGCTACAAGTAGCAGCGTTTTGCATTTGGCATTTTGGGAAAAGTAATACTTTCCCCAAAACACCCCTATATAATAATAAAAAAAAAATTAAACTTACAATTTGCCGAGCGCTTGGCGCGCTGGGCAAATTGATTTAATAAAAATGGAGCCTTGAGGCTCCTTTTATAGGAGCTCAAGGCTCCATTCCCACTTATCCCACCGATGTGGGATAAGTGGGGAAACAAAGGGGGAGCCACAGTGCGGCTCCCCTCCCCCCCCACCCCCTGCCTTCTTCTTTTTTTTTTTTTTTTTTTAAAATTAAAACATTATTATTATTGTTGTTATTTATTATTTATTATTTATTGTTATTTTATATATAAATAAATAAATAATATATATATATATATATATATATATATATATATACCCTTTTGGTCATTTTACATGTTAAACGCTAATTTAAACAACTAATTTTACCTACAAACCGATAATACAATCCACTGGTCAAACTAGCTAATACAATCCGCTATTTAATAACCGCTAACACAATCCGCTACCACTAAAAACTAACCGCCGATAACCAAACATGCCCTATATCCCATTTATATTCATATGTCGAATATTCCGAGAAGAAATGGAAGCAAACTTGCAATGCAGGCCCAGATTTCGAACCAGATCGCAAAGAAATAGAGTTCTGCGGCAGAAGAAGCTGGTGGGTCTGGGCAGAGGAAACGCCACTCGGAATCAAGAAGCGAAAACTGAGTGAAGAACAAGTCAACCTCCTGGAAAAAAAAATCGGCTATGAACTAAGATTGGTTAGCGGCGGCGATGACCGATGACGCCGTCGTCGTGGACCTCCTCTTCTGCCTCAAACAGTCCCGTTCTCAGAGGCGTGCACTCCACCTCCACCGCCGCACCCCGCCGCGACTAAGTTGTTGCATATGAGCTTACCTTTTCCCAGATGGGGCCATCCATCGCCAGCCAAGATTGAAACTGACGGTGTTCGCGACTAAGTGGCTATGGTTGAATCATCAACGACAAGCTTACAAATTTTAGGTACTGGACATGGATTGACATTCCATTTTCTTCTACAACAAAACCAATTGTTTCTAATCTTCATTACTGATTTCCAAACACCTAACTCCATTCCGCTGCCCGGATCCACTCCACTCGTCGACGGCTATGCTGCAATTCTTTGGAGAACAAAATGTGTATTTTCTTAGAAATTGACTTGGTTATGGAAAAAGAAGAAAATATCCCCACTTTAGACGGTTTAGACGGAAGGAACTAACGAGAGGATGGCAGCAGGTCATTTTTCGCAACTCAAAGGATCACAGGTGGTAATTACGGAAGTTAGGGACTATTATTTGAGAAACCACCAAACTCGAGGGACCTTAGATGGCATTTAGTCTAAAGTAATAGCGTAACAGAATTGTAGATATTAATACTTTAAACCTAATCTATAATACTGCGTACTTTATAGCATAGATGTAGTACTTTATAATATAAATGAAATATGCATTTTGAAAGGAATAAAGTAATTAAATACTTTAAGCTTTTATATATAATAATTTATATCATAAATGTAGAACTTTATTGCAAAACTGTAATAGACAATATACAAGAAATGCTCAAGAATGCCATTATATTCCCCCAAAGACTTGATAAAACAAAAGGAAATTGGAGGATGTGTCCACAGTGATTTTAGATTTTAGATGAAGAATGCTCCATTGTGGTACACAAGGTTATGCCAAAGAAGTTTAAATATCCAAAAAGTTTCATTATCCCTTCCTTTATTAGTGATTTGAGTTTTGAAAAAGTCCTAGCCGATTTAGGGGCTTCTATTAATTTGATGTCTATGTGTTTGTTTGAACAATTGAATTTACCCCTCTTAAGCCTACTAGGATGTGCATCTAATTGGATGATTGGTCAACCACATAACCTAAGGATATTACGGAGGATGTACTTGTAAGGGTGCACAAATTAAATTCATACCCGATTGACTTAGTAGTGTTGGATATTGACCACGACACGGAGGTGCCATTGATTTTGAGGAGGCCATTCTTGGCCGCCGATTGTGCCCTCATAGATGTCGGGGCCGGGAAACTAATCCTTACAATTGGAAATGCTGAGGTTTCTTTCAATATATACACCAACGTAAATCAACCAATGACTCTTAATTCTTCTAATTTTGTGTATTGGTTGCATAACAAAAAGGATTTGAAATTCATTGGACCAATGAGCCATTATTTTATAATTGATGCCATGAATTCTTATTGCCTAACTAACCCTTTTATTGTCTAAGGAAAATATGTTAGAGATAGGGGCTACAAAGAAAGATGTAAGAGAGAAAGACTAAGAGAATGAAGTGACCAGAGACAATGGGGGCACCCATGGATAGTACTGTCAAAGCGGGCCCCCTCTCCCCACTGCGGGCCGGCCCGTTAGGCCTGCGGGCCAGAATTTGTGTACCCCTAACTCGCCCCGCGCAGGTTTGCGGACCCCGCGGGCTTTTTAATCTTTTTTTAATTTATTTTTTAATAATTTAATATATGTAATATATATATTCAGTGTGTGAATATATATATATATATATATATATTCACACACTGTGAATATATAATATATATATTCACAGTGGGCGTGCGTGAATGTGAATGTATATATTCTATATTCACAGTGTGTGAATATATATATATATATATATATATATATATATATAGGGTCATGTTCAGGTGTGGCCGCGCCCTTACGTGCGGCCGTACGATTTACACCACTCAATGTTAAGAAATGCACCACTCAATGTTACGGAATGCACCACTCAATAACATTGAGTGGTGTATTTCATATTTAAGAAATGCTTGTTGCCTTCAAAGACCTATTAATATAAGACATATAAAATATACATAAATGTTTGACATCACTATATTAATAATAAGTATTAATTATATTTATAAATTTACATACGTTTCAACTATATCTTTAATATCATCACGTGGCGGATTACCAGTGGAATCAAACCAATAGATTTCATATAATTTAGGACAAATAGCCATCAACATCCAATGCCCCCTACAAATAAGAATTTTATTAGTTTATAGTATATTATATATAAGGTATTGTATTTTAAAACATAATCAAATACTTACTCGAAATTATATGGGCCTAAATAGCGATCTTTCATCTCACCATATCCCATGGTTTCACTTATATAGTTTATCCTCTCATTTCTAGTCAACAGTTTCGGTTGAATCCAACTTGGATCTAAAAATCCATACTTGGTTTGTGATTGAAAACCATACTGTTTATAAATACCCTTGCTCACAATCAAAAGCAATCATATAAATTACTAATAATTATGTTAAATAAAATTAAAACTATTTTGAGCAAATAATACTAAAAACATATTACCTTATTAAGAACTGAATAATAGAAATATCTAAGGTATCCATATTCAATAAGCGCATGATTTCCAAACTCTCAATTTGTAATTCATAATCAATTTTACCAACAACACCACGAGGCATTTGCGTCACCACATTGTGTTCAAGACTACAAGCAATCTAATATGCCTTTCTACATGCTTTACTCACAGAATCCGGATAAGCTAAAGTCAATGCATGATGATGAGATTTCACAACTAATTCAAAAGTCGATTTGGTCTTTCCTTTTAACTGTCCATTTTAATATAAATAACAATTATTATTTTTAAAAAAGTCAATTGTATACTAGTTTAAATACAAATACATTTATAGCGTACATACCTTATCAGCTTGAGTACATAACTCTATCAGCTTCTTTGGCCAAATAATAAACTGTTGAAATGCAGAACCTACAAGCTAAACTTCACAGGTGGGGAATGGTACCTTTGCACGTGGATCAATGACTTTGTCTATGCTCACCTTCACTTGATCTACATTTAGTGTAACCCCATGAACTTGTCCACCACTGTAGGCTATCCCAAATGCTACTGGACGTCTAGTGGGGTCTTCCAAGTACAATTGGCATCGTGCTCCTAACTGCATTAATTAATGAAGAGTCATAGAAAATATATTTTAATAAATAATAATAATAAGATTAATTATAAACAATTACTTACCGCCGGTAGATCAGCAAAAGGGTCTGGGGAACTAGTTTTGACTGTCATTTTGTGGTGAAACATGCTCACATATGACATCATCCTGCCTTGATTGTGCAGCTTGATGAAGAGGAGTCTGCATATTACTAAATTGTTGCATCATCGCAGCAATCCGTGCTTCTAATCGTGCTTCTAATTGTTCTTGAACTTGAACTCGTGCTTCTAATCGTTCTTCAACTCGTGCTTCTAATCGTTCTTCAACTCTTGCTTCAAATCGTTCTTCAAATCGTGTTTCAACAGTAGAGTCAACCATTCGTTTAACGTCTTCTGTAGGCGTGTGAGGAGTACGTTTTGCATTACCAAATACACTTTTTATGCCATATCCTCTTCCCATGCCTCTAACACGGCTAGGATGCTCATTAGTACCTAGCGCAGCAGATAGTATATCTTGTCTTCCTGACGCAACGAATGCTCCTTGAGAAGCTTCCATCTCAAGAGAATCCTAGCATTTATAAACAATATTTAATAATTATATGTGTAAATAAAATTACCTATTAACATAGAAAAGAAAATTATAACTTACCATTTTTTCTACGACCACTCTAGTCGCTTCACTGTGAATATTTCCAGACTTGTCCATTCTTGCTCTCTTCCACTTTTCATGTCTACATGGAGGAGATGGGGGACTAATTGTATGTGATGGTTCTGAATCTGCAATTTCTTGTTGTTCTTTCATCTTCTTATCCATCATAATTTTTTCCAATCTTTTATAACATCCTCGAGATAAATGATGTGGATGAATATTCTTAGCTTGTATTTCTTGATGCTTTTTTCTTTTTGCCTACATATAAACAAAACATTAAGTAGCAATACATAATATAATTAACAAACTTATCAAATTGAGTTAATAATTGATAGTAGAATAATGATACCTCATATTCTGGACCTGTATGAAGCTGCACAAACTCATTCCATATCACTGGATTAAGGAATGTGTATTTATCACATGGATTCATACGTGATAAATTGCCAAATATATACTTGCTAGTCAATTTTGTTTTAAAATCTTTCCACCGTTGACCCGCATATTGTATCCAATGCTTCTTCATATCATCTGTGTTGGGAATATTGTAAGTACTCTGTAAGAAAAAGTTATTTATTAGTATCCAATGCAATTATATTAATTTATTTGGTAAATAAAAATCTAAATATCAAAAAAAGGTTACCAGAATTTCTTCCCAAACATTCTCCTTAGTATCCATTGGAACATTAGCCCATGACTTTATTGTGATAGGAACGTTAATACGTGCCACTAATGCCGCATAACTTGAAAGTTTCGCTTCGGTTGGCCCAAGAGGTTGCATTCCATCAAATTGAAATGGCTTCTTTCCTAAAGTATTACACCCTAGAAAGACTTTCTTCAAATGAGTTGCCCCTCTTGTCTTAGTATTAGTATCACTACCTTGAGTTGAACCAGTACCTCGGGTAGTACTATCATCAGTAGGATTATTTGATGAATCCATAAGCCTATTCAAATAGAAAAATTATTAGATGAAAAACTTTAAAACAAGTCATGCGTGAAATAATATTAAATGAAAAAACTTTTAAAACTTTAAATGAAAAATATATATATAAATATTACAATAATAAAACTTTAAAATACAGTAAGAACTTAAAGCATTACATGAAATAATCAATGCTCCCATATCCCTTCATTATGATCATCCTGTGATGCATGCACTTCATCTATTTCATTATCTACAATAATCGGCAATAAACATGAAGAAAATGGCGGTATTTCCTCAACATCAACATCTTCAATCCGATCTGTAGTAATTTGTCTCTTCCCATGAAGAACAACTGACCATTTTTTATCAGAAGGGTCACTAACATAAAATACTTGTTTCCCTTGGGATGCCATTATGAATTGCTCATTTTTGTGACCTTCCCGATTAAGATATACAAGCGTAAATCCTAACTCATCAACTTTCACACCATGTTTGCCATCTACCCATCTACATCGGAACACCGGGACCCTGAACTTCACATAATCAACCTCCCATATTTCTTCAATCACACCATAATATGACAATTCTGCAATTAGAGGATTTTTATCTTTTGAACTACTGAAATGCATTGAATTGGTAACTAAAGATACTCCACTATTTTGCATAGTGCTTTTTTCATCGAAATTATGAATTTATAGGCTCAAAAATACATAATAGTTCCTAAAATATGAAATATATTATAAATAATTCCTAAAAATACATAATAATTTATTAAAATTCGAAATATGAATTTATAGGCTCTATAATACATAATATTTTCTAAAATTCGAAATATATTATAAATAATTCCTAAAAATACATAATAATTTATTAAAATTTGAAATTATGAATTTATAGGCTCAAAAATATATAATAATTCATAAAATTCGAAATATATTATAAATAATTCCTAAAAGTGCATAATAATTTCTTAAAATTCGTAATATATTAACAAATAATTCGAAATTTGAAATATATTAAAAAAATAATATTTACCGGTGGGAGGCGGCAATGGGAGGCGGTGGAACCTCGATGTGGCGGGGGAGGGGGCTGTGACGTCCGGTGTGCGATGGCAGACTGTGGCGGTCCAGGGTGGCGGTGGCGGAGTGCCGAGGGCCGAGGGCCGAGGGCCGAGGGCGGAGTCCTCGCGGCCAGATGGCGGAGCTGTGGCGATGCGATGTCGCGATTGGAGGAGCGGTGGTGGTCCAGGGTCGCGGTGGCGGAGTGCGGAAGGCCGAGTGCCGAGGGCTGGATGGCGGAGGGCGGTGGCTGTTCGCGTGGATCTACTGTTTGCGTGGAGAGGGAAATATTTGGTTTGTAGTGTTCCAGATCTGCTGTTCGCGTAGATTTGGTGGGCTTTTAATTAAAGCCCTACGGCGTCGGTTTCCTGAACAATCGACGCCGTAGCCCATTTATTTCATTTTTTTAAAAAAAATCTGAAAATAGCTTGTTAATTAGATTTAAAAAATAATAATAAATATACGACGTTAGTTCACTCATGAACCGACGTCGTACTTATTTTTTATTTTAATTTACGGCATCGGTTATGCGCAGAACCGACGCCGTAATTTATATTTAAAAAAAATAAAAACTTAAATATTAAATACGACGTCGGTTTGGTTACCAAACCGACGTCGTTTTATTTCCGTAAATTTTTTAAAAACAAATGACGTCGGTTGTGTACTACAACCGACGTCGTATCCCTTTTGGCGTCGGTTTTTTTTAAAAACCGACGTTGTTTAGGCGACGTTAAATGTGTTTTCTGTAGTAGTGCATCTTTCTTTTCACTTTGCCTCATGTGACCACCATCATCCTCATTGTCACTATCGGGTGCAATGGTGACTCCTCAACGTCTAGCCTTTACCAAAATTTCTTCCTCCAATCCACACCTCCTCACATTTGGTAGAGGGTTCTGATGTTCAAATGGAGGTGGAATGTGTTGGAAGTGTGTCGCCTTTATATTTTATATACTCAACATGGAAAATATATTCATTCTACGAGTATAAGAGTGTTGACGATAATCGATTCTCGAGCATTACAAGTTCAAATTTTGATTTAGGTGATTAGTCGAACTCTTTTTTTAAGAAAAAATGAAAGAAAAGATCAAGTTCTGATTGACTTGGAATTTTTAAACATATAATAGATATTTTGTAAAGGAAAATGATTATTTCGTCATATGTTTTTTTACCTCATAGATTCTCTTTTTGATATTAATCAATCAAAGAGCCACTAAAAACATGTAGAATAGTCAAAATATTTTCATTGATACAAAGAATGATTTAGTTTTTTCTAACTCAGTCAGCAAAGAAATACGGTGGAAAGTGGAGTGTCTAGAATTACTCTTTTGTAAATGTATGTATAAATCACTTATGGAATATTAATGGTGTGTGAAAGGCCCAAATTATACGGCGATCCACGTATAAATAGCCGAATCATAGTTGAAGCCTATCGAAGTTATGAATATATAATTATGGATGTATGAATTTGAGCAAAAATGATGTGAAGTTGTATTTCTCGCTCAACTTGGTGACAGTTTTGTAGTTTGGTCATATCTCATCACAAGAATGTCCAAATCAAGTGATTCTTAATCCAGGAGAACTCAAAGGGCTACACATTTTATGAAGACCCTCGGGTGATATTGGGATGTTATCATGGTCAAATATGGCATGGAAGGCCAAAGTACCTAATTTTCCCCAAGGGTGTGCTATAACTATTGGGAAATATATTACTCCGTATATACAAGTGAAGACAAATTGAAGGCAACTTTTGGAGAGTTAGTGAAAAATTATGGAAAGGAAAATTATTAAAGTAGATGAAAAAATTACATTTTATTCCCTAAACTTTATGTTATTTACAACATTGGATGCTACTCAAATATAAATAGTCTAGTCATTTATCGTTCCCATCATCCCAAAATCACTCAAATCCCCTCTCTTATAGTTGCTATTCCTCTTTCTAGCAAGAGAGAAATTATCCATTGTTCCCTCTTTGCTATGTAGAAAGAAATTGTAATACTTTTCTTATAGTAAGTGATAAGCACCAAGAATAGCACTTATAAGGGGTCTTTATTGGATTAAAGTGCATCGTTTTGACTTCCGATTACAACAATTGCATGCATTTTAGCTCAAATGCGATCAAAATCTTCTAACAACATTTCTAGAAAGAGTTTTGAAGTATTTCATAGGTTGGAGAGGGATTTGAAGCTAAAATAGAGCAAAAGACAAACAAGCCGAAATGCAGTAGCGTCCCACGCAGCCTCACACGCGTGTGGCTGGGCGTGGAATTATTCCAGAGAGCCACCACACCACTCACACGCGTGTGAGCAAGCGTGGTCGGGCCAAGGGCCATTTTGGGAAATTTGTCCCCTTCTTTTTGTCACCTATATAAATCCCTTTTGCCCTAAACCTAAGGAGAACGAGAATAGATCAGAAATTCATAGAATAGGGTAGAATAGATCTAGAGGGTTTTCTCCCCTCTTGGGGGAAAATTCCTTTCTTTCATAGTTTAGAATAGATCAAGGGCAAGAATGAAGATTGGGATTTCAAGATCAAGGTTGTAAAGATCCCCTTTTAAGGGTGGTAACCATTCTCTCCAATTTCTAATTCAATACTTGTTTCTTTGAATTTTCCTTTCTTGTTCTTGTTTCTTAGTATGCTAGAGTAGATTAGATAGGGGATTGGTGGCCCCATGGTAGATCTATGTGGATGTTTAATATTATTGCTTTAATTTGTGAATTGCTTGTTTGTTGGATGTTGAATTTTTGTGGATGATGATCTTCAAGCTTTGTGCCTTTTGTGGCCACATTAGGTAGCAAACCCAAAGGAAGTGAGTGTGTGCGCGATAGCGGCCACTCACGAGTCTAACTCACCCACATCTCCGCTCTTAGTCCGAAAGGACGAGATCCGAGAGGAGTGGTAGACAAAGTGTTCGATGAAATGCCCCAACCGAATGAGGATGTGGGAGACCAAAGTATGACGCCACTTGGTAATGTGCTACGAACTCCCTAGTCTATTCCACAACTTGCACTCGCAAAACCATCCAAAGATAGACCACATGGAAAAGCCTAAAGCCACAATCTCCACTTTACTTTTCTTTACTTTACACAACCACTATCAACCTTCTCCTTCTTACAAATGAATCCAACCCTTAGCACTCCCGTAACTCTTCCTCTTCCACCTCTTNACGTATAAATAGCCGAATCATAGTTGAAGCCTATCGAAGTTATGAATATATAATTATGGATGTATGAATTTGAGCAAAAATGATGTGAAGTTGTATTTCTCGCTCAACTTGGTGACAGTTTTGTAGTTTGGTCATATCTCATCACAAGAATGTCCAAATCAAGTGATTCTTAATCCAGGAGAACTCAAAGGGCTACACATTTTATGAAGACCCTCGGGTGATATTGGGATGTTATCATGGTCAAATATGGCATGGAAGGCCAAAGTACCTAATTTTCCCCAAGGGTGTGCTATAACTATTGGGAAATATATTACTCCGTATATACAAGTGAAGACAAATTGAAGGCAACTTTTGGAGAGTTAGTGAAAAATTATGGAAAGGAAAATTATTAAAGTAGATGAAAAAATTACATTTTATTCCCTAAACTTTATGTTATTTACAACATTGGATGCTACTCAAATATAAATAGTCTAGTCATTTATCGTTCCCATCATCCCAAAATCACTCAAATCCCCTCTCTTATAGTTGCTATTCCTCTTTCTAGCAAGAGAGAAATTATCCATTGTTCCCTCTTTGCTATGTAGAAAGAAATTGTAATACTTTTCTTATAGTAAGTGATAAGCACCAAGAATAGCACTTATAAGGGGTCTTTATTGGATTAAAGTGCATCGTTTTGACTTCCGATTACAACAATTGCATGCATTTTAGCTCAAATGCGATCAAAATCTTCTAACAACATTTCTAGAAAGAGTTTTGAAGTATTTCATAGGTTGGAGAGGGATTTGAAGCTAAAATAGAGCAAAAGACAAACAAGCCGAAATGCAGTAGCGTCCCACGCAGCCTCACACGCGTGTGGCTGGGCGTGGAATTATTCCAGAGAGCCACCACACCACTCACACGCGTGTGAGCAAGCGTGGTCGGGCCAAGGGCCATTTTGGGAAATTTGTCCCCTTCTTTTTGTCACCTATATAAATCCCTTTTGCCCTAAACCTAAGGAGAACGAGAATAGATCAGAAATTCATAGAATAGGGTAGAATAGATCTAGAGGGTTTTCTCCCCTCTTGGGGGAAAATTCCTTTCTTTCATAGTTTAGAATAGATCAAGGGCAAGAATGAAGATTGGGATTTCAAGATCAAGGTTGTAAAGATCCCCTTTTAAGGGTGGTAACCATTCTCTCCAATTTCTAATTCAATACTTGTTTCTTTGAATTTTCCTTTCTTGTTCTTGTTTCTTAGTATGCTAGANCGTAACTCTTCCTCTTCCACCTCTTAGAAGCCAACACACTAATTCGATTCCCATTCGCCATCCTTGAGAGACACGACACTCGGGGAGTTTGACTCTTCGTTTTACCACCTTCACCATCCACTCACCCATACAAACATCGTTCAAAATGGTGCCGTTGCCGGGGATGGCAAACAGTTTCGAATAATGTTGACATCTTAGAAGTAGAATTTTAAGAGTTCTTGAATTGCTTTCTTTTTGTTTATTTTATTTTCTTATTTTTGTTATTTGCTTGAAGAAGTGAGCTTATATTATCTTGAATATCTTGTGCTTACTTGCAACTACTTTTAGTTGCAAAATTATTTGTTGTTGGCTAAGCTATTGTGCAGGAAATTCTCTTTAATCAAACCACTTGAAGCTTGCCAATAAGTGCTAAAATGAATCCCCATGATTACCCACACCATGGAGGACAATCCTATACAAATGCTCAACCCCAACCATATCACTATTACCCCCATTCCACTTATACTTACCCTCCACCAACAGACCACTACCAACATCCATACCATTACCCAATTCCACCAACATATCATTTACCACCTCCATATCACTATCCAATCCATACACCAAACCATCACCAATATCCTTATGAAACACCACCTCCACAATTCCAAGAAACTTACCCTTCACAACCACCAAATTCACAAGAAATTGACTCATTAAGCTCTAAAGACATATCTCAAAACATAGAGAGTAAGCTTGCACAAATGATGCAACAACTTGATCCAAGCAATACTCCCGAGTCAAATTCATTTCCCAATTTCCAACTAAACACTTATTACCCACCTCCATCACAAAACCACAAAGAAAACAATACTACCTATTCCTTTGAAACACTACCCTCTTACCCATATAATACCCATATAGATCCTTGCGATTATATCCCACCGGCCACCGATGAAATTGAAATTCTAAAAGCAAAAATTGACGAATTCACTAGGATGGCCAAGGAGGATACGGCTAAACTAAAAGCCGAAATCAAGAGCGAACTAAAAGACTATCTCGCTACCCTTCGGAAAGAAGGACTTCCACTAGAAGAAGTTGAAACGAAGATGTTGTCTATGATGGAGGAGCTCATGAAGATGAATGAGCCCCGAGCTAACTCCACAGTCATGGATGACATCCCCACTTTGGAAGCCCATCCAAGGATTGTACAAGAGGTCGAAAACGAGCAAAATGCTAGGGGAGAGGAGAGTTTCGAAAGAATGGAGGATTGTTACGCCCCGGTACTTGAAGAAGTTCCAATTTTCGAGTTGAAAAATTAAAATGACGTAGAGATGGAGAGTGAGGATGAGAACATCGAAGTAGTATGGGAAGATGAAGAGCCAAAATATGGTAAAATTCCTAATCTTCTTTGTGATAATAATCTTGAAAATCCTTGTGCTCTTTTTGAAAACACCCTTGTGGATGACTCCCTTCGCCTTAATACTTCTATCATATGTGATTATGATTGCTTTAAATTTCGGGAGGATGATTCCATGGAAAATTTTGATATGTTTATTAATGATTATAAGGATTCTCTTTTGTTTAAATATGAATATGATTGCTTTAACTTCTCGAAAGATGAATCATTTACTTTGGGTGAAAATGAGATGGTGAGTGAAGAGGATGATGCTTCATTCTATTCATGTGAGAGTGTGAGTGACTTCTCTAATCAAATAGAGTGGAGTGATGAAGAAAATGAGTGTGAGGAAGAGAGGGTAGGAAATGATAGGTCTTTCACGTTCAATCTTATAGAAAAAGATGAGTGGAGAGAGTTGACCACACTCGAAATTGAGGAAGGGTGTGAGGAGATATGGTTTGAAAGAGATGAGAAAATCATTAGAGGGAGAGGAGAGGAAAAGGAAAAGGAAGTAGACACCATCTTAGAAGAGCTAAGGGGGTGTTTGAGTCTAGAATTCTTCCAACTATGAATTTTATCTTTCCTTTATCTTTGTGGGTGTTCAAGGATGTTTCCCACCTTGGGACATTCCTTGAAGCTAAGGTTCACGGGACGCTTGGTCGAGTCCCAAAATCTGTGTGCCTTGTAGGATAGGCCACTTTACGTCTGGCTAGGAGACGTAAAACCATGGCGCACTTGGGAGGCAGTCCCAATGTTATCTTACTTTTCTTTAAAGCTTTTCCTTATTGTCTATAGTATGTTTTTCTTAGTTTTATTTCAATAATGTTTCTATAACCTCGGTTGAGCTAACAAGTACAGATTATACACCCGAGAATTATAAGTTGCCCGCAATCAATCACAAACATCATCACTAGCAAAGGAAGGAAAGGAAACCAAGGTAAGCTTTGCACAGCACAGCTTCTACGCCACCACCATGCGTGTGGATAGGCGTGGAAAACCTCTAGAGAGCTGCCACGCGCTCACACGCGTGCGAGCAAGCGTGGGAATAAACCAGAGAGCTCCCACGCCTACCACCACGCGTGGTAGCGTGCGTGGACGGGCACCAGATTTTTCGCGGATTTTCGCGCGAAGTGGTTTAAAACCCTTTCCTTGCTTCATTTCTTCCCCACCATGAGCAAGAACTCTCCCAAGCTGAAAATATACACTTTCTAAGCATTTCCTTCCAAGTCTCTCAACTTTTCTTAAGGATCTTAAGTCATTTCCAAGGTAAGAACATACTCTTCTTTTCTATTTACTTGTTTAAATGAAGAACTTGTCCTATTTTGAAGAATATCTCCATGGGTTTTTCTTGTGTGACATTTTTCTTGAGATATGTTGTTATGGGATGACTTGATAGACTTGCATTAAGCCTACATTGCTTCTATAAACTAGAAATTTCATGTTTTAACATCTCTTTGTGACTAGATCTTGAAATTGCTTGATTTGGGTATCCTCTTGTCATGATGAGATCCTTGTTGATATAGTGAGCATGGTGGGTAAAGTTTGCAACTTTCCTACTCTATAGGCACTACATTGCTATATTCTACTAGTTATTTGGTCCAATTTTAACTTTCATGATGCTTCCATTTTTCAACCTTGAGCTAGTCTAGAGGTAGAAGATGAAGTTGACCATATGTTGACCTTTTGACTATGAAATGAGTATGGAATGGTATGAGCTAGTTCTTGAATGAATAGGATAGAATTGTTGATGGATATCAAAATAATGGTTGCATGCAATGAATTCTTATGATCTTTTCTTTAAATATGTGCAATATTGTTCCTAATCAATATTTAAATTGGCAAATGTTTTTCCTTGTGTTTCCTAATCAATATTTAAATTGGCAAATGTTTTTCCTTGTGTTGCTTTGATTGCCCATGATATAGGAAAGATTTTTCCTTGTGTTGCTTTGATTGCCCATGATATAGGAAAGATGTCTTCTTGTGTTGCTTTGATTGCCCATGATATAGGAAAGATGTCTTCTTGTGTTGCTTTGATTGCCCATGATATAGGAAAGATGTCTTCACCACATGACCTTGCACAACAAATTGCTCAAAGGCTCCAAAGAGGGAAAGCCCCGGCAGAAGAAAATAGAGCGAGGAGCGCTAACACTCGCTATATAGAAGTATCCACCGGAACTCAAATTTTACTGATGACAGCAACCATGCTAGGCCGGTATAAGCAGTTGTTAAATTTCCCTATTGTGCAATGGAGACATATCGACTTGACAGTATTGGAGGATTATGAGTGCAAATATGGACTGGAGAGGTTGATTGCAGAGCCATATTGGAACAATTTGTTAAGCTGGAGACATGATACTTTTATCCCTCTAGTGCATGAGTTTATTGCGAGCTTGAAAGTTGACGGAGTGGCTGGAGATCTCTACAGCCCTACCATTAAGTTTAGACTCTTCAACCAGGACTATCACATATCGGCCAACCATTTGAGTGTTCTCCTTGGATTTTACGATGAGGAAGACCAGTTGAAGCACTGGTACCGGAGACTAAGGCACGACTTTGGAGAAAGGGACATTCCGAGAAAATATTGGTCGATAATCGCAAGACCAGGAGTCGAATGGGAAGGGTCAAGGGTAAAAGTCTCTCAAATTGTAAGAGAGGATTTAAAGGTTTTATGGAAGGTTATTGCTCATTCATGGGAAGGAAGGCCTGAGACCTATGACCGAGTCTCAAAGGCGGAGCAAGGAAGGCCTGAGACCTATGACCGAGTCTCAAAGGCGGAGCTGTTCATGCTATGGAGTATGGACACCGGGAACTCGGTGAATATGAGCATGCTATGGAGTATGGACACCGGGAACTCGGTGAATATGAGTGCGATTTGCAAGAACTTGCTTGTTGCACAACAGCAAGAATCAGCCAGGGCAATTTTTGTAGGCCCGATGGTGACGAGATTGTGTATCTCACTAGGTTGTTGCTCCCGATAGGGTAGGGAAAAGTCTAGAGGGGGGTGAATAGACTTTTCTAACTTTTCAAAAAATATTATAACACTTCAACAGAAAGAATCCAAGTGAATAAATTCAACTTGAATTGCGCAGCGGATAAATAAACGGTAAAGTGCTATAATCAAAGTTACGCAAAAAATGAAGAGCTTCACAACATGCAACACGTTAGAAACATCAGATATAACTCAAATAAAGAGTATATAAAGTTTGGCTCACATGCGGACGTGAGAACTATCAAACCCAGATCAAAAGATATAACTAGTGAATAGTTGGGTTCGTAGTATAACATCAATTATAACTTTCACAGGATGAGGTTGAGTATGCAAATATGTCTTGCATGCAAAAAGGATGTCACGTATATCAATAAAGCACTTAGGAATAAATGTGACAAAATATGCAATGCATGTGATGCTCAGATAGATAAATATGCAAGCAGATATATGAGCAGATAAAGTAAATGACACAGGGATTTATAGTGGTTCGGAGGTGATGTAATCCTCCTACTCCACTTTCTCCTTCCTCCAGGAGAGATTCCACTATTTTCAATCACCTAGATACAATAGTGAATCTGTGCTCTTCTAGCACTCCTCTACTCCGAATGCACTTTCGCTACAGCAACACTCAAACCCGAACGTCTTGCACCCAGCTACGTTCACGAGCGTCTCGCACCCAGCTATGCCCTTCAACCAAGTGTTTTGCACCCAGCTACACTTAGTCTCCACAAGTGTTCTGCACAAAGCTGCACTCCTCCGAGTAATTCGCACAAAGCAATCAACCAAGTGTTTTGCACCCAGCTACACTTAGTTTCCCCGAGTGTCTTGCACAAAGCTACACTCCACAATTTCTTTTTCAAGAAATAAAATATTTCTTTTCTAAGACTTGATTTCTCTCGTGTATAGCTCACTACTTAGCACCTTCAAATCTGATATGACTTGTAGTGTATTTAGTGCTAATATTTTTCTGTGTCGTGCTCTTTCACGTATCTGCTTTCTATTCAGTTCCCTCGTTTGTGCATTAATCAAGTGCTTCTTGTATCAAATCTTCTTGTATCAAGTCTTCTTGGGTTTATATAGCTAAATTAGCTATTTGCCCGTTGTAATTCTTCAGAGCATTAAATGCTTTCAGATGGTCTTTGTCAACTTTGATGGCCCCGTCAGATGAATTTGAATTTTTGCTTCTGATAATCCTCCAACGTTCTTCTGCAATCACTGATATGATTTTCCTTGTAACTTGTAGCCATCCATCTTTGACTTTGGTAGTGTGAACACTTGACTTTGTTCATAATCCATAAGTCAGACTGCTCTGAAAATATATCCGTTCGGTGACTCTTGCTTGAGCATAATTGATGAAAGTATACTGACTTTTCTCATGATGATCTTCAGCTCATTGTAGGAAATTTGAATTTACCTTTCTTGAATAAAAAAACAGACCATCCTATTTTCCTCCTTGGTTATGCCATACTCATCCTCAAAAATGATTTTTTTTGTTCTTCCCCCTATTGATTTGGGTTTCACGTAAATCATGCATGGCATACTAGGTTGACCATTAAATGTAGGTCATCCTCATCCTCCTTTCAAGAATATACATAGTTAGCCTCATCTCCAAAATGACTTGTAGCTAAGTCATCCTCATCCTCCTTGAATTAATTCCAATAGGCTAAGTCATCCTCATCCTCATTCTTGAACTTAAATTCGGTCAAGTCATCCTCATCTCCCATCTTGATTTAATTCAAGTCATCCTCATATTGATTTTCGGCCAAGTCAACCTCTTCTCCAAACTTGATTTAATTTTCGGCCAAGTCATCCTCAATGGCCAAGTCATCCTCATTTCCATAAATTAAAGAGGCAAGGTCATCCTCATCACCAAAAATATTCTCCTTGCATGAGTTAGCCTCTAAAGTATTTTGTGAGGGAACCCATTCGAGATTGACTTCAATTTTGACTTTTAATTGCAACATCTTCATCACGAATTAATTAATTCTCTCAAAGAATTAATTCTTGCAATTTGAACCGTTGACTTGCTCCGGGATGTCTTCAAGTCTTGATCAATCTTCCAAATTCTCTTCCATTTATAAAGTGAAAGCGAATGACTTACAAGTATAATTAAAAAAATTTATACTATTGTAATTTCCGCTTAACCGATTCGGCTTGTACTCGACGTAATCCTTTACTAGACTCAAAATAAAATTGGGGATCTAATATTACATTTTTGGTTCATCAAAACAATTACAATATATTCCTAACATAGGTCATCACATGAAGATACACTGGTTCGAGCACAGACTTCCAGGAGCGAACATAGTTTGTTTATCTCCCGAAGATGTCGCAAAACTTCACTTAAGACAACTGGCGCGAACGAGGGTAGATGAGGAGATGGCGGAGGACCATGCCGACACGCCAATGACATCCCCAGGGTCCACACCCTCACCAATGTCATTCAATTCCCCGTCTCTCCCGGAAATGTATTCGCCTTTGGATTCTTCAATGTATTCTCCACCACCAAGAGAGCCGGGACCGTCTGTACCTCCACCACAACCTGAAGAGCAAAACCCCAACTCCTCTAGCTTCAACATTCTGAGCTGGTTCACCCCAGTCACTGATTGGAGATCCCTCCAAAATTTCCAATACCAACTGCACTTGGAGCAAATGCAAAAGCTGGACGAGATTTCGAGAGAGATCAAGGAAATCAAGAGAACATGAAGAAAGGAAGAAACTGAAGAAAGAAAAGAAAAGACAAGTTTTGATGATGATGACTTGTGATATGATAATTCTGAACAATTGATTGTGGACAATATCTTTACTTTTGTTTATATTTTTACCTACAATTCTGTTTATGTTTTATCTTGCACGTTTCGTCTAGCCAAAGACGTTAAACGTGGCGCTTTTGGGAGGCAACCCACAAATAAGAAGAAGAAGGGACCACTCCACCAACAACCATGAAAGACCAATCTTGAAAGGTATAATTTCAATTCCTAATTTATTTCTTTACCTTTACTCTGACCGTGTCTGAAGGGCGAACATAGACTGCAAAACTTTGATAAGGATACAAATTGGAGTTTCACTTTGCACCAATTTGCACATTCCGACCCAAATTGAAAATTTTTTATGAGTGCTTGCATGCTTTCACCTTGTATTTTGTTTGGACCTCAGTCAAGGATCTCTCGAAGTGGGAGTGTGAATCCTTTGAGTTTTAGAAAGATAAGAATTGCGAAGCCTGGAAACTGAATTAATCTTAGCAGGACATGGGGCAAAAGGAGAGCCTAAGTGAGCTTTGAGTGAAAACAATCCCTAATCCCTAGAAAAAGGCATGAGGGGTTGATATAGTGAAACGTGAATAAAGGCTTAAGGCCATTCCTAGAGATAAAAGCGAGGTGAGCCATCTTGTCTGGATAAGGGGTAACCATTGCACTGTCTTCGAAAAAGCATGGAGATCCATGTGAAGTCGGTAACCCTGAAGAGATCTTGAAAGATGAGAAAATAGAGAAGAGGTGAGCCATTTCGCTAGGATTCAGGCACCCATTGCACTGACCTTCGGAAAAGCATGGATCTCCATGTGAAGTCGGGTAGCCTGATGACGTTATCCTAGGAAGTGAAAAAATAGAGTGATCGCCCAAGCCATGGCGATGAGCGGTCCATGTCCCTGCCCTCACTTATATAATGTAAAGAGGCTTTGGCGTTAGGTTGGAAATTGGCTAAGGAATGAGCATCGGTCCCACTAGTCGGATCGTCTGGAGGCCCCTAGAAAATACAAGGTGAAACCCAATTGTCACTTGCATGCTTAAAGGTGTGAACAAAACTTCTCATATAATATCCATCTCCCGAGACCTTGACATCCTTAGCATATTCCTTACATTTGGTTGGCATGAGTTTAGCAGTCTTGGTAGTGTAGGGTATTTCACCCACTCAACTCCGAACACCTATACATCACTTGATTGGTTAACCATGAAAGAAAGAACTATTCTTGGTGCTTACATGATTAGGGTTCAGAAAAGTATGCTTGCTTGAGGACAAGCAAGGTTTAAGTGTGGAAACTTTGATAACCACCAAGAATAGCACTTATAGGGGGTCTTTATTGGATTAAAGTGCATCGTTTTGACATCTGATTACAACAATTGCATGCATTTTAGCTCAAATGCGATCAAAATCTTCTAACAACATTTCTAGAAAGAGTTTTGAAGTATTTCACAGGTTGGAGAGGGATTTGAAGCTAAAATAGAGCAAAAGACAAACAAGCCGAAATGCAGTAGCGTCCCACGCAGCCTCACACGCGTGTGGCTAGGCGTGGAATTATTCCAGAGAGCCACCACGCCACTCACACGCGTGTGAGCAAGCGTGGTCGGGCCAAGGGCCATTTTGGGAAATTTGTCCCCTTCTTTTTGTCACCTATATAAATCCCTTTTGCCCTAAACCTAAGGATAACGAGAATAGATCAGAAATTCATAGAATAGGGTAGAATAGATCTAGAGGGTTTTCTCCCCTCTTGGGGGAAAATTCCTTTCTTTCATAGTTTAGAATAGATCAAGGGCAAGAATGAAGATTGGGATTTCAATATCAAGGTTGTAAAGATCCCCTTTTAAGGGTGGTAACCATTCTCTCCAATTTCTAATTCAATACTTGTTTCTTTGAATTTTCCTTTCTTGTTCTTGTTTCTTAGTATGCTAGATTAGATTAGATAGGGGATTGGTGGCCCCATGGTAGATCTATGTAGATGTTTAATATTATTGCTTTAATTTGTGAATTGCTTGATTGTTGGATGTTGAACTTGTGTTGATGATGATCTTCAAGCTTTGTGCCTTTTGTGGCCACATTAGGTAGCAAACCCAAAGGAAGTGAGTGTGTGCGCGATATCGGCCACTCACGAGTCTAACTCACCCACATCTCCGCTCTTAGTCCGAAAGGACGAGATTTGAGAGGAGTGGTAGACAAAGTGTTCGATGAAATGCCCCAACCGAATGAGGATGTGGGAGTCCAAAGTGTGATGCCACTTGGTAATGTGCCACGAACTCCCTAGTCAATTCCACAACTTGCACTCGCAAAACCATCCAAAGATAGACCACATGGAAAAGCCTAAAGCCACAATCTCCACTTTACTTTTCTTTACTTTACACAACCACTATCAACTTTCTCCTTCTTACAAATGAATCCAACCCTTAGCACTCTCGTAACTCTTCCTCTTCCACCTCTTAGAAGCCAACACACTAATTCGATTCCCATTCGCCATCCTTGAGAGACACGACACTCGGGGAGTTTAACTCTTCGTTTTACCACCTTCACCATCCACTCACCCATACAAACATCGTTCAGTAAGATACTTTTATTCTTGCCCGTGGTTTTTACCCTTCTATGAAATTTTCACGTAAAATATGTGTTTCCTCACTATTATTCTCTCATACATTCAATCACTTTTAAGAATCAATCTTGGTAGAGTGACCTTACATGTCTAGGAAATTATGATTGGGGTAAATCACCTATTTGGTCCCTCAATTGTTGGTCAATTGTTAATGTAATCCTTTAACTCCATATTCATCAATTTAACCCCTGAAATAAATTAAGTTTCGTCGATTTACTCCTTCTGGTCACATTCCGTCGATCAACCGGTGAGGAACCCATTTAAGCAAGGGCAATTTAGACTTTTCATATGTTCAACCCCCTCTCTCCCTAGCCTATTCTGGGAACTTGCTTTGTTCTAGACTCATCAATTTGCCCCCATCTAAATCTTACCCTACAGAAAAAAGAGAAAAAGAATCCATTGCTTTCNGAAAAAGCATGGAGATCCATGTGAAGTCGGTAACCCTGAAGAGATCTTGAAAGATGAGAAAATAGAGAAGAGGTGAGCCATTTCGCTAGGATTCAGGCACCCATTGCACTGACCTTCGGAAAAGCATGGATCTCCATGTGAAGTCGGGTAGCCTGATGACGTTATCCTAGGAAGTGAAAAAATAGAGTGATCGCCCAAGCCATGGCGATGAGCGGTCCATGTCCCTGCCCTCACTTATATAATGTAAAGAGGCTTTGGCGTTAGGTTGGAAATTGGCTAAGGAATGAGCATCGGTCCCACTAGTCGGATCGTCTGGAGGCCCCTAGAAAATACAAGGTGAAACCCAATTGTCACTTGCATGCTTAAAGGTGTGAACAAAACTTCTCATATAATATCCATCTCCCGAGACCTTGACATCCTTAGCATATTCCTTACATTTGGTTGGCATGAGTTTAGCAGTCTTGGTAGTGTAGGGTATTTCACCCACTCAACTCCGAACACCTATACATCACTTGATTGGTTAACCATGAAAGAAAGAACTATTCTTGGTGCTTACATGATTAGGGTTCAGAAAAGTATGCTTGCTTGAGGACAAGCAAGGTTTAAGTGTGGAAACTTTGATAACCACCAAGAATAGCACTTATAGGGGGTCTTTATTGGATTAAAGTGCATCGTTTTGACATCTGATTACAACAATTGCATGCATTTTAGCTCAAATGCGATCAAAATCTTCTAACAACATTTCTAGAAAGAGTTTTGAAGTATTTCACAGGTTGGAGAGGGATTTGAAGCTAAAATAGAGCAAAAGACAAACAAGCCGAAATGCAGTAGCGTCCCACGCAGCCTCACACGCGTGTGGCTAGGCGTGGAATTATTCCAGAGAGCCACCACGCCACTCACACGCGTGTGAGCAAGCGTGGTCGGGCCAAGGGCCATTTTGGGAAATTTGTCCCCTTCTTTTTGTCACCTATATAAATCCCTTTTGCCCTAAACCTAAGGATAACGAGAATAGATCAGAAATTCATAGAATAGGGTAGAATAGATCTAGAGGGTTTTCTCCCCTCTTGGGGGAAAATTCCTTTCTTTCATAGTTTAGAATAGATCAAGGGCAAGAATGAAGATTGGGATTTCAATATCAAGGTTGTAAAGATCCCCTTTTAAGGGTGGTAACCATTCTCTCCAATTTCTAATTCAATACTTGTTTCTTTGAATTTTCCTTTCTTGTTCTTGTTTCTTAGTATGCTAGATTAGATTAGATAGGGGATTGGTGGCCCCATGGTAGATCTATGTAGATGTTTAATATTATTGCTTTAATTTGTGAATTGCTTGATTGTTGGATGTTGAACTTGTGTTGATGATGATCTTCAAGCTTTGTGCCTTTTGTGGCCACATTAGGTAGCAAACCCAAAGGAAGTGAGTGTGTGCGCGATATCGGCCACTCACGAGTCTAACTCACCCACATCTCCGCTCTTAGTCCGAAAGGACGAGATTTGAGAGGAGTGGTAGACAAAGTGTTCGATGAAATGCCCCAACCGAATGAGGATGTGGGAGTCCAAAGTGTGATGCCACTTGGTAATGTGCCACGAACTCCCTAGTCAATTCCACAACTTGCACTCGCAAAACCATCCAAAGATAGACCACATGGAAAAGCCTAAAGCCACAATCTCCACTTTACTTTTCTTTACTTTACACAACCACTATCAACTTTCTCCTTCTTACAAATGAATCCAACCCTTAGCACTCTCGTAACTCTTCCTCTTCCACCTCTTAGAAGCCAACACACTAATTCGATTCCCATTCGCCATCCTTGAGAGACACGACACTCGGGGAGTTTAACTCTTCGTTTTACCACCTTCACCATCCACTCACCCATACAAACATCGTTCAGTAAGATACTTTTATTCTTGCCCGTGGTTTTTACCCTTCTATGAAATTTTCACGTAAAATATGTGTTTCCTCACTATTATTCTCTCATACATTCAATCACTTTTAAGAATCAATCTTGGTAGAGTGACCTTACATGTCTAGGAAATTATGATTGGGGTAAATCACCTATTTGGTCCCTCAATTGTTGGTCAATTGTTAATGTAATCCTTTAACTCCATATTCATCAATTTAACCCCTGAAATAAATTAAGTTTCGTCGATTTACTCCTTCTGGTCACATTCCGTCGATCAACCGGTGAGGAACCCATTTAAGCAAGGGCAATTTAGACTTTTCATATGTTCAACCCCCTCTCTCCCTAGCCTATTCTGGGAACTTGCTTTGTTCTAGACTCATCAATTTGCCCCCATCTAAATCTTACCCTACAGAAAAAAGAGAAAAAGAATCCATTGCTTTCCGCCGCCATTCTCGCGAACTGCTTTAGTTCATAGTCACAGTAACGGACACTCGTGAAGGGAAACTCGACGCCGGGTTGTTTGAATCGATGGATCATGGAGGAGCTGCTGCTGATAAACTCCACGACAAGGATGTTCATATCCACGGCGGCGCGTGGCGCCCACGGCTAGAGAAAATCATAGATAAGCAAATCGGGGCGGAAATCTTCGAGAAGCTTCATGAAGCTCAGGCAGGCTTCGTCGACGGCCTCCTTGAGAATCGACATGAGGCGCGGCGGGAGTCCATTGGTTCCTTGAACCTCTTGGCGGCGCTCACGGTGAAGAAATAGAGAGGGAGAGTTGAACATATGAGTTCCTTGAACTTCTAATGGGAGATGGATTGGAAGATATTGTTCGGCAAAACATCTGTCTCTGTTTCCGTAATGCTGCTGCAATTTGTTCTTCATCTCCACTGCAAAAAAAGCTAGGCTAGCTAGGGCACTCAAATTTCTCAGGTTTTTCTAGGATTCCCTCTTCTCTAGGGTTTAAAACCCACCAAAAAACAACATAAAAGAGATGATTAATCAAAGTAATTTTGGCAGCCAAGGTAAAGTTGTAGGTTTAGACTAGTCGAACATAATCTCCTATTCGTTTGCAGGTCCGATAAGTAGAGAANTTTTAGCTCAAATGCGATCAAAATCTTCTAACAACATTTCTAGAAAGAGTTTTGAAGTATTTCACAGGTTGGAGAGGGATTTGAAGCTAAAATAGAGCAAAAGACAAACAAGCCGAAATGCAGTAGCGTCCCACGCAGCCTCACACGCGTGTGGCTAGGCGTGGAATTATTCCAGAGAGCCACCACGCCACTCACACGCGTGTGAGCAAGCGTGGTCGGGCCAAGGGCCATTTTGGGAAATTTGTCCCCTTCTTTTTGTCACCTATATAAATCCCTTTTGCCCTAAACCTAAGGATAACGAGAATAGATCAGAAATTCATAGAATAGGGTAGAATAGATCTAGAGGGTTTTCTCCCCTCTTGGGGGAAAATTCCTTTCTTTCATAGTTTAGAATAGATCAAGGGCAAGAATGAAGATTGGGATTTCAATATCAAGGTTGTAAAGATCCCCTTTTAAGGGTGGTAACCATTCTCTCCAATTTCTAATTCAATACTTGTTTCTTTGAATTTTCCTTTCTTGTTCTTGTTTCTTAGTATGCTAGATTAGATTAGATAGGGGATTGGTGGCCCCATGGTAGATCTATGTAGATGTTTAATATTATTGCTTTAATTTGTGAATTGCTTGATTGTTGGATGTTGAACTTGTGTTGATGATGATCTTCAAGCTTTGTGCCTTTTGTGGCCACATTAGGTAGCAAACCCAAAGGAAGTGAGTGTGTGCGCGATATCGGCCACTCACGAGTCTAACTCACCCACATCTCCGCTCTTAGTCCGAAAGGACGAGATTTGAGAGGAGTGGTAGACAAAGTGTTCGATGAAATGCCCCAACCGAATGAGGATGTGGGAGTCCAAAGTGTGATGCCACTTGGTAATGTGCCACGAACTCCCTAGTCAATTCCACAACTTGCACTCGCAAAACCATCCAAAGATAGACCACATGGAAAAGCCTAAAGCCACAATCTCCACTTTACTTTTCTTTACTTTACACAACCACTATCAACTTTCTCCTTCTTACAAATGAATCCAACCCTTAGCACTCTCGTAACTCTTCCTCTTCCACCTCTTAGAAGCCAACACACTAATTCGATTCCCATTCGCCATCCTTGAGAGACACGACACTCGGGGAGTTTAACTCTTCGTTTTACCACCTTCACCATCCACTCACCCATACAAACATCGTTCAGTAAGATACTTTTATTCTTGCCCGTGGTTTTTACCCTTCTATGAAATTTTCACGTAAAATATGTGTTTCCTCACTATTATTCTCTCATACATTCAATCACTTTTAAGAATCAATCTTGGTAGAGTGACCTTACATGTCTAGGAAATTATGATTGGGGTAAATCACCTATTTGGTCCCTCAATTGTTGGTCAATTGTTAATGTAATCCTTTAACTCCATATTCATCAATTTAACCCCTGAAATAAATTAAGTTTCGTCGATTTACTCCTTCTGGTCACATTCCGTCGATCAACCGGTGAGGAACCCATTTAAGCAAGGGCAATTTAGACTTTTCATATGTTCAACCCCCTCTCTCCCTAGCCTATTCTGGGAACTTGCTTTGTTCTAGACTCATCAATTTGCCCCCATCTAAATCTTACCCTACAGAAAAAAGAGAAAAAGAATCCATTGCTTTCCGCCGCCATTCTCGCGAACTGCTTTAGTTCATAGTCACAGTAACGGACACTCGTGAAGGGAAACTCGACGCCGGGTTGTTTGAATCGATGGATCATGGAGGAGCTGCTGCTGATAAACTCCACGACAAGGATGTTCATATCCACGGCGGCGCGTGGCGCCCACGGCTAGAGAAAATCATAGATAAGCAAATCGGGGCGGAAATCTTCGAGAAGCTTCATGAAGCTCAGGCAGGCTTCGTCGACGGCCTCCTTGAGAATCGACATGAGGCGCGGCGGGAGTCCATTGGTTCCTTGAACCTCTTGGCGGCGCTCACGGTGAAGAAATAGAGAGGGAGAGTTGAACATATGAGTTCCTTGAACTTCTAATGGGAGATGGATTGGAAGATATTGTTCGGCAAAACATCTGTCTCTGTTTCCGTAATGCTGCTGCAATTTGTTCTTCATCTCCACTGCAAAAAAAGCTAGGCTAGCTAGGGCACTCAAATTTCTCAGGTTTTTCTAGGATTCCCTCTTCTCTAGGGTTTAAAACCCACCAAAAAACAACATAAAAGAGATGATTAATCAAAGTAATTTTGGCAGCCAAGGTAAAGTTGTAGGTTTAGACTAGTCGAACATAATCTCCTATTCGTTTGCAGGTCCGATAAGTAGAGAAAGAGTTTAGTATGAAAAGTATGGATTACGGACGGCGTCAGTTATTCGTTTGCAGGTCCGACGGTGTTCATTGAACTTCTCGGCAGCGGCGCTCACGGTGAAGAAAGAGATCCGACGGTGTTCATTGAACTTCTCGGTAGCGGCGCTCACGGTGAAGAAAGAGAGAGGGGGTTGAACATATGAAAAGTCTAAATTACCCTTGCTTAAATGGGCTCCTCACCGGTTGATCGACGGAATGTGACCGAAAGGAGTAAATCGACGAAACTTAATTTATTTCAGGGGTTAAATTGATGAATATGGAGTTAAAGGATTACATTGATAATTGGCCAATAATTGAGGGACCAAATAGGTGATTTACCCTTATGATTGGGACTAGGTAATTAATTAAGTAGTCTACTTGTGACTCAACTCTCTTTTCAAAAGTTATTTTCCGAGGTATTGTTCATAAAGCCATTATTATTTAATCATTTCTCTAATATTTTCCTACTATTCTATATGAAATTGATTGATTTGTACGTATTTTAGGTCAATAAGTTCCATAAATAATAAAATATGATGCGTGTAATTATATATTCATATTTTATATGTTTATAAGTTAGATTAAGTTCATGAGATGTTCAAAGAGGTGTATTAAAAGATTCAAATTTGAAATGACTAGTTACATGTCATTAATTCGTTAATTGAACCCTTCAAAAAGTGAACACGAATATTTGTTGAGTTAAACCCAAATAACTTGACCACAGTTACTATTGTTACTTATATGTTACATTATTTGAATGTATGGGGTTTATTCCACTTCAAATAATAATTTCAATTCAAATTTTATTATACCCATTTTCGTGTGTGTATACATACATACATACATACATACATACATATATATATATATATAGGGTTGTATTCACATGCAAACCCCCTTAAAATAAAAAGTGTGGATAAATTTGGGCCATAGGATTGGAGTAGATAGATGGATTAGATCTACGGATATATAGTGATTAAGGAATCAGCGTTTCTAAGAAAGAGGGTAATTACGGAAATTCAACAATAATTTAATTATGGATTATATTTATTATGTATATTACGCTATAATTGAAGAACTGTAAGTATGGTAGGATTCGACTATGTATTGTTGACGCGCAGCACTTGCACAGACGACAAACGGACGCAGCGATGAGGCGAGATTGCGAGAAGAGATGGATGCAAATTCTGGGGACATGGAGACGATCAACTCAGGTAAACCTAGTACGAACTGATTAACCCAGTTATAGGTCACCATCTTAGTGATATTGTATAAACTTTGCATGATGCATTATGCATACAGATAGTAATTGTAGTGGTGGGGGGAGAACTTTGGGGTGTTGTACGCATCATGACCAGAAGTGAATTAATAGGATCATTTTAGAAGCCAAAACTGATCGACACATTAGAATGTATTCTGTACAGAACATATTGTTAATATATTTTGCTTGCACAAACAAATTGGAGACTGTGCACACATGTGTGCCTTAGGATATGTGTGTGCGCAGATGGACAACTGAGGTCATGAAAAGAAATTGAGTTTCACACCAATATATTCACAATGCACACACCTTTAGATTTACCATGCACACAACAACACACACGTCAATGGGCGTCTGAATTGAGAACTCTGAACTTAGTTAACATATATATCGTGCACACACCAACAGGCGTCTGTGCACACAACAATGGGCGTCAATGGTGGTAGAAGACATGCTCAAAATGAAAGAGAAAAATTCGAATTTCTACTTTGATACAGGTGTGTGCACGTTATTATTAACGTGTGTGCAACCGTATTCGAATTCAGGGATTAGTATCACTACTAGGCAAATTTTATTACATTCATGGAATCATCTTCAAATCTATTTTAATTACTGAAGTCGGTCGTGTGTTCTGCCATGTGTAAGTGTGTGCTTTAAAATGCAAACGTGTGTGCACTACTAATTACGAAATGGTTTCTATATGCAGCTACAAATTAGTCTTTGTTCCATTCACGGGAGTGGATAACCTTAAGAGACGCATAACATTTGGGGGCATGCCTGATTGCAAAAGAAGATGTGGAGTCCTATGACGTTGTAAGCCACCACGACAACCGCAATTGTCCAGAAAATATAGAACCATAAGAATATTAGACTGCCATACTTTAGAGAAATATAGTATCCTATTTTTCAAGTATTTAGAATACTTTTTTAAGACCAAGTAGTTTGTTTACTCAACTGATTCATAATTGAATAATTTGAAGGCTACAGTTGGAATAATTTGAAGGCTAGAATTGATGGTTTGTAATTTTGTATGCATAGTGTTTAGTTGCTTATAAGGATGTGTAGTGCACACAGGTATCGTAGGGTGCATCTAGTGTGCACGCATGAACTAACGGATATTGCAATTACTAATAGAGATCTGATCACGACATACTGGATAAAGCTAGCGGAATAGAACGAGTTAGAAAATACATATACATTTTATAATGTGAGCTAGCGCAAATCTTCCAATAGAACTTCATAAAGTTACTAAGACGTGGCTAAACGAGGGAAGTAGACACCTATACTCATATGTGCCACGAATACGGCATTAACTATTGGCAGTACAAAACACCTAATACGTTATGCACGCACTTTGTGTGCAGCTGTGCACACAGGTTTACAACAAAAAACCAAACACATAGTCTAAGTGAAAGGAAGTAAAATGTAAGTATTAGAGACATTAAAACCACGGTATATATAAGAGAGCGCAAAACCCTAGTAGTGTAGACAAATATAAACTGACAACCCCCCCCCCCACCCTCCCCCCACTGATCTCCGAGAACTCCCGCGCATGAAGTAGACCCGAAGTCTAGCCACGAAAAAAGGAACCATTCTTGGAATTATTCACGAAAAATGCCCACCACGGTCAACGTAAACTTCTAATATCATAGAACTTCAACAAGGACCCAAATCCATGACCTCTAATATTATCATTCTGCTAGGTTGACTAGTCTCTAAGCGCCTCGACCAAAATCGAAGCCAGTGACCTAGCCTTGACCCTAGGAAACGATGCATCCTCTTCGGCAATCAGCTCATCATCGAGGGCATTCCACAATAGGTCTTCTTGAAACCTAGTAATGAAGGCTAAGGGTGGCGACACAAAGTCGTTGTCACTTACACAACTCTATGAAGCACCGAGATCACGTCATGGAACCTTGGACTTCTCACCTAAAATAAACACAATAGTAACACCCAACCATGCACACACCTAAATTACTCCCCAGCTGTGGTGGACATATCCAACGCAAAGCAATAAAATTTATATAAAAACAAAACCCCCACAGAACACTATAACAGAAGTTTGCACACTAATATAGCCCACCATGCACACAGTCATTCCAAAACCCACCAAGCACAGAACACGACCAACACTACTAGGTAAAACAAAAATAGTGCATTTCATACCAAATTACACAAACTCACAGACAACCATGCTAACACCACATTCACATACCCACACCAAGTGCACACATATAGCTTGAAAAAAAAGCCTAAACAACACACTGCAAAATTGAAAACATACTGCACACATAGTTACCCAACCATGCACACAACTTTTCCAAAGGGTAAATAACGAGCAGAAAAATATATCATAGGAACTGACAAAACTACAAGACCATGTCCGACAGCAATAGAATAGCGCCCCAACAACCCCAACCCCAACCTCGTTCAACCCCATTTCATTGACAAATATACACCATTTTAAAGATGGAATAGAATAACAAAACATAACAAAAACACCAAGCAACAACCCTAACCCAGCACACAATATAGAAAAGAGACAAAACAAACAATCCAACATCAGAAACGGAAATGACCAACAACTACGAACAAAACTGAATAAAACTAAAACAACAAAATTAAACTGAAATTCAAAAACTTAAAGCAACCAAAAAATAACCCTACCCAAAGACCTAAACGTAATTTTTTTAAACCATAAAAATAAAAAAAAAAAAAAAACCTAGGGATGCAAATTCTGGTCAAAATTCGGCAAGGCATCAACAACACACAACAAAAGACAACTAGGTTGACAACAAAGAATGCATACCACCAAAGAAAACGAAAACATAAACACAAGAATAAGAACACGGAAAAAAACAAAAAATGCCAAAAGGAGGAAAATTTTACCTCTACCGACACCTTGACTTGGTAGCCCCTGCTACTTGCCTCTATTGTTGCCTAAACCGACGACCATTGGCACCTGGACGATGAAGAGGGAGAATTAACACCACAGGATGCGAAGAATGAACAGTGACGCTACACCCGACTTCGGTAACGTGAACTAGAGAGAAAGAGAGAAAACTACGGGCGAAAAACAAATTAACAAGGCGCGTGTGGAGTGAAAAACGGATCTGCGTAAGTTACACAAGAGTAAAATCACAAAACTACCCCTACGCTAAGAATAAAAACTGAAGAGGAATTTAAACATGCGACAAAAAAATAAAACAATCCTAACCGTCCAAATCTCAAATCAAACGGTGATAATCAGTCCATACGTTTTTATTTTAAGAGGTGTTTTTACCTGAATGTAAATCTATATACATATACATATATATATATAGAGTCATTTTCATTTTTGGTCCTACTGTTATTGGTCAGTGCCAATTTTGGTCCACTTCATTAATTTTTGCCACATTGCAACCAGTCTTATTTAGTTCTTGTCACTTTTAATCCACCGTTAAAATTTTCGTCAAATTACAGTCCAAAACAGGGGTATTTTTTTTTTGTCTTTTCATGCTTTGGTCATCTCCTTAACCCTTTGTAGTGGTTTTCCTTACACATTTTCATCCATTGAAGAGGTCCGACGAAAGCCATGTGAGCCACATTACAAAGCCATGGGTTTCACCGAACCTCTTCATTAGATGAAATCTATAAGGAAAACCAATGCAATGGGTAAAGGAGATGATCAATACATGAAAAGACCAAAATACTCCTATTTTAGACGGTTATTTGACGAAAATTTAAACGGTGGACTAAAAGTGGCAAAGACTAAATAAGATTGGTCGCAATGCGGCAAAAATTAATGAAGTGGACTAAAATTGGCAATGCCCCAATAACAGTAGGACCAAAAATGGAAATGACTCTATATATATAGGGTAGGGTTCCAATGAGATCACTTGTTTAGGTAAGATCGCGAGATTAGATCTTGTGCATTCATTTAATATTTTGGTTTAGATTGATTGACACACACACTCCGTTCGCACACACTTTAACTTGAAATCTTAATCAATCTAGACCATTAACATATTTTTAGATCAAATCTTGTATATCAATCTAAAAAATTTTAATGGTCTAGATTGTTTGACGCACCCACTCCGTTCGCAAATATTTAATCACTGTTCGCACACACTTAATCACCGTTCACACACATTTTATCACCGTTCGCACATACTTTAACTTAGAATCTTAAATAAATCTAGACCATTAAATTATTACATGGATGCACAAGATCTGATCTCACGATCGTACCTAAACAAGTCATCTCATATTATCCTATATATTATATAGGATAATATGAGATGACTTGTTTAGGTACGATCGTGAGATCAGATCTTGTGCATCCATGTAATAATTTAATGGTCTAGATTTATTTAAGATTCTAAGTTAAAGTATGTGCGAACGGTGATAAAATGTGTGTGAACGGTGATTAAGTGTGTGCGAACAGTGATTAAATATTTGCGAACGGAGTGGGTGTGTCTATATATATATATATATATATATCAAGTATACTACAAAGAGTACATCCTGAAAGGGCGACCAAGTGGGGTGTGTTTGGAAACTCATAAAATGGCTTCCAAAAAATATTTTCATTTCCCGTATTTAGTTCTATTCCAAAAAAATTGTCTTTGTGTATTTAGTTCATTTTTTAGAAAATGAGTCAAAGTATATAATATATTTATTAAAGGAATTAACACTGAACTGATTTCCGACAGAAACCAGATATCTAGGAATCTAGTTTCCGTATGTTTCCGGCGATGGGTTTTGGTCCCACAGCCGGAAACCTTCTGGTGGCCAAGGTTCGCCACTAGGGCAAATTATTGCACGGACCATGGTCCACACAGCTGTGTGAACCAAAAATAAAAAGTACATTATTTTTGTACTGTAGGTACATTATTTTTGTACTGTAGGTACATTATTTGATAGTATATATCAAATAATGTACCTTGAGTACAAAAATTATGTATTCTAAAATAATGTACATACAGTACAAAAATAATGTACCTTCAATACAAAAATAATGTACTTTTTATTTTTGGTCCACACAGCTGTGTAGATCATGGTCCATGCAATAATGATTGCGCCACTGGTGGTAAAAAAAATTTAGAACTATATATAAAAATAAAAAAAAAATTAAAAAAAGAAGGAAAAATATGGCGGAGAAAGAATTCTAGAGGAGAAGAAGGCATGGAAGATGGCGGAAGAAGAAGCTACGTGTCTGGAAAATGACTTCCCAAAAAAAAGGAAGTTGTTTTTTCATAAAAACAAGGACATTTCCCCCCTTGACTAGAAATCATTTTTCATGATTTTAATTTTCTAATCATTTCCAAACACGGAAAACCCGAAAAATGATTTCTATAAAATATTTTGTGGGTTTCCAAACACACCCTCAGTCAAGCCTATTGCATATGCCGGATCTTGTAATTAGTGTGATTTATCTTTCTTATGATGTTACAGGTTAATTACATAGAATTGAAGTTTGCCTCGTGCACACATTCTTAAATAGTGAATTAGTGATAACAAATTTTTCCCATCATACGAAAAAATGTATGCCATAAAGAAATATGTTATTTGAAAATTATATATAATTCATGCAGTAGACGTACAGGCATAATTGTCTCATGACTTATAAGTCATAAGTATTCATCAGATCAATTGATTCCTACAGCTGCAGAAAGCTTGTCCCACTGCAGCAGTAGTAGTTGATTCAATCCACCACCCAAATCATATTATGAATCATGGTACAAACTATAAACATTACTTCACCACGTACAACCTACAAAATCTCTATCCACCAGAGCAATTCAAGACCCTATATGTAAAATGAATCAATTCAATTTTACCTCAAAACATGCAGAGCTACGCCGACAAAATCGCAAACTAAATCCATAATGAGATGATATATTTATTATTTTTTGAGTGAAGCTATGCATTGGGTAAATCGTGCATTATAATCCTAGTGTCTTCATGCGTGCACAAAAAATTTAATCTTGGCATTCCATTATCATGGGCCTCTTTCTTATTCATGTTTCTAGTGAAATTCAATTTGGACTCTCACATTGTTGCCTTCAGTCGTGACAGAAAGTCAGACGACGAATTACTAAACTAAGTCCCGAACCCCGGGCCATATTTATTACATTATATATATTATGCTGTGCCAATTGCAAAATCGTCGTCTCATGCGTACAGAAACCTGCAGCTCTGCTCCACCCAATATGTACAATAACAGCGCGGCCATCCATCATGTGAACAACAGATCGAAATAACTATACGATAATACCATGAACATAAAATATTTATGCACCGTTCAAAACTTCAATCATTACACCATGAAACATAACCCACCTTTTAAAATGAATCATTGATATGAGATATTTTTTTTAATATACTGAATATTCATTTTTAATATATTAAATATTTATTTTTTAAAATTTCATTATTTATGTATTTTAAAATTCATTATTTTCTAATATACAAAATAATGAATCTTTAATCAAATAATGAATTTTCTTTTTTTGTTAACTAAATAATGAATTTTCAGTATATTACAAATCAATATTTATTTATGTTGGATGGTATAATTTGCCTCAAACTTGGGCTAGCATGAATATTAGAATAATAGAATTGAAAGACAAATAGCACTCACGTCTAGACAAAAACAATTGGCCCGTCGCAGACTAGAAATTTAAGCAATATAATTATTATACCATGAACTAGGATTGATATTGCATTATGAACTCTAATCTAAAAATTATATATTTGTGATTGGCATATTTTGTACATGCAATTAATAATTTTTAATTTTCTATTTTTATAAATAAATTGAAAGCACATAACATAGTAATACAAATACACAATATGATAACTACATATACATAAATTGTTAACTTTAGGTATAGAATATGTTATATGCAGACACATAAGATGTTGATTAACATGCATGTTATGTGTCTACCGTTAACATATTTTGTACATGCAGATTGTAGTTAACAATTTATGTGTCAATACTTATCATGTTATATGTCTATAATTACTATCTGATGTGTCTTCAATAATTTGTTTCGGGAATACAAATAGTTAATTGCAGGTACAGAATCTAAAGATTATTTTTTTACCAGCAAGGTCCACATTACAAGGTAGACCTTGATCCATGGTATAATTGCCAAATTTAAGGCAAATTTTAATGTTGACCATGGTCCATGTAGCAACGTGGACCATGAAGTAGGTATTATTTTAATTAGACTTCAATTTTATTTGACAATATTGCTTTATTTTTTAATTTCATTTTTTTACACACTAGTTTCTTTATAGCAATACCAAAAAATTATTTTAATTCTACTACAATTTTATTTGACAATATACATTATTGCATAAGCTATATTTTTTTAATTAGTCTCATTTTTCACACATACTAGTTTAATTATAGTAATGCTGAAATATTATTTTAATTACACTTCAGGTTCATTTGACAATATATGTTATTGTATGGCTCTAAATTTTAGTTTCATTTATCATACACACTAGTTTCATTATAGCAACATTAAATTATCATTTTAATTATACTACAACTTAATTTGACAATATACATTATATTATTGAATAAGCTCTGTTTTTTAGTTTTATTTTTCACATATATACTGGTTTCATTATAATAACACTAAAATGACATTGTATTTCTACTACGTACAGTTTCATTTGACAATCATAGTCCACACAATGCTATGTGGACCAACTGAAATTTAAAGGTAAATTATATTTTGTATTATGGTCATTGCAATTTATTATATACTAATAAAGGTACACATATTAATTGTCTACTGAAGATTCATTATTTAGTACCAAATAATGTATATTCAATGCCTAAATGATATAAATTCAAAAATGTATATTTAATATATTAAAAATGTACCTTTAATATAATATTAAAAATGTAACTTATGTCATATTCCATATTACAAGTGGACCATGATCCATATATAGTATTATGATTGAAATTTCAAGCCTGATACTCTGGGTGTGTTTGGTTGGTGGGTTTAGACATAAGGAATGGGTATAAAAGTGATTGCTAGTGTTTGGTTGATAGTTTTGAGAATCCTACTATGTGTTTGGAATACCCCATTAATGGGAAAACTCATACCCTTATTCAATAAGGATTTCATTTTCCTTCCTCATTTATTCCCCAACTATTAATAATCATTTCCATTCCACCCAACTACCAAACATGCTAAACACTTTCACCAAAACCTATTACCCTTACCAAGCATTTGATACCCATTCCGATTTCGATTCCCATGTGTGAACCGAACGCATCTTAGGACTTTTTGCCTAATGCCAGCCAACCTAGATTATTTCATTTGACCAATCCCTAAACCATACAATTAGGTACGACGACACGATGACTCACATTTTTTAAAGTTACATGTATGGGTGTGTTTGGTTGATAGGTTTAGCTATTAGTAATGGGTATCAAAGTCATTGTTATTGTTTGGTTGATAGGTTTTTAGTGGATTTTGATT
Organism: Ipomoea triloba; assembly: GCF_003576645.1. Taxonomy (NCBI): domain Eukaryota; kingdom Viridiplantae; phylum Streptophyta; class Magnoliopsida; order Solanales; family Convolvulaceae; genus Ipomoea; species Ipomoea triloba. The sequence goes on from NC_044917.1 coordinate 15,640,200, forward strand.
ACCCTTTTAATTGTAAAACTCATTCTCTAATAAAATAAAATGTTCATCCCATTCCTCCTTATCTGCTTCCCCAACCGTTAATATGCAAAATACTTTTACTAAAACTCAATACTATTACCTAGTTTTTGATACATATATTTCAATTATGATTCTCATGTGTGAACCAAACACACTCTATGTGTCGACAAGTTTTCCGGATGTTCATCTGACTTATTGTGCTGGATCTTTCTGCGAATATAATGAGGGTGGGATTAGGTCATGGTAATTGTCAAGGTGGTCAAGTTGTAATGTCAGAAGCTTGACCAATGGTTAAGAAGTAAGCCAAGACTTTTTGAATATATTGTAAGATTTTCCGTATTATATATTATACATTAGGGCCTTAATTAAGTGGTGCAAGTTGACTAGGCTTATTAAGTGGTTTGGTTGTACTAAATAACTAATAGTAGTTATTCAACCAGATTCTGTGCCTATATAAACTTGTATTGATAGGATACAGGATGAGAATGTATAGCACATACAGTTCACGGTACTCATACTACTTAGTAAACACAGTACACCATCAAGGGTTATGAGTCAAGTATGAGACAAATTTGGCTAAGGTCTACGGTTCAAGAGGCATTATATCAACTGTGGCTGGAGATCAACACTGCTTCCGCTTCCGCTATTACGAGGTCATGTTTCTCGTAAACTACTTTGTATGGTTAGATTATATATATATATATATATATATATATATATATTGGTGGAATAATTAGGACCGGGTGCGGAGCACGAACGGGGCAAGAAGGAACCGGAGCAAGTACGACCCGGAGGCGGCCACGTGGCGGGCTCGCGGCACGCTCGGCCTGGCTGAGCTTCCGCGGCACGCTCAGCCCGGCTGAGCGTCCGGGCTCGGCGGTCCGCACGTTGCCCGGGTCTCGCGGCGGCGGTTACGGCCCGGGCGTTAGGCATGCTTCCCTACGTCTTTTCCGGATCAGTTACACCTAGGGCTGATATAAAAGCACGTTGGTTGTCTTGTCAGGACATCTTCACCTTACTTTTATCACTCTTGTCCTATTATTACATTGTTAACCTTTGTAGTAGCGTTATACAATTCAATATATATTTTACCCTCGTGGTATACTTACGATCCATTAGCTTGTCATACCCCTATTATTTAATCGGGTTTTGTAATTCGGACCACCCGGATTATTAAAATCCATCATTGGTGCTTTCATCGAGAGCTCGACGTGACAGCTCGAGCGTGCTATTTCTTTTCCCACTGGCTATGGCAAGATCTGGATCCAACTCCGGCAATTCCCACGGATCACGTGGTAACCGCGCGCCTTCCCGTGCCGGCACTCCTAACGGGACGGCGAGTCGCCAAACCATGCCTGTGAGGTCGACCGGCGACCTCAGGGACGTAATCAACAGTAACCGTCAGACCGGGCCGGCCCCACCTCCTCCACCCCCAGCCCCAGGCTTCCAGGAGGGGATGGACGCGTTTCGGCAAGCCACAACTGTGCTGACGCAGATCTTGGATGGACTTCAGGGGGGCCTGGTGGCCCCACAACTCGGTCCGTCACGACTGGTGGGGGGTCCAAGCACCCGCCGTCCTCCAACCCCCGAGCCTCGCATGGATGCGGAGGTCAACTCCCCACGACCTTCGGCAAGAGGGGGAGGGAATGAGGCCCCTAGAGGACGACCCACGCAACGTGAGACCGGCGGAGCCCGGCCGGTTCGAGCTACCAAGTCCGCTATCGGGCGATTGGGCACGCGAGTCCCGGTCCGTGAACGCCTCGACTTCGGGCCCCTAAACGAGGTGCCCGCCGAGGGATCGGCGTTGCGTCGAGCCCCGAGCGCCGAGCCCAGTGCCGTGCCCCGGCACGAGCAGGCCTCGCGAATAGAGCAATCTGGTGAAACTCGAGGCCGACCCTGGGGCTCTCCTCACAACGAAATGGAACAGCTGCGTAGGCGATTGGACGAGCTCCAAAGAAGATTGGAGATAGGGGAAGGAGCGCCGGTGCCGCCGGAAGCGCTAACCTCACCCTTCACGGAGGACATCATGGCCCAACCCCTGCCACGGGATGTGCGCTGGCCAACCATAAAACTTTATTCGGGGTCGTCCGACCCTCGGGCTCACATCAACAGGTACCTGGCGGCCATCATGATGACAGACGCCAGCGACGCCGATATGTGCCGAGGCTTCTTCGCGACCCTGGACTGCCAGGCTCAGGATTGGTTCACGACCCTACCCGAGGGGTCCATTTCATCCTTTGCCGACCTCTCGGGGCAATTTCTATCGCATTTTGCAAGCACCATCCCAAAGAAGAAACAATTCGCGACCATGTGCAAGTTAGAACAAGGGAGCACAGAGAGCCTGACCGACTACCTAGCTAAGTGGAAGAAGGAGGCGAGGTCAGTTGACAACTTCGACGAGAAGGCGGCCGTGCTGATCTTCACCAGCAACGTCAGGTCAGGACCCTTTCATCACGACCTCGTCCAGAATCCGCCGAAGACTTAAGCAGCATTGCTGGACCGAGCAACGAGGTTCGCAGAGGCGGAGGAGGCTGAGCGGAAGATGAAGGAAGAGGAGAGGGGGCGTCGAGACAAGGTACCTCAGGAGGACCGCCGTGCCCCGAGGCCCCAGCGCCAAGGCCCACGGTTAGCCCCATTGCGTTGTCTCACGCCCTTGACGCACCCGTTGGCCGCCATCCTAGAGCATGCCGAGGTCATGGGTATCGTGTCGACCCAGCTGAGTGTTTGAAGATCTCGCCCAACGCCGACCCCAACAAATACTGTCGGTTCCACAGGCAGATAGGGCACGACACGGAGGAATGCATGGTCCTCAAACGCCAGATCGAGGAACTCATTCAGAAGGGCTACCTTGGCCAATACGTAAAACGACCCAGCCAGGGCAAGGCTCAAGGCCCAGGCAACGTCTGGAAAAAGAAGGGTGGTTCTGGACCACCCGCTTCCGGGTCCCGCAAAAGGGAACTCGACCAACCCACGGAGGAAGAGGAGAAGGAATCGGATGACTCCCACTCCCCCCAGAAGAAGCAAATCCATGTCATATTCGGGGGGCCGGAAGGGGGAGACACGCAATCGGAGAGGAAGAAATGGGCTCGAAGCCTTTACGTAGGGGAAGTCGTCCGTCAGCCACACGAAAAGAAGCCGAGGAGGGATCCCATTGTGTTCACGGACGATGACCTCCCGGAGGGCCCCATACCACACCGCGACGCAGTGGTAATCAGGCTTGACATTAACAACATTATCGTGCACCGAGTGCTGGTGGACACGGGAAGTTCGGTGAATGTCATGTACCATGACACATTCGCCAAGCTTGGCCTGTCGAGGAAGCAGCTGATGCCAGTGCAGACCCAGTTGGCGGGGTTCACGGGGGATTCCATCGAGGCAGAAGGCTCCATCAACCTGGAAGTGGAAATAGGCGACCTACCACACGTCAAAAGGTGGGAGGTTGAGTTCGTGGTTGTGAGACTCGGGGGCGCGCACAACATCATCTTGGCCGCCCAGCCTTGGAGGACCTCCGGTGTGTCATATCTATGGAGCACCTGTGCCTGAAGTTCCCCACCCCTACCGGGGTCGGGACAGCGAGAGGAGATCAGAAGGTCAGCCGGAGCTGTTACTTGAAAGCGTGTCGCCAAATCGGCAATAGGGACCTCCAGGTCCACACCATCGCCGAGAAGGCACTACAAGGCGAGGAAAATCGGCCCCGTGCCGAACCCATAGTGGAGACGGAGGATGTAGTGTTAGACCTCGGACGGCCTGAAAGGGTCGTGAAAGTCGGAACGGGACTGCCGGCTGAGCTACGGGGCCGGATCGTAGAAGTCATCCGGCGTTTCAAGGACGTGTTCGCCTGGGGCCCGGAGGACATACCGGGACTCAGTAGGGAAGTGATCACACACAAGTTGGCGGTCGACCCAACGATCAAGCCAGTACAACAAAAGAAAAGGTACCTCTCGGCGGAGAGACGGGAATTTGTGAAAAAGGAGGTTAACACCCTCTTAGAGATCGGGCACGTTAGGGAAGTCTTTTACCCTGAGTGGCTCGCAAATGTGGTCCTCGCACCCAAACCGCCCACGTGGAGGATGTGCGTGGACTACACGGACCTCAACAAGGCATGCCCAATGGACCCGTTCCCGCTCCCGAACATCGACCAGCTGGTGGACGAGACAGCAGGCTGTGCGCTCATGAGTTTCCTCGACGCATTTCGCGGCTACCACCAGATTTTTATGCACGAGGAGGACGAGGAAAAAACGGCTTTCACCACGCCGGAAGGTGTTTTTTTGCTATCGGGTGATGGCCTTCGGGCTCAAGAATTCCGGGGCCACATACACGAGGATGGTCACCAAAGTCTTTAAAAAGGTGCTCGGCCGGAACTTACAAGCTTACGTCGACGACATGATCGTGAAGAGCGCCGAGACCGACCTCCACACCGATGACCTGACAGAGGTATTTTCAATTATGCGCCAGTTCGATTTACGCCTAAACCCCAAAAAGTGCACTTTCGGGGTACACGGGGGGAAGTTCTTGGGGTACATGGTCTCCAAGAGGGGCATAGAACCCAACCCCGACAAGGTCAAGGCCATACTAGAGATGGAGCCCCCGAGGTCCCTCCGCGAGGTCCAGCGCCTCAATGGTCGCCTGGCCGCCCTCGGACGCTTCCTTTCGAGGTCGGCCGAGAAATCCTTACCTTTCTTTGGGGTTCTCAAGAAGAGTAGCCGACTTCGAGTGGTCGGCTGAGTGTCAGAAGGCCTTCGAGGACCTCAAGGCCTACTTGATGTCCTTGCCTCCCCTGGCCAAGCCAGAGAAAGGGGAAGTCCTATATTTGTACTTGGGTATCTCGCAAGCCGCGATCAGTTCCGTGCTGGTCCGGGATGACGCGAGAGTACAACGACCCGTGTATTACGTGAGCAGGGCCCTACGGGGGGCAGAGCTCCGATACTCTCCAACAGAGAAGGCCATATTCGCTGTCGACGCCACAGCAAAAATGTTAAACCATTATTTTCAGGCTCACCCAGTGCACGTACTCACGAACCTACCGCTGGAGGCGGTGCTAAGGCGCGCAGGGTCGGCAAGCCGACTCGTGAAGTGGTCTTTGAGGCTCAGCCAATTTGACATCCATTTCAAGCCCAGACCAACCATCAAAGGGCAGGCCCTCGCAGACTTCATAGTCGAGTGCACTGCCCGCGACGCCACAGAGCAGGCAAAGAACGAGGAGGAAGAGTGGTGGACCCTATCAACTGACGGGTCCTCGAGTAGCAAGGCATGTGGAGGAGGGGTCGTCTTGGTAACCCCGGAAGGCTTCCGGGCATATTACGCCCTCCGTTTCCATTTTAAATTATCAAACAACGAGGCCGAGTACGAGGCGCTGCTGTGCGGACTCCAACTCGCAGTGAGCATGAAGGTCGAAAAGTTGAAGATTCGGTGCGACTCCAGGCTCGTGGTCGGCCAAGTGTCCGGCGAGTTTGAAGCGAACGAGGAGAGGATGATCCGGTACCGCGACGTGGTGCTCCGGGTCTTGGGGCAAATCGCCCAACACGAAATTTTGCAAGTACCAAGAGAGCAAAACGCAGAAGATGATACGCTCTCCAAGCTTAGCCAGGCTACCCCAGAATACATCTCGAAAATTGCAAGGATAGAGGACCTCCATAAGTCTAGCTTGGAGGCATATCCGGTCATGCCCGTGCAAAGCTGTCCGCCTTGTTGGTTGGACCATCTCGTGCAGTACAAGAGGACGGGCACCCTACCCCCGGATGAGGCCGACGCTAAGGCAGCCAAGAGACGCGCCCCGACATACGAGCTTATCGGGGACATCCTATACAAGAGGTCCTATAACGAGGCGCTGCTAAGGTGTTTATACCCAGATGAAGCTCGGGCTCTCATCGAGGAAATTCACGAAGGAACTTGCGCAGCCCATCAAGGAGCGTATACCATGGCCCGGAGAGCCATACTTTACGGCTACTTCTGGCCGGGGATGGCGAAGGAATGTGCGGATTACGCACGGAGCTGCCCGACTTGCTAACAATTCCAGATCAGCCCAGACCGACCTGCCACCAACTACACTCCGATTAGCTCTGTCATACCATTCTCAAGGTGGGGCATCGATATCGTAGGAGCCCTGCCCATGGGCTCGGGCAAGCGAAAATATGTCATCGTCGCGGTGGATTATTTCACGAAGTGGGTGGAGGCCGAACCCCTAGCAAGCATTACCAGCGTCCGGTGCAAACAGTTCGTATACTCCAACATACTATGCCGTTTCGGGGTGCCAATGCAAATCATCTCCGATAACGGTCGCCAGAAAATTGGAAGACAAGAAAAAAATGTAGGAAATGAAACATGACAGAAATGTACGAATATAAACAGTGTAAACGCTTATTTTCAAACTTTTTCTTTTAAAATAGAAACTTAAGGTGATCCCAAGTCCCAACTTTGTCAAACTACGAGTCACGCAATCAGTCCATCAGTCAAATTCTAGTATTCATGTAAACTCTACATTGCCGTCTCTAATCATGACTTATAAGTCAAGCGACGAACCCACTACGCTAAGCCTGGGGCTTTCAAACTTCTTTCTTAAATATATATCAATATTAATTAACTATCTACTAGTTCAATAATTAAAAGTAATGCATTAATAGTTAAATATTACAAAATCCACTTAAAATAAGAAATACAAGTTTCAAATAAGAAATGCGCGTATTCAAAAAAAAAAAGAAATGCGCATTTGGAAAATCAAAATTTTTTTAAAAAATTGTAATTGAGTTCTTGAAAATTTAAAAATTGTGCAATTAAATCAAAATGAACATGTTCCTCAGTACTACTAACATGGATTTCACCACTTTAAAAAATTAATTTATTAATTTATTTTAATAATTTTAAATAAAATAAAGTTAAAAAAAAACAAAACAAAACAAAAAAATTCACCCCTTCCCCGTTTTTGTCTCCAGTCGAAGACTAACCGGAGTCGAAGAAAATGTATTTGTCTCTAGCCTAGAGATGAAGAAACCTCTTTATCTTCAAGTCAGATATGGAAAAATGGCCTTTGTCTCCGCTGGTAGACAAAGAAAATGCATTTGTCTTCAGCGGGAGATGAATACAGGGAGGGGTGAATTTTTTTTTAAAATTATCAAAATAATAATTTGTAGAAAAATGATATTTACCCCTCTTAAATTTCTCCTAATGTTTTTCTCCTCATGATGTGCCTTATATTTATTAAGTGTAATGAATTAGTTGACCCACACTTTTAATTAAATGCCAAATGATCTAATTAGATGTTGCCACATCAGGATGGGAAATTCGGAGGGAAGTTTTTAAAAGGGACACCTAGCATTACTCTAATTTTTAATAGCGTGATCACCATGTCAATAGTAACCGCCTAACCGGGGAACATGTCAATTTTGATTAATCCCATGGTTTTAGACTACTCAGGGACCCATTTATAATTTTATTTATTTTTAGTTAAAATGGTCCAATTATATTTTTGTGCCTAATTCGGTAACCTATTTGTGATTTTTTTTTAAAAGCAGGCCATTTAAATATTTCACGATTAGAGATTTAAAACATGTCAAATTCACAACTAGGAGTCCAAAATTACTTCTTTTTTTTTTACCGGATCCTTTTGAGTCAAATGGCAGCTTATGCAGTATTTGGAGACGAATTCTACAAAACGCCCTCAATTATTCTGTATTAGTTTTTCTTTTAAAACAAATTCATAGATAATTAAATTAACAAATTTATTATAATATAATAAAGTTAAGAAATTTTTAAAATTTGGTGTATTTTGTAAAGTTGTATTATTATGTTTTGATATATAGATGGACATAAGAAAGAGTATAACTTACAAAACATAATTATAGTTTTATAATCCACAAAACATTGTAAAATTTTCTCAAAATATTATTTATTAAATTAAATAATAAATGCAAATATATTAAAATTATTATAATGAAAATAAATTTATTTTTGTTTATTTGTTAGAAATTCTAAATAAAAAAATATTCATTAATTATACAAATCATAAGTTATATATTTAATATAAATATTTTTAATAGTCATTTTTTCATTTTAATTACCACCACCATTAATTTTTTTTTTTCAAAAACATATTTTATCTTTCTCATTTTAGCTATCTTTGTTTACTATTTATTGGTCAAACCGTTTCATTACTTTTTAAATAATTTGTAAATTAAAATTTTTTGTTCAATAATATTTTAAAATAATTTCTAAATATATAAATCTATATCTATACTATATATAAAAAACAATATCCTCCCAAATTTTCCCGCCCAAACTTAGTGGCATTTTAGTAAAATCATTTATTTTATTCATTTATTATTTTATTAATTATTCATATATATTTATTCATAAAATCAGTCAATTGCTAAGAACATACCAATTTCATAGTCCAATTTCATTCACCTATAATTGATTAAGGAATAAGGTTCAAATTAGCCACTGAACGTAACCTGAAAGTGCAATTAGGCCACTGAACGAAAAAAATGTGCAATTAGGCCACTAAACAGTACAAATGCATGCAATTTCACCTGATAGCAGGTTACCTTCCATTTCATCAGGTTGCCTGCTTACATGGATGGTGAGTTGGAATTTTAAAATATTTTTTTAATAATAAATTTTAAAATTAAAATTAAAAAATATTAATATTAAAAATATTTAAAAAGTAATATTTTTTTAATTTTAATTTTAAATTTTAATATTTATTAAATAATAAACTTTAAAAATAAAAATTAATTAAAAATATTAGAATATTAATATTAAAATATTTAAAAATTAATATTAAAAATATTTAAAAATATTTAAAAATTAAATTTTTAATTTTTAATTTTTAATTTTTATATTTATTATTAAAAAATTATTTTAAAATGCCACATCATCATCCATGTAAGCAGGCAACCTGATGAAATGGAAAGTAACCTGCTATCAGGTGAAATTGCATGTATTTGGAGTGTTCAGTGGCCTAATTGCACATTGTTTTTCGTTCAGTGGCCTAATTGCACTTTCAGGTTACGTTCAGTGGCCAATTTGAACCTTATTCCATTGATTAATTATCCATATATATTTATGGTAATATGGTAATATTGTTAATATTAATTGGTGATTGGTGATATATTCATAATCTATACTATATATTCGTAAACATATATATATATATATATATATATATATATATATATATATATATATATATATTGAGTGCTACTGACTCTGTTACAATGAACTATCTATTCATAATTATTATATATTATTCTTAATAAAATCAAATCATGTATTATAATCTATACTATATGTATAAAATATATTATTTTATATTACTATATTATAATTATAATTATAATATTATAATATTATTTTGTAACATCCATACTATTATTTTGTAACATCCATTATATTATAATATTATAATATATTTTTATATATTTTATACGTATAGATTAGAATATATTTTGAAATGGCATTTAAAAATTAGAAAAAATATATTTTAATCTATATGTATAAAATATATTATTTTATATCAAAAGAACGAAAAAAATATAAAAAAAGTGTCCAGATTGGTGAAAAAAGGCATGAAGCACGTGTTACTATGAAAGTTATACATCTTTATAATAATAATAATAATAATAATAATAATAATAATAATAATTGGAAAAAATTATAATTTATACGTAGGATTAAAAATTTCATTTAGAATTAATAATTAAAAATGTCAAGCAATTAATTATACTTTCCTTTTGAAAAATTAACAAATTTATAATTCTCACCATTTCTACCTATAAATACAATGGATTGTTGATTTTGAAAATCATAATTCTTCAATTTTCACTGTTTGTCTCTTCTTCCCGTTCTATGTGAAATCATATATTGGTGGCTCTCTTATTTTCTTCTTCCACCGCCCTGTAAATAGAATGGATTGGTGTTGCATCCATTATAATATCGATTATAATATCATTTTACAATATCAATTTTATGATAACTATTATTTGTTGAAGCACAAGATTGCTTTTGTTTTAATACTTTGACATTAGTCTCAGTGTTTATACTTCGATTTATGTATGTGTATGAAATATTTGTCGCAGTATGAACACATGGTGTTGATGGAGTTACTAAACAAGGGTCATCTAGAGCCGGAGAAGAAGATATGCAAAGGAGTCGGTGACGATAAGAAGAAATGAGGGGTTTGACTAGTGATGTTTTTTGAATGCAATAAAAGGATAGCACACTTTTTAATTGTAGAATCCAATGTTTCCTTAGAACATTTATGTATTTGATTTTGAAGTAATTATTAATTTTTTTTGTCAATTTACCTTACGATATTGTATGGCATATATATATATGTGTGTGTGTGTGTGTGTGTTTTCCTCCTCATTTTCTTCTTCTTCTTAAATTTTTTAACCTTTTTATTAATACCTAATAATAATTACCATAAGTACTTATTAATAAATGTAAATTTATATTAGCTAATTATATTAATTATTATTAATTATTAAAGGAAATATAATTTATGTGTACTATCTTAACTAGTATTTTCGCCCGTGCGTTGCACGGAATGGATTTGTTATAATATTTTAAAATATTGTATAGCGCAACTGATGAAATTGGTTGGATCAATTATGTTGTCTGGTGTTTTCCTTGCTTGAATTAGAGCAAATAATTGTTCAATTACCGGTGCGATGCACAAATAAATTTTTTATTATATATTTAGATAATAAAAATAAAGAAAATTATTAAAAAAAATTATAATATTGAACTTGTACATTTATTTGATTATAAGATTAGTGCAAAAGTATAACTCAATTAATTGAAATATATATGACTTGTTTGTCTACAATTATCTTTAAAAGATCGATATGTAATATGACTTATGTAATTATATTATTACTAAAATAAATATGAGAAAAATGAGAAATAATTTAATTATAATTATTATAAAAATAAATTCAACGACCAGTGTTATTATCATAATAATTATTAGGCAACTATTATTAGTCAATTACACTAATATATGTGCAATTATACTTTTATACCTTAAGTATATTAATTTTCATCCTATCGCATTTAGTTTTTCTTCCTCCTTCATATTTGAATGAATTAATTGTAACTGTTATAAAAAATCTAACAGTCATGTTTAATTAATTTTTTTTAAGTTTTTAAATAATTTTCAGTCAATTAGTAAATCCATTCCCTTTTTCAATTTGCCTAATTTTCCTTTTCCATTATGATTTTTTTTATATTTTCAATCAATTAGTAAAATCAGTTTTCTTTTTCATTTTCTCTTTAATATTGTCTGGGCGGAATTTCACAAAGGATGACTGACTATGGAGAAAGCCACATACAATTGACCCTGACTAAAGACCGTTTTTTTAGCAATAACCAAACGTGAGTTAGTGTTTGGCCTTAGCTTTTGTTTATAGTCATGGCATATGCAAATATCAATGAGAATTGTTTATGCTGGAACTTGAAGGACAATCAGTGGTTATGCCAAATCAACATTATAGTAAGGCAAGACAGAATCCACGTGCTCCTCCCATAGAGTAACAGTGAGCCGACTACACCTGAGTAGTGAAAACAACAATGAGCATGATGATGCCTAAATTTATACTTAAACAAATCAAAAAGACATCCAAACAAACACATACCGAGAGTCTTCAATGACAAAATCAATCAACCTTTGAGGATTTGAATTAACTTGGACAACTTTTTGCTCATTAATGAAAACAACACGGCCAATCAAATCTGCAAAAAACCAAACAAAAGATTTGCAATAAATGACCTTTTGTATCCTATATTGCGAAACTAAAATTTATATATTTTGTAGCAACTAAATATTTAAAGTATTAATAAGGATGCATGTATATTTAATATTATTTTGGTCTGATAAAATGTTTCTTGACAAAAGATTTAAAATTGGCATTCATGAATGTATACTATTAGAAATTTAGTATAACAAAAAGAAATAAAAACACCAAAAAAAAAAAGAAATAAAAACACATCTAGTATAGAATAAGATTTAAAGAAGAATTTACCAATTAGCAATTTAGCATATTGCTATCCACTCCTCCGGGAGCCTTCAATGTTTCTTGAACTTAACCACAAACTCTTTAGGGATTTGTAAATGGATACAAGTTCTCTGAAGAAAGAAAAAAAAATATTGTAATGCTCTCCAGGTGCAAATATTAAATATGGCTATAGTGTTCACTACAAAATGCCAACCACCGCAAAATTTACACAACATTTTTTCCTCTAATTCATAGAACAAAATTCGGCCACGATATAGTCACAATCTGCTCTCCCTAATTTATATACACTTTTAAACTTAATAGCATTTACCTGGGAGTCATGGAGTAAGCACTCCAGTGTGTGTTGGTTGATTGTGGAATGTGGATATTCCCTTGACAAATAACAACGCATTAGCCGGAGTCTAATACAACTCCTTCTCGTCTTGGGAGATGGGTCGGAAGCAGAGACAAAAACAGACCTCATTAGTGAAAGAACAATATTGTTGAAAGATTTGCGTGACAATATCGTTTTACTATTTCGATTTGTGTGAGTAGGTTATAAAATTTATAATTGATGAATGTATTTATAATACGAATTGACGGAGGAATTGTAGTATAGGAATTGTAGAGGAATTGTAGTATACGAATTGTATTGGAATTGTAGTATAGGAATTGTAGAATAGTAGACTTCATTTTGTAGTATTGGATTTCGTGTTTTAATAGCAGATTTATTTGATACGAATTGTATTGGAATTGTAGTATAGGAATTGTATTGTTTTAATATTATTCTATTGTTTATACGAATTGTATTGGAATTGTAGTATAGGAATTGTATTGTTTTAATATTATTATATTATTTTAATTGTTTTAATGTACAATATTTTGGGCGGGAAGGAAGATTTCGTTTTGGAGGATTTTGTTTTTATATATATAAAGATTACGCAAACCATAATATTAGGAATTCTATTTGAATTTACAATTGTATTAGGGATAGGAATTGTATTACCATATTTTACAATATTACGCAAACCATAATATTATAGGTATGTTTTGGGAGGGAAGTTAAAACTGAGGATATTGTTTTTATTAATAGTATAGATAATTGTCAATCTGTATTAGGCAATAAAAACTAATACGGAGTACATAATTATTAAGTCAATTATAAAAATTTTTGTACAATAGACACATTATTTTTTTAATTATTTTGGTTTGATAATATTATTTCTTATTCATAAAAAATTAAAGCAATACTTTTAATACTACGGATGTGACTAAGAATTATTTTAATTATTAAGGATATGTATTTAGCTTAGTAATAAAAAGACTTAAAATATATGAATTATAGTAGCATGGTAATCAATTAGTAAGACAATTATATTAGGCAATCTAATTAATAATTTACTTTTTAAATTATATCATCTTTTTAATTATGAATATTTTCCTAAAGTATATACACAAATTATACTAATAAATATAGAGTTAAAAGTGTGTATATAAAAACAATATCCTCCTCCCAAATTTTCCCACCCAAACTTAGTGGCATTTTAATAAAATCATTTATTTTATTCATTTATTATTTTATTAATTATCCATATATATTTATTCATAAAATCAGTCAATTGCTAAGAACATACCAATTTCATACCCAATTTCATTCACCTATAATTGATTAATTATCCATATATATTTATGGTAATATTGTTAATATTAATTGGTGATTGGTGATATATTCATAATTTATACTATATATTCGTTAACATATATATTGTTCTTAATCAAATCAAATCATGTTTTGTTATGTTTAAGATATTGCATAATCTACCATTCATACTGGCTTATTAATTATCGTTTAAAGATTTGAAAAAATATATTCTAATCTATATGTATAAAATATATTATTTTTATATTACTATATTATAATTATAATTATAATATTATAATATTATTTTGTAACATCCATATTATTATTTTGTAACCTCCATTATATTATAATATTATAATATATTTTCATATATTTTATACGTATAGATTAGAATATATTTTGAAATGGCATTTAAAAATTAGCAAAAATATATTCTAATCTATATGTATAAAATACATAAATACATAAGTTACATGAACACTGCAGAAGGTCGAACATATTTAGTATATAATAATAATAATTTTTGTATATACGAATTGATATTCATGTTAACGAAAAATAATTAATTTAGTGTAATTGACTAACAATAATTGCCTAATAATTATTATGGTACTTAAGCTAAATATTGGTCGTTCAATTTATTTTTATACTCCGTAATAATTAAAGTTAAATTATTTCTCTTTTTCCATATTTATTTTTGTAATAATATAATTACTTACGTTATACGGAGTATTAAATATTGATCTTTTTAAGATAATTGTAAACAAACAAGTCATATATTATTCAATTAATTGAGTGATACTTTTGCAATCTTATAATCAAATAAATGTACATGTTCAATATTAGATTTTTTAAAATAATTTTCTTTAATTTAATTATCTAAATAAATAATAAAAAAATTTATCAGTGAATCGCACGGGTAATTGGACAATTATTTACTCTAATTCAAGCAAAGAAAACATCAAAAAACATAATCAATCCAACCAATTTCATCAATTGCGCTATATAATGTTCGATGTTATAATTTATATAATTGTATATCGATCCAAATATTCTTAAAGTATTATAACAAATTCATTTTGTGCAACGCACGGGCGAAAATACTAGTTTTATATAGTAATACAAACTTTTTTTTTGAGTACTATTGACTATGTAGTATCTATTCATAGTTACTTTCTCAACCAAATAAAGTACAAAAAAACCAATATCACCTTCACTTACCTTATCGCTGCAAATCTCTCAATTCGCAAACGATGGGTCCCACCTCCACATCACCCAATTTGCAAATAGTTTACTATTCACATTACATCCCTGCAAACCTAATCTATTTTAAAAAGTGGACCCAACATCACATCACTTGAAATAAAAAAAGGAAAAAAATAAAAGAAAGTACATAAAAAAATCAAAAATTTAAAACAAAATACAAAAGCTGCCGCAGCAGCAGTTGCGGTAGCTTTTGTCAGGATTTGCAAATTTGCAAAATATACAAATCTACAAATTCTGTACATCAAATAAAAAAAAAAAAGAATAAATGATGTGGCATTTGCCACATCATATTGCCAATCCCTCAATTGCAGGGATGGGTTCAGTCTAACACACAATTAAGTTCAAACCCACCCTCTCCCATGTAGAGGTACAATCGAGTGTTACTAGACCACAAGGTCTTTGGCTAATACTAAATATAATATTATACAAAATTAAATTATAAGTAATTTCAATTAAGCCTCTAAACGTAACTCAGAGTAACATTTTCACTGCTTTAACTAAATCATACTACAACAACTTTATCTACATTGATCTCACCAACCTATGAAACTATCTCTTGTGGAAGGCCTAAGATCAGATCATATACTATTGTGAATTTTGGTGGGTTTTGTCAAACCAAAAACCATAATTGTTTGATTTCAACAAATGGAAGTGAAGGTTTTTTTTTTAGGGGGGTTTTTTCTTCTCCTAATATTTTTTTTGTCCTATTTATTGTGTTTAAAATGTTAAAGAAATGTTGCAGGTGCATGTATTCTTTGTAATGTGTTCTCTCTGATTTGATTAATTAAAATCGTTTTACTTTCAAAAAAAAAATGTTAAAGAAAGGTTGCAGGTGCATGTATGGCGCACCTTCTGTGCCAGTATACGCTCCAATTGGTGTGTGTATGAGATCATCTTCTTTTTTTTCCTCTTTTTGGTAAACATTGCTTTTTTTTTTTCTTCTCTCCTACATGATCTGAAAAAAATCCTCAAAAAAGCCTTAACAAAGAGGTTGCTCTAAGCCATTCTTAAAATTTCCTATAAATTACAATTAATAATAACATATTCTTCTACTTTTCAAAAAAAAAAACATAATCTTCTACTATTAGAAATTTAGAATTCAAGCCGGCATGGGTAACTTAGTTGGCCTGTGGGCAATAAATTATGAGTAAAGATACTGAACAATATTTACAGTGTGAGAGTTACACCAATATGGTGGATTTTTTTTTAAATTTTATTTTGTAGGCACTAGTTATTAGTCATTTCACTTAGGATTCGTTTGGAAATTCATAAAATGACTTTTGGAAGTCATTTTTTGGATTTTCTTGTTATTGGGTATTCAAAAAAATAAGTCATTATGTTTAACAAGAAAAAGGTTCAATTCGGCCGAAAATGTCTTGATAAATTTTTAGTCCGAAGACATTTTTCTCGATTATTTATTTTTCCATATTTATATTTTGTATTATCTCTTTTATAATTTTCAAATTATTATTACTACCCACCACCACCACCACCACTTATTATTATTATTATTATTATTATTATTATTATAACAAGTAATATGTTCATTTTCAAGAAAATAGAAAAAAATACAATTTCATAACTTTCAGCCAAATGAAAAAAGATAGTTTGCTGACCTTCGACTAAACATTAGAAAATTAAATTAAATTTTAACAAATGAATCAATTTTTACAAATTATTTTTAAAAAAAATATTTTTTTCCAAAATTTTGAACAGACATTTAATAAATGGTTAAGTCACCTTGATTTACTACCCCAATTTAAAATTCAAAATTTGTTGTTGGACATGTGGCCACTCCGTGGGAAAAATAGCAATAGCAATAGCAAATAATGATGAACAAGTCTTCTACTTTTCACTCGTTCAAAGAGCACACCCTATAAATGGAGACTTCCGTCTTCCGTCTGGTGCCTCACACGTAACACATTTTGTCGTAGACGACATACGTATTCACGAGTACGACCACTCCACGGACTCATAGATTCAGCGTGGCCCAGTTCCAGTTTTCAATTTCCTCCCAGTAGATGCTTTCTTCTCCATGGCTTTCTGCGGCTGCCTGAGGCGCCGACTCGCACGAAGCCGCGCCGGCGCCGGAGATGAGGCGGAAAACGACGGAGGAGATGACTCGCCGGACTTGTTTTTCGACCTCCGCTCTCTCCAGATTGCCACTAACTTCTTCTCCGACCTTAACCGGCTCGGCCACGGCGGCTTCGGCCCTGTTTACAAGGTTAGTTAGGTCCAGTAATTAACCTTTAAATTTCAGTGGAAAATCCAGCTAAGATTGAAAGCGTTTTCTGGAGAACAAGTCATTGAATTGGCAGCTACGCCATTAATCTCATAGTTCATGATAGTTGGCCAACAATTATTCGTTAATAATGTTGACTAGTCTTCCTATACATATAAATGCGATTAATTAATTGCAGATTGGTCATGACGAAATTGTGATTATTTAACTAATCCGTTGATCAAGTCAGAACCATATATCTATATACATTGATGTGGCTTGTGAATCTGTGATCAAAATTTTAACCTCTATATGTGAATCAGCTTCCCAATAGCAAGAGTAAGTTTTGGTTTAAATATTATTGTGATTGAGAAAGGTTAAAGTCTGATTTAGCATGAAGTATCAGATGTAAATAATGGATTAACATAGAAAATGAAAAATGTTTCTACTTTCACTGAGGGAGATTTGTGTTTTAGTTTGTACCATTGCTCCAATGGTGGGAATTGAAGTTACAACCTGCAAAAGATTTGATGTGTGAAGGATTGGTTTTTCCTCCTGCTATATATTGTATTCCTTTGATGTTGCACTCTGTCTGCCCATGTATAGACAATCTTTCTGAATATTTAAAAGGTTACACTAGCTTCTTTGTTGTTGTTAGGATCAGCACTTACCACTATGCCAAAAGCTATAGCTAACTTTATTTTCTTATACCACACATTTTTTAGGTCAGCCGTGACCTATCTCTGATACCACTTGTTATGATTAAGCTCTTATCGCTGCGCTAAAAACTATAGCTAGTAGCGAAGGCGCAACTTTATTTCCTTGTACCGCCACACATTTTTGAGAGCACGCTGGACTCCGCCCAACATTTGTCATTTCATAAGTTTCATAATGCTTCCTGCCATTATAAAAAACATTTCATCAAAATGCTTCTGAGCATTTACCAACCATCTTTCAAAAGAAAGAAGAAAGAAGTTGTGGTTATATCTTCGGTCCAATGACTCAATTGGTGCTTTCTCTATGTGTACCTATATATCTGCCTTCTTTCTTTATGTTTCCCTTTTTTTTAATGGTTTTGTTACTGTTTCTTGCCAATGAAATCAGTTGAGCTCATTTTGTTACTGCACATAGAGGTCCAGGCTGCTGTTTTAACTCTTTTATGTGAGGTTTTATTTACACGTTTATATGCTTCTGGCTGCACAGGGGTTGATGCCAAGTGGTCAAGAAGTAGCTGTTAAAAAGTTGTCCTTAAATTCAAGGCAGGGAATAAGAGAATTTACTAACGAGGTGAAACTATTATTGAGAATTCAGCACAAAAACTTAGTTGTATTGTTAGGCTGTTGCGTAGAAGGTCCCGAGAAGATGCTTGTATATGAATATCTACCCAATAGGAGCCTGGACTACTTCCTTTTTGGTAAACTTAACCCTCTCTGATGCAAATAAGAAAACATCAAGCTAGCATGATATGAGACCTAATTAGTTATATAATTTCACAGATAAGAAGAAGGCTGCATCTTTAGATTGGACAACAAGGTTTCGAATTGTCACTGGCATTGCGAGGGGTCTTCTCTACCTACACGAAGAAGCTCCTGAAAGAATCATTCATAGGGACATCAAAGCCAGTAACATTTTGCTGGACGAGAAGTTGAACCCAAAGATCTCGGATTTTGGTCTGGCTAGGCTGTTTCCAGGAGAAGACACCCACTTACAGACGTTTAGGATTTCCGGTACACAGTGAGTATCGATCTCTTTCAGTTTCTTCCAACGTGTTTCATTTTCCCCGGTGGTGTCTTGATCGACTTTATCCCTTAAACTACTTGACAACTAAAACCTCCTCTGATTGCAGTGGCTATATGGCTCCAGAATATGCAATGCATGGATATCTGTCCGTGAAGACAGATGTGTTTAGTTTTGGGGTCTTGTTACTAGAAATTGTGAGTGGAAGGAAGAATCATGAGGGGAAGCTTGGTGCAGATAAGGCAGACATCTTAAACTATGTGAGTTTCATCCAACATACTTGCCAACCTTAACTCTTTCCTTAAACAACCAAAACAAACATCTTAGTCATTATTAGTATATGTTGGACGAGGCCGGTAAAGGCCAAGTCTAACACCTTGTAGCTGGAGGATTGTTGGGCGGATGCCGGTAAAGGGCTTAAAAAGGCCAAGTCAAGTCTAGCACTGCACCTAGGTCCTAGTGGTATCCTAGCACCGGGTGGCTGGGGGATTGTTGGGAGGCCAAGTCCGGCACCTAGCATCAGCTATAGCTTTTGACGTAAGTGTTAAGTGCGTGATCCTAACAGTATATATTGTTTACTACTCCTGCAGTCCTGGACACTTTTTCAAGCACGGAAGACGCTCGAGCTTGTTGACAGCAGCCTGGAGAGCTGCGATCCTGATGAAGCAGTGATGTGCATTCAGATTGGATTGCTATGCTGCCAATCAAGCGTATCAGATAGGCCGGATATGAACACGGTCCACCTCATGCTTTCGAGTGATTCGTTTACGCTGCCAAAGCCAGGAAAGCCTGCAGTTCATGGGCGTTTAGGGAGATGGACTACCACGAGTTCAAGTGGTTTTACTAAGAACACAAATGCCAGTACGCAAACGGGTGCCACCAAGTCCTCTGGGGCTGGGAGTTTTGCTGAAGACTATTCCAGGAATTCAATGTCGTATTCTTCCATGGATGAAGGAAGGTGACGACCTCCATTTCTTGATCTCTAAAGGACTACACTGTATATTAATCTTCATCCTCCATTCTTTCCAATTCTATTTTTTATACCATTGGTTTTGTGTAATGTTGTTTCATGAGATGGATATCAAATGCTCCGTATATAATATGGAGTACTTGTTAGTGAAAGTGCAATGTTTTTTTATAGGACAACAAATTACTAAAAAAAATATACTACTGCCATCCCATTTTGGTTGTCTGATTCGTTTAAGAGACTTGACTGAAGTTATTTTTCATAACATTAAATTTAGCATTAATATATAAAATTTATACTACGTATTATTTAGAAACTATATTAAAAGTACGGAGTATTAAACACAAAAAATTAAATTTAAAAATAATAAAAAATTACTAAAAAAAATAAGCAAGGAAGAAAGAGTTGGTTTGATCAATGAATAGTAAATAGGACAGGTAAAATAAGACAGAGGGAGTAAGTAAATATGTAATACTTGGTAAATCCATATTAACATATTACATATTCGTTAAAATATTACTCTATAAAATATTAGGGAGTACATATTTAAACTGATAAGTTATACAGAACTTATATTAGTTTATTTTATTGTGGTCGTTTGCTGACTAGAGTCACAAAGCGAGATTTACTTAGTACACATCTTCACATAATGGTTGTGGGTTTTCCTCGTATCTCGAAAAATTATTTTATATTTGCAATATTGTTTTATACACCCATTTTATATTTATTATATTTATTACTCCGCATAATTATAAATACTTGCAGTGTCAGAATAGATAGTATTTGGCCAAGACATTTGTTTATTTTTTCCCTTTTGGCAAATTCTTCTTGTGGGACCGTCCCACTCAATCCATGAAATGAGTTAGACCATAAGAATTTTTTTTTTTTGAATATTATTAATTCTATTACAATGCAGTATCTGTTCATAGATCATAAGAATTTGAGTCTTATAGAAAAAAAAAAAAAAAGGAATCCAAGTCCTATTATTTATTCACTTAATACTATTATTTTCTACAAACTGTCTAAGATTAAAGTTTGATTATATTTGTAAGTAATGACACTTTATTTTTTTGTAAATTGTCTATTATAATTTTCTATAAAAGTATTATATATAAGGTTTAAACTATTGATGATATCTGTAATTCTATTATGTTATTCCATTTGTCTCATTTTGTCTATCATGTTTATTTTTCATTGTTTTTTTAGTAATTTTTAATTATATTTAAATTTAATTTTGTTCATATTTAATAATAATTTTAATATAGTTTCTAAATATTCTTTCAAAAAATATCGTTTCTAAATATATAAATTTTATATACTAATATTAAATTTAATATTATGAAAAATTGAATTAAAAATAACTTCAGTCAAACGCCGTTAACTGAACCAGACAAATAAAATAGGATGGAGGGAGTATTACTTTATTTATGCAAATTGTCTATTACAATTTTGCTATAAAATACTACATTTATGATATAGAGTATTATATATAAGGTTTAAAATATTGATTATATATGCAATTATGTTATGTTATCATTTTATTCCCTATAAAATGTATATTACATTTATGTTATAAAGTACTACATTTATGCTATAAAGTATTATATATAAAACTTAAAGTATATATTATATCTGTAATTATGTTATCTTATTACTTTATTTCTCGCAAATTGTCTATTACAATTTTGCTATAAAATTTATATTTATGATATATAAGTATATATCATATAATTATATTTGTAATTCTATTATATTATTACTTTATTTCTTATAAATTGTCTATTATAGTTTTATTATAAAGTATTATATATAAAACTTAAAGTATTGATTATATATGCAATTCAATTATTGCGCATTTTTATTAGATCAAATCATAGATTCAGACACGTGAAACAGTCTAATAGGAGACTATCCCTTTCACTTTTTATTTGGTAAAATTATCTCCTTTTTAAACTTAAAAATGGAGTTGAATTTCAAACTTTGACTAGACCATTGAAACCATTTAACTTTAATGAGGAGATGGTAGTTCCAACCGAGGTAGACAAGATCAGTCCGGATTGCCCAACATCTGTCCTCGAGACTCCAAGACGAAGTGGTTATAATCCAACAAGTTGCGACCTTGTCAAACCGCCTCATTGAGGGGCTCTAAGGAGTAGTGCAGCCCCTTCAACTTGGCACCGCGACGTGCAAGGGTGGTCAACAGTCGACCCTCACCCCAACCCCTCCGAGACTAAGCGAGATGGATCCAGCCTCCACGAGTGCAAGGAGCTCAAGTTCGACCACCACGGGCGTAAAGAGCCCGAGCTCAATTGCTAAGAGCACGAGGAGCCTGAGCTCGGCTACCATGGCACAAAGAGCCCTAGCTCGGCTACCAGGAGGATGAGGAGCCCGAGCTCAGCTGTAATAAGCACAAAGAACCGAAGCTCGGCCACCATGGACGATGTGGATGATCCAAGTGGACTAAGGGGTCCTAGAGGCCCAAGAAATGGATTTGGATCCCCCTAGGAGCTTGGGTCGTGACTAGCAAACTATTCTTCTAAATGCGTGAGGACCCAAGCCCCATCATGAGGTTTGGGACCCTTTAGCGAATCATTGGAAGGAGTATGACAGATTTAGAGAACCAACGAACAGGTTGGACCCCCGGGGAGTCTCAAGCCGATATTTTTGTTCTAGAGAAAGTGCACCTAGCGACCCCACCCCAGAAGCCCAAAGCTATTTAATTTTTCAAAGGTAAATGGGGGGCTTAACTCCAAACATCGACATATGTTCTCCCTAGTAGAATTTGCAAAGTCCAACCTCGCCTAGCACAAGGCAAAGTAATCAACCCTATGGTCGCAGTTGTGCGCGCCGACCTCGACCTTGGCATTCCCTAACCGTAGTACAGGGGGAAGCCCCCGCTCACTACCTAACGAAAGAACCTATTATTGGCAGTTTTCCCTTAATAAGGCCGAGGCCAAGCAGGTAAGGAGAACCTACCTGCTCTTCGGTGATACACTCTGTAAGAGGTCCTGTAATGGCACCCTGTTGTGATCATGTGATGTCTATACCCAGAGGGAGTGAGATTAGTCCATGAAGGAAGGTGACGACCTCCATTTCTTGACCTCTAAAGGACTACTGGGGGTGGTAGTTTTGCTGAAGACTACTCCAGGAATTCAATGTCGTATTCTTCCATGGATGAAGGAAGGTGACGACCTCCATTTCTTGACCTCTAAAGGACTACACTGTATATTAATCTTCATCCTCCATTCTTTCCAATTCTATTTTTTATACGATTGGTTTTGTGTAAGATTGTTTCATGAGATGGATATTTACTTGTTAGTGAAAGTGCAATGTTCTTATTTTATAGGTCTAACAAATTTTTTTTTTTTTTTTGAAAGCAAGCGAAACTTTCATTAACTTAAATCAGAAACCAACAATTATCAAAAGAAAAACAAAAAAATCAGAAACCAACACATTACAGATGATAGGAGGAGGGTTGTGAAACCACTTCGAGTAATCAGACGAAGAACTGGATTGCCTAGCTAATTCATGGGCTACCCGGTTCGCTGATCTTTTGGTAAACAAAATAAACACATTACAAAAGTGATGGGTGTCGAAACTAACAAATAATAAATACTTACTCTTAAAAATTGTACTAGTGACGAGTAAGGTCGTATCCACAGAGACTGGTTAGACTTATCTTTAGCAATAGATTTAATAAATAATGAAATGAGAATCGAAACTTAAATAGCAAAAATAAAATGGAAAATTGAAAATAATATCAAATAGCAAATAAGTATCAAATAAATGTCAATGACAAATGGTATCCAACCCAAGGAATAATATCAGTTTAATTCTAACAAGACAGATATTGATATGCAAGCCAAACTAACTTAACTATTTACTAGATTGGTTATGGTTATTAACAAGCTTTAACAACCTGTCTTTCCTTACTTCGTCGGTAATTAAAACAAACTCTTTAATTACTTCCCTAGCTAATAAACAACCCTAAACAAGCTCTTAGGATTTAATTTACTAATAGCATTAAAAGAACTAGAAAGACTACCAATCCTAGCCAACAAACTCACAAGCTCGGTTCATTTAAGCTAGACTATATATCTTCATAACACAAACTGAAAATCAGTTATAATCAAATTGTGCTATTTGCTACCAATATCAAAACAAACAATTACGAATTCAAGGTTCTGACTAGCAATTTAATAACTTGACAATTGAACAATGGGCCCTATTGCAACAATTAATCAAGCAATAATTCATATATATGAATATAACAGAAGAAGATAATAAAGTGCAAAGAATAATTTAGACTAAATAAAGCTTACTGGTCTTGTAGAATCAAACTTCAATAATTCTTGAATTGGAAAAATAAGAACTCAACAGGACATCGCAGAGAGTCTTTACAAAATAAATATAAATTGATCCTATACAAACTGATCGATTTGCTACTAAAACTCCTACCCTCTTTATACTAATTTAGCTCAACAAACAACCCTAACTTTCCTTTGCTTCAATTTATTTTCATCCGTTCATGAACGCAACTCACGGTCGCTCATCGCACGTAGCAGATTGCGGAATCCTTGTCGCAGCACTCTGTCCGAATCGATCGCGGAAGATTCGTAGAAGAAGTCGCCTGTAATTTGGATATTTGCGTACAACATTCAAACCAAGAATTAAACAATTAAGTTTATGTGGAATTGGACTTAATAACATATTAATTAAATTATTTAATTGGGCCAAACAGTGAAAGCAATGAAAAGGAAGGTAATTAGCCCAATTCAACAATTAAATCCAATTCTTATTATTATGTTCATTAAACCTAGTTATTTAATTAATTATTATATTAGTGCAAAATATAAAATAAAGTTCAAAAATAAATATAATGTTAAATAAATAAAAGTAATTTATTATAAGAATCAAATATAAATAGGTATAAAAATAGTGTTTATCAAAAAGCCATTTAAGAGGTGTTTGATATCCTCAATGATCAAATGAAAAGAAGTTCCGCCCTTCGACTTTAGAGACTGAACAACCTGTAGGGAATCTGACTCTATTTGCACGTTGTTCATGTTTTGAGATTTCAACCAGCTTAAAGCTTCTCGAACGGCCACTGCTTCTGCTTCCCTTGGAGTAAAAGTACCCTCCTCGTCTCTGATGACGCTGCCAAGACCCATTAATTGCTGCTTCCTGTATGTTAATTGCAGCTAGCATCAACGTTAAGCTTCAGCATGCCTGAATGAGGTTTTATCCACCTTTGGGTTTGATTACAGCAGGCCTGTTGGGGATCAATATGTAGCTTTGTTGTATCTCTCCACTCTTTTAGGAAACACTTTGATCTTCTAACTAGTTGATGCTCCTGGATGATGGAAGAATTGTTCCAAATCTTCTCATTCCTTTGCTTCCAAATTTCCCAGCAAATAAGAACAAACAGAGAGTAACTGTCCTTATCAAGGTTAGTTGGCATAAATTTGATTCACCCATGTTGAAAATGGGATATCTCTTAGATCGCACAACTGTAGTCCTGCAAGTCTCCAACAAGTCCTAGCATAGACGCATTCCACTAGAAGATGGGCAATTGATTCATCAGAACAATTGCACATAGGGCACACAGCATCACATTCAACTCTTTTCCTGCGCAGAAGATCTTTCGTGGGTAAACTGCTCGTGCAAGCTTGCCAAAAAAAACACTTTAACCTTTGGTGGGATTTTTAATTGCCACACCGCTGCCCATGGATGAGCATGAACTTCTTGCAGGTCACCACGAATCACTTTGTAGCAACTTTTCACAGTATAGCATCCATCATCGTTTGCTGACCATATAACGTTGTCACGACTTTGCTGCTTGGCAAGGGGGATGCTCATGATAAGGTTGGCATCTCTGGGCGAAAAGATTTGTCTGATATTTCCTCGTCCCATTTGGTATCATCGGGCAGGATGAGGTCTGCAACTCTTGCATCTTCCATAAGGGGACAAGGAAAAGAATTCACCCTGGGGTTGTTTTTATCCGGGAGCCATTTATCCTTCCAAATGCTGATTTGATTTCCGCTGCCCACTCTCCACCTGCTATGCTTTCGGATTATTTCTTGAGTGCGAGTCAGACTACTCAACAAATTACTAAAAAATTAAATATAAGTAAATATGTAATACTTGGTAACTCCATATTAAAATATTACATATTTTTAAAAAAATAAAATAAAATATTACATATTCTTTAAAATATTAAGGAGTACATATTTGAACTGGTCAGTTATACACAACTTATATTGATTTACTTCATTGTGGTTCTTTGTCTATCAGAGTTACAAGACGAGATTTACTTAGTGCAAATTTTTGAATAATAGATGCGGTTTCCTTTATCATTCAAAAAATTATTTTATAGTTGCTATTCATTCTTCCGCATAATTATAAATGCTTGCAGTGTCGGAATAGACAGTATTTGGGCAAAACATTAGTTTGTTTTTTTCCCTTTTGGCAAATTCTTCTTGTGGGACCGTCCCACCCAATCCATGAGATGAGTTAGACATAAGAATTTGAGTCTGATGATATATTGACTAGCAAGCGTGCTTTCTTTGATGCATTCATGCATATTATTTTGTAGTAATTGTGAAACAATTCACAATTATAATTTAATGTTGTACAAATTCATCAAAACTACATCGTTTTAATTGGGTGAAAAAAATTTCCTAATTTGAATTTAAGTTAATTTCATTTTTATCCTAAATTTATAGGTGATAATTTACTTTTAGTCCTTTTTTTATTAAAATATTCGGACATTCCCATTTGGTTATAATATTATTGTTGCATGACCAATTTTAGTCCTCCAGCAACAAAATCGTTGAAATATCATTAAATATAAAGACATTTCAATCTTTTTTATACAAAGTATATTGAACCGCAATATTCTTTATGTTTATTTTTTTTTTTGAAAACATTCATAATTAAACACCGAAATATCCTTGTATTTAACGATATTTAAATTGATTTGTTGATATAGGACCAAAAATGGTCATGCCACAATAATACTAGGACCAAAAAATGATGTTCTAATAAAAAAGGACTAAAAGTGAATTGCAACCTATAAATCTAGGACAAAAAATGGAATTAACTCTTTTATTTTCCTAAACGGTTTGATCTTGCTTTATTATAGTAGAGGATTATATTATGTAGTATGATTTACCTTGCATGGCTGTTAACCACACTTCCTCGAAATGACACCATTTTAAATTAGTATTTATCTTGTACAGTTGACTCTAGTCCAAAATCTATCTATCTATCTATAGGGCTTGTTTGGTTATCGGTGGTTAGTGGTAGTGTATTGTGTTAGCGGTTATCAAATTAAATAGCGGGTTGCATTATCGATTTGGTAAACGAAATATATTAGCAGTTTGTAAAAAAATGTTTGATAAAATTAGTTGTTTAAATTAGCGGTTAACATGTAAAATGACCATAAGGGTATACATATAATAATACTCCGTAATAATAATAATAATAATAATAATAATAATAATAAAAGTAAATAATAATAATAATAAACAAAACAAAAAAGAAATAGAAAAAAAACTGAAAAGATGTGGGCCGGGATCATTTTGATCCCGCATCGCAAACTTTTTAAAAAAAAAGGCGTTGAGCTCCCTTATAAAAGGGAGCTCAACGCCCCTTAAAATTCTCCGCTTGCCCATCCCACATCGGATGGGCAAGAGAAGAGAAGTCTAAATAACTTGAATATTTTTTTTTTAAATATTAAGGGAGGGTGTTTTGGGGAAGAATTCAAAACGCCAACCACAAACGTTGCATTAGCCGCGTTTGATAACCAAGCATCATCGGTCAAATTGCTAAAGATGTCCAAATCTGTCAAAATTTGACGAATCCGCTAACAACCAAACATGCCTTATATAATCTATAAATATAATTACAAAGCATGGAACTCTAATGTCATTGGAGATTAATAAGCTCTTAGATCTAAGAGACACATCTAAGAGCATCCCTATCAAATTTTTTTTTTGTCAGATTAAATGCCACATGGAGCATAGAGAAAATAAGAGAGAAAGGTGGATCTTCTGCAAATGAAGAGTTATTTGTGGTCCGAAGAAAAAAAAAAGTTGAATGGAGTAACAAATGCATGGACATGTGTTTATTTTATTATTATATTTTTTAAATCAGATTTCTTTTTTTTTTCCTCCCCTCATTCACTCTTTCCTAATCCCACTTACAAAAACTTCTCAAAAATCGCGAAATAACTCCACTACTAAGGATGCTCTAACTCAGATACATTGGAATTGTAAGATATTTTGAATATATCATTGGAATGTGGAGAGTTTCAAATCTTGGGTAGTTGAGTGGTTAACAATAATCAATGCAGACTCCCTCTATGTACCCCTTACATACATCTATAAAAGGGAGATGGAGCGTGCAATCCTAAAAGCAACTGTTGATGTGATAAGTTTGTATGAGTTGTGTTGTACGTGTTTCTGCCGCAATTCCAAATCTACTTGCACCTTAACTTGGGTTCTATTTGTCATGCAAAATCATTTTGGTGCAACAAAGGTTACTTCTAGATGGTATGATGTCTCTATCTGTTAAACACATGAAAATTACAATTACCTTCTCTCAACTTTATATATATATATATATATATATATATATATATTATTTTGTGTATTGTTTTGTCCTAAAAGGTTATTTCACATATAACTCCCAACTGGGGAGAACGGTGCTTACTGGAAGAATGGTAAGTTAATAGACAACACCCTATGTAATCTGATTCCCATTTTGTGATTTGGTTTCTTTAGACTATTTTTTGTATTATGTTGCTATTTTCGTTGCATGAAGTATGAACTTTTTGATTTCCCTAAATCGTCTATACTGCCCCCAAATTCTTAATTTGTTGATGTTTTTTTAGGATGGGATTATTTTAGCTGTTTTCTGTAGTGCAAATGTGCCAAACAATTTGATTAGAAACGTTGTCATTCAAACCAGAAATCACTGGTTTAGAGCAGGGACGGACCTATGTTGTTAGTTAGGGGGGCCTTGGCCCCCCCCAAATTTTTTTTTTTTACTATTATACTGTATATATATATTATATATATTCTTGGCCAGTTGGCCACTTGGCCCCCCCCAACATATTTCCCTGCCCCCCCCTCCGCCCTTCTTAACTCTTAAGTCCATAAAAAAAATTTGTCATTAGTTTAGAAAAAGCCAAAGAGTTGCAGGAAGTATGGAGTACTTTTGTTTTTTTTGAAAGTTGAAACCCACTAGCTTTTGTTTTATTATTATTATTATTTTATTTTATTTGCAAATGTTGAAAGTTGAAATCACTTGTTGTCTACTTTCCTCCACCGGCTCCAGTGCTCCACTCAGAAGAGTAATTGAAGATTTGAACACTAAAGAAATTAAGCAAGCTCACTCCTGGTTTCATTTACAGAGTCACTCTTTTTGGACTCCTGAGTTTCATCATCTTCAAATCATCAATTTTCTGTTCTTCTTCAACAATAAATCTGGTAATTTTTTTTATTTTCTTGTAGCTCTGAATAATTACTTTGTAAATTTGTATTCTTATATATTTTGTAGAATTGTAGAAGAATGAATTTATAAATTTATTAGGGGTAGTATTATAGAATTAGTATTGTAAATAGTTGTTGAATTTTGAGAACACTTGTTTGAATTTTGAAATCGTAATTGCATAATTGCATAAATTAATAAATATGTTGAAAAAAAAAAGAGAGAAGGAACTAAGGAAGTTGAAAGCATATACATAATACATGGAATTGTATTCAGATTTAAGACATATTGAACTTGGTTAGTTTAAAAAGAAAAACACGAAATTGTAAATAGTTTAAAAAATAAAATATTTTTTTGTAATTATAGTAGCATTATATATTTAATTATTTTAATGTTTAATTGACTTGGATAATTTAATTGTTTAATTGACTTACCAAATTATTAATATTGTGATTTGTGAATATTTGTGATTTCTGATTTGTGAACACAGGAAGATTGAACTATAGATCCTATAATGAAAAAGACACAAAGGATAGATAACTTTTTTAAAAGAAAAAATTCTGAAGATTCAACATCTCAAGTAAATTCATCTACAAGTATTGATCAATTGAATTCTGAGAGTCGTCCTGAAAAATCTCAAAGAATTGAAATCAATGAGAACTTTGACATTCAAGCATTAGAACGTGATCCGGGATTGCGACTGCCAATATGGAAGTGTCCTATTGACAAGCGTGATAAAATTAGGAGAGCTTATATTAAGGCTGGCCCATATCAATGTTTGCTTTCAAAGTATCCAAAATCGGGAGAAAAGCATGCTCGTAGTTTTCAAGCATCTTGGTTTAAATTATACCCTTCTTGGCTAGAATATTCTCCTAGTAAAGATGCAGCATTTTGTCTACCATGTTATTTATTTCATACTCAAGAGGGGCCTTCCGGATTGCATGCTTTTACAATCAATGGTTTTCGATCATGGAAGAAAGTTAGAGATGGAAAAAATTGCTCATTTTTAGCACATATTGGGAAAGATCTCACCTCCCCTCATCGAGATGCCGAGAAAGCTTGTGCGGATCTCATGAACCAACAATCACACATTGCACAACATATT
The DNA here is from genome assembly GCF_003576645.1 of Ipomoea triloba. Taxonomy (NCBI): domain Eukaryota; kingdom Viridiplantae; phylum Streptophyta; class Magnoliopsida; order Solanales; family Convolvulaceae; genus Ipomoea; species Ipomoea triloba. The sequence continues at coordinate 15,670,644 of NC_044917.1, forward strand.
GAGAAATTCACATCTCAAGAAGTAGTTGAAAATAGACTTCGATTGAGAACTGTAATTGAGGCAACGAGATGGCTTGCATCTCAAGGATGTTCTTTTAGAGGTGATGATGAGTCAATAATCTTTGAGAAATTCACATCTCAAGGATGTTCTTTTAGAATGTATCTTTTCTATCTTATCTCATCATAATCTTGATGTTCAAAATATTCGAGGACAAGGTTATGATGGTGCAAGTAACATGCGTGGAGAATGGAATGGATTGAAAGCTTTAATCTTGGATAAATGCCCTTATGCTTATTATATTCATTGTTTTGCACATCGATTGCAATTGGCATTAGTAGCTTCTTCAAAGGAAGTCATCCCTATTCATCATTTTTTCACTCATTTGAACTCCATTATTAATGTTGTTGGGGCTTCATGTAAGCGCAACGACCAGTTAAAAGCTGTTCATGCCTCAAATATTGCTCATTTGCTTAGTATTGATGAGCTTGAAAGTGGGAAGGGTCTTAACCAAATTGGTTCTTTACAACGGCCAGGTGATACTCGTTGGAGTTCTCATTTGAAATCCATATCAAGTTTGATGAGAATGTTTAGTGCAACATGTGAAGTTTTACTAAACATTATTGAAGATGGAACTACACCTACTCACCGTGGAGATGCCGATGCAGCTTATGAGGTAATGACTTCTTTTGAATTTGTATTCATTATGCACCTCATGAAAAAAGTTCTAGAGATTTCTAATATGCTCTGCCAAGCTTTGCAACTCCAAACTCAAGATATATTGAATGCAATGCATCTTGTGACATCTACTAAATTGCTTATTCAAAAATTAAGAGATAATGGATGGGATGAACTAGTTTCAAGTGTGAAGTCTTTTTGTGAGAATGTCAATATAACTGTACCAGATTTTGATGCTCAATATATTGCAAGAAGAGGAAGGGCTAGACATCAACAAGATGAATTAACAATTGGACATCATTACAAAGTTGATATTTTTAATGCGGTGATTGATTCTCAATTGCAAGAGTTGAACAATAGGTTTGATGATAAAGCAATGGAATTAATTATTCTTAGTTCATCCCTTGATCCAAAAGAAATGCGTTTAGCATTCAGAATTGATGACATTTGCAAGTTGGTAGAGAAGTTTTACCCACAAGACTTTGCAGATTATGAGATTTTACAATTAAGAATGCAACTTGAACATTTTGAACATGTGAAACAACTTCATGATTTTAAAGCACTAGAAAGCATTTCTGATCTCTGTCAATGGTTGGTGAAAACTAGAAAGTTGGACATCTTTCCTCTTGTCTTCAGAATAGTAACTCTCATCCTCACGCTTCCCGTATCTACAGCTACTACAGAACGATCATTTTCTGCCATGAAAATAGTCAAGACTACACTCCGTAACAAGATGGGTGATCAATTTCTTAATGATTGTTTGTTAGTGTACATTGAAAAACAAATTGCAAAACAATTTAGTATAGATTCAATTATAGATGATTTCCGTGATATGCAAGAGAGACGTTCTAAATTTTAGTAGATTTGTAATGTAATGATTTATTATTTTTTTTAAAGAAAAGAGTAATGATTTATGTTAGTATATATTAAATGAGTATTTTATAGAGCAGTGTATGCCACGACATCAGCTGATCGGCCCCCCCCATCGTGTAATCCTGGGTCCGTCCCTGGTTTAGAGGTCTATTGAGAGTAATTTAAACTGTGAAATGAAATTAAAAATCATTTCACTTGCTCGTCTCGTGCTCAGGGATTCAGAGAAGCTGTAATGCAATCTAATGCCACCATGCAGCGCACACTCGAAACAGTTCTTGCTGATCTAGAGAAAATCCGAGAGGAGCAGGATGCCATCAAGCAGGGTCAGTTTGGACTAAAAGAAAGCGTTGACCTTTTATGTGAGAGGATTGATTTTCTCATCGAGAGTCAAGCTGTTCTTGGAGACAATCTACTCATGACTCTGAGGCAGATACGAGAACTATCAGATCTGATTGAATCCATGTTGAGTGGTCCACCAACAGCAAGCCGACCCTCAGATGATGCCGAAAAGCGGGAAGGATGCCAGTCCTTATACCGTGGACCATGGGTCATGGTTGATACTGCAGTTGCGTTGAACTGATACTGCAGTTGTGTTGAAAGGATACTGCAGTTGTGTTAAAAAGGGAACTGCAGTTGCGCGGAACAGAGACCGTGTCATCCATCTGAAACTGCAGTTGTGTTGAACGGATACTGCAGTTGTGTTGAACGGATGAACGGTCTCTGTTCTGTGCAACCGCAGTTTCCTTTCAACACAACTACAACAGTATCTTTTCAATACAACTGCAATATCCTTTCAATACAACTACAATATCACCTATGATCATGGTCCACAATATAATTTGCGGAAGGATATGGAGGAGGAGCTGAAGGTAGCGTAACTCAAGTGGATCTTTCCGCCCCAGGATCATCATCTCGTGCCGAAAGGTCATCATCCCGAGATGTTCAGCCTTACATGGCGAGAGGAAGACAACGAGGCAGTGCTAAAAAGACTTCCTCTAGGCCCAAGTACACTATTACTGCCGAAGGGAAGCGTGTTCCTTATGAACGATATGTGTTGGGAAGTGGCGCAAGATATAGAGGTTGCAACATTCCACGAATTATCAAGCACTGGAAATCCGAACGCAAGCAAAACTTCCTGATCTCAATGAACCAAAGGATCAATGAGAAAAAGAAAAGGGCTGAACAAGTTGAACTAGAAAAGAAAAGGCAACGAGAGGAGGCTGCTGGATATGCACGAGAAGTCAAAGTAAGGTTGATTCGTTGAAAATATTTAGGTAATGACAATAGAAAACAAGAAAAAAAGTTTTATATAACCAAGATCTATTGAAATATTTGTCATTCATCACTAAGTTGGTTTAGGAGAGAAAATGGTAATGATTTATGTGTTTTAGTAAGTTAAGAAAATATACGCAGATGAAGAATCTCTATTGTTTTTATGCTAATTTTAGCTCTAGGTATTCATGCGTTAGCATGATGTTGGTGTTTGAAATGTGTGTTGGTTGAAAATGGATTTTTCGGTAGGATTAATCGCAGCATAATTAGCTTACCAGAAATTAAATTTATTTTATTAAAAATATATTTTGAATAGAAGAGTTTATTTAATCCACACTAATGGTACATGTAATTTTTTAAAAATAAACATCTAATGTAATTTTTAATTTTAACTTGATGTGTGTGCATTTGGCTAATTTGATAAATTAATAGTATGTAAAATATTTGGTATGTAGCATATTTCGTCTAGATTGAGCTATATTTATTTTTTTGAAAATAAATTGAGCTATGTTTATAGTTATATCTAAATCTATTACATAACATAATAATGTGTAGAAAAAAATATTTCATCAAAACTATAAATGATATGTGTACAAAAAAAAGAAAGAAAAGGTATACGGCATTTGTGTTTCAAGAGAGCTATATATGTTAATTACAAATTAAATACTTTATGCTGGCAACTATGAGTGCAGAAATTAGAAAAATCTAATGCAATTTTTTTCGAATCATTAGTCATATAATACAACGAAGATATCATATTATTATATAGGGTCAGGTTCAGGTGTGGTCATGCTCTCACGTGCGGCCGTGCAGTTCACACCACACAAATATGCACTGTGGTGTGTTTCTTAACATTGAGTGGTGTATTTCGTAACATTGAGTGGTGTGTGACCACACGGGAGAGCACGACCACACCTGAACCAAAATCTTATTATATATTCTTAATTGTATATTTGGTTATTCAGTTAATACGTTTTAAATTTGTGACACTTGTACAAATTATCTAATTAATAAGAAAAATATTATCATAACAGAATTTGATTGTATTTTACTAATTGCTCAAAGTCTTTTCATCTATGTATAATTTAAATATGACTAGGTTTAAAAAAAAAAAAACCAACATCAAAGCATTCAATTCAATTACACGGTATCTATTTATACAAGGTACATAATTATAGAACATGAGACACGAATGCATATTCATATTTATTTTGTATGTTAAGGGTATGAAATAGGTACAGAATCAGTACTCTCAATCTCTAAATACAAAAATTCATAACACTGAACATATTTTCTTATAGCTGTAAACACAATAAAATGATGCATGTTAATGTTAACTAGCAACATGTAATAGATGATACAAACATTTTTACTATTAATCTTGGGAATTTGATTCAAAATTCAAATAACATTAACTAATTCTCACAGTTATGTCTAATCTTCATTGAATACACTTATTCCAATAATCAATAATTTTAAAACATTTAACAATTATGTCTATTAGTTTTCAACCTTCACATTACTTTCTAGACATTCACAAATTAACATTAACATGTATCATGTACAAAATAAAAACTCATAAGGTATAGAAATTTATTACACCAGACACAAAATCATATAACATGATACACACATGCATTTTGCATATTTAATTTGTACCTTAAGGGGGCGTTTGGTTCACGGAATCTTGGATTACCCAAGGTAATAGGATTACCTCTAGGAAGGTAATGTGAGATTTTGAGAATGTAAGATTACCTGATTTGTTTGGTTTGGATTATGGAATATAATATTACTTTGTTTAGTTAAGGGTTATATTTTAGGTTATATGGGACAATTTACTATAATGTCCTTATATATATATATATATATATATATATATATATATATATATATATATACACACATGTATATTTGGTTATATAAACATATATTTATTTATTTTATATACGTTATTGTGTTAGTACTATTATTATTATTATTATTATTATTATTATTATCTACTATACTAATAAGAGCCAAAGAGAGTTAGGCCTAAAATGGGTAGAAAAATGATGGTCAAATTATTTAATCAAATAGATGGTTCAGATGAATTATTTAATCAAATAGATGGTTAAGATAATTCAGATTAATATTATTAATAGAGATTACCTAATTTAACCTTACTTTTATGATTATCCGTTAAGTTTTCCGTTAAATATTCTCTTCTTAATATTCCGTTAACTTTTAACTTACCCATTAATTTCTATAACAAAGGTCTTAGGTTCGAACCTCATCTCAATCAAATTTGACATAATTAAGTTTCGCACTCTATTTTACTCTTATTAAATTAAATAAATTAGTAGTTACAACAAAAAATGATACATATATATTTCTTTAATTTAGAATTATGTGTCTACAATACCTTTATTTGAAAAAATTATTCATTATCAAAAAATTAAATTAAATAAGATAAACAATTTCATTAGTTATATTGTCTTTATTTTCTCTAATGCAAAGATTCTTTACATTCAAATTTATCAATTGATATTCATTACATTGTCCATTATCTTACTTTTACAATATCTTGTAATTAAATATCAAAGTTATAGTACAAAATAATGTTATATATTTATTTACCAAGTATTTTATTAATACTATGAAAAAAATTTTAAAATAATTTGAAGCTAATTATATTAACTACTTGGGGATTGGTTGACAAAGAGAGTACTCAAATAATAATCCAACAAATTGAAGCGGAATCACTCTATTTTACTCTTATTGAATTAAATAAATTAGTAGTTACACCAAAAAATGACACATATGTATTTTTTTAATATCATAAAAAAAATAAAAAAGAATAGTTTGAAACCAATCATATTAACTACTTGGGGGCCAAAGACCTTGTGGTCAAGCGGCACCCGGTGTACACTCCCATGTGGAAGGGAGTGGGTTCGAGCCTCAGTGGAGGCACCCGGTGTACACTCCCATGTGGAAGGGTCTGTCTCTTTGTGCTTCAATAGGTTGAGAAAGTAGCTTATGACAGAGTCAGTAGAAGAACTCAAAAAGGCAATGAAAGTACTCAAATAATGGCGAGAAACTATCTTTGGAATACATAATATTTTCAAATTTTTATTAATTAATTTAATATTTTTTCTTAAACTAGGGATTTCTTTATCCACAATAACTCATTCAACAATAATGGTTGAACCAAATGAACCCCATGCAGAACACCTAAAGGAAAGTCCATAGCTCATATATCATAATCTCATTGCATGACGTTGTCATCTATGCTACCAACAATATCCGAATTGCAAATAACACACTACCAACAAAAAGGAAAAGAACAAATAGTAAATATGAAGACAATGACAATGTTACTCAAAAGAGAATTAAGAACACTTAGAAAATTTCAAATTAAAAGTAGTATTTATTTACACTATCATTTTTAGACCAAATATTTAGACTATCGATTTTACAAGGTTGCAAACATTTATTTTAGTAATAATTATAATGATTTTTCTATATTATCTTGGATTCATATACTTTGAGTTAGATATTTAAATAAAAAAAAATCGACATTCAATTACTATAAACTTCTCTTATATAATCTTGCATTGATATACTTTCAAATACTTATTTAAATATAAACATTAGGCATTAACCCATTCGCACAATGCGCGTATAAAACTAGTTATTATTATAAAGATTAGTTAACAAGGACAAAGTTGGAATAATCGAAGGTAATCTTAGATTACTTAAAAAAACGGGGGTAATCACATTACCTTGAAACATTACCGCCACATCAGCTTTGAGGTAATATAACATTACCAGGTAATCTCATAACTTGAAACAAACAAGATAATATAACATTACCAGACTCAGATTACCTAGGTAATCTCAGATGACCCGAACCAAACGGCCCCTAAGAGTATGAAATAAGTACAAAATTCATACTCTCGAGATACAGAAATTCATAACAATAGACACATATTGGTATAACTGAAAACACAATAAAATGTTGTATGCTAATGTTAACTACCAACATGTAATACATACATAATTTTTACTATTAACCTTGATAATTTGATTCAAAATTAAAAAAAAAAAAACATTAACTATTTACCACTATTATGTGTATCCAATAATCAATAATCTCAAAACATTCAACAATTATGTCTATATGTCATAAACATTCATTCACTTTCCACACATGCCCAAATTTTATACATCAGTGTTCAACATTTTCAAAGAATAATTTTTCCAACAATTAACAATTGAAGTTTCATTATACCATTCAAGTTTTCGCGTTTACATGCACAACAACCTGTTCGAACATCAACTTCTGAGTAACAATGTAACCCCTTCTTGCATTTTGTTTAAATCTAACCTTCGATCATTGAAACTTCTTTATCTTTACTGTTTTTGCAACACCATTATATCTTTGCTTACCCATCCTCACACTAAAACCTAATCTAAAAGTATAGTCATTATACATCACATATGCATCATCAACAAAACTCACTGACAAACCTAACAAATCCTGATCAATTGCAAAACACACGGTTTTAAATAAAACAAAGATTGAATCCTATATATGATGAACACCATATTTCTAAGTAGAGGGGGTTAAGGGTATGTCGAATAAATCCAGCTATGCTCTACAACGAAATAGAGTCTTCAATATATCTAGCTAAAGTACACAAACTGGAAACACATAACTAATTAACCTTTACATCATTCTATACAAATAGACTTAGGCACATAGTTTATACCATATAGGTACACAATCTCAAAAAACAAGACACATAACCTAGCAACACAAGGTATGTAAACATTATATATCTTGACTCAATTATCATACTGTGATATTGATAGGTGCCAAAAATACCTATAGGAAAAGGGTCTAATTGGGACGAAAATACAATACTTTAATGCCTTTTTGTGGTCAATTCATATTGAATAAGCAAATGGTGATCAAATCCAGAGATATGAATATCAAAACACAATACAAATAAATACAAATATGCATCATTAGGTACGCATCACAAAAAAATACACCACTAGGTATGCAAATATACATCACACAGTGTTCAGAAATGCACAATTAGGAACAGTGGAGTTATGTGTGTGTTTTTGTTCATTTTCATTATTGTGAATTTCCTATCACTAGTGGTGTATTTTGTTAACACTAGTGGTGTTAATTGCACCAACCGCACGGGAAGCCGCGACCACATTTGAGAATATGTATATATATATATATACACACACACACACACACACACACACACACACACACACACATATATATATATATATATATATATATATATATATATATAGTCATGATTAGATGTGGCCGTGCGGCCTATTATCAGCCATTAGATCATATCAACTTATCAAATCAACGCGCAATCTATATATGTTACAGAACACACCATTCTACGTACTAAAACGCATCAGAGGATCGATAAAATACACCATTCTATACAATACACCAAATGCACCTATTCACTTAAAATTCATCAATATACTTAATAAAACACATAATTCTATGTGTTAAAATGTACCACAACGTGCCTCATGTCAGATTATAAGCATACACTATTTACAAATATTAGAAAACATGTGCTAAAATATGCATCATTCGACGTATTAAAATGCACCACACGTATTAGAAACACATGTGTTAAAATACACACCATTCAATGTATTAAAATGCAGCAGACGACGTATTAAAACACACCATTCCACAACACAGTTAATGCACCAACATACGTAATAAAATGCACCACAACATGTATTCAAACGCACCACACTATGTACTAAAATGCACCATTCCAAGTCACGTAATATAAATACTAAAATTACCATAATAACCCACTTAAACATACATGAATTTCAGTAGGATTAATGAAATTGGACGGTGTATATTAGGCCGCATGACCGCACTGGAGCTCGCCGCTGCATTTGAACAAAACTCTATATATATATATATATATGTGCGGTTTACACCACTCAATGTTAAGAAATGCACCACTCAATGTTACGAAATGCACCACAATGAAAATGCATAAAAACACTTCATAGCTCCCCTGTTTCTAATTGTGCATTTCTGGACACTGTGTGGTGTATTTTTCCATACCTAGTGGTGTGTTTTTGGTGATGCGTACCTAATAATGCATATTTGTGTAGTGCATTTCTTAATATTGTGGTGCATTTCTTAACATTGAGTGGTGTAAACTGCACGGCCGTACGGGAAGGCACGGCCACACCTGAACATGACTCTATATATATATAGAGAGAGAGAGAGAGAGGGTTGTTCATGTGCGACCTTGTCATTAGGTGTGATTGTGCGACCTATTTTCAACCATTAGATTAGATCAAGTAATCAAATCAACGCGCAATATATATATGTTACAAAACACACCATTCTACGTACTAAAATGCACCAGAAGACTGATAAAACGCACCATTCCACACTATAACCAAATGCACCTATTCACTTAAAGTTCATCATTATATGTGATAAAACGCATCATTCTACGTATTAAAATGTACCAAAATGTGCCTCATGTCAGATTATAAGCATACACTATTTACACTATTAGAAAACATGTGCTAAAATACGCACCATTCTGCGTATTAAAATGCCCCACAATGTGTGTTAAAATACACAATTCCACTTATTGAAAATTCTCATCACAAATTATAAACATGCACTATTACACTTATTAAAAAACATGTGTTAAAATACACAACATTCAACGTATTAAAATGCACCAGAAGACGGATTAAAACACAACATTCCACAACACACTTATTAGAAACACATCTGTTAAAATACACACCATTCTCCGTATGAAAATGCACCAGAGGACGTATTAAAACACACCATTCCACAACACAGTTACAAACCATTCTACGTATGAAAATGTACCTGCGGATAGATTAAAACACACAATTCCACAACACAATTAATGCACCAACATACATAGTAAAACGCACCACAACATGTATTAAAACGCACCACACCATGTACTAAAATGGATCACACCATGTACTAAAATGGACCACACCATGTACTAAAATGGACCACACCATGTACTAAAATGCACCATTTCAATTCACACAATATAGATACTAAAATTACCATAATAACCCCACTTAAACATACGCGAATTGCAGTTGGATTAATGAAATTAGACGATGCAGATAAGGTCGCATGACCGTACTAGAACAACAGGCTGCATATGAATAGATATATATATATATATATATATATATATATATATATATATATATATATATATATATATANATTAATGGGTAAGTTAAAAGTTAACGGAATATTAACGGAAAAGAGAATATTTAACGGAAAACTTAACGGATAATCATCAAAGTAAGGTTAAATTAGGTAATCTCTATTAATAATATTAATCTAAATTATCTTAACCATCTATTTGATTAAATAATTCATCTGAACCATCCATTTGATTAAATGATTTGACCGTCATTTTTCTACCCATTTTAGGCCTAACTCTCTTTGGCTCTTATTAGTATAGTAGATTATGGATCAGGGTCCACTGTCCACATAGCATTGTGAACTCTGGATCAAAACGACGTCGTTTTGATATTTAAATTTCAACAGAATCTTTAATTTTCATTTTTCATGTTTCAACACAAATTTTAATTTAAGGTACAGAATTTCATAACAAGAGACAGAAAAACTCACAACACAAGACATATACACATATTATATATTTACTTATTCTCAAATCTGATTTATGTAGATAATTTATGCCCTATAGGCACATAATTTCATAATACAAGTCATAAATTTGTAAAATAAGACACACAATATGTTGTGTGTTACACAACTACTAATTTATTCAAGTACAGAATGCAAATATTTAAGGTACAGAATTGCATAACATGAGACATAGAAACACATAACACAAGACACATACACATGTTTTATATTTACTTTCATTCAGGTATAAATTCAAAATTCTTAAGGTAAAGAATTATATAACATAAGACACAAAAACGCATAACACAAGATACAAAAACACATAGCACAAGACACAAAAACGCATGTTACATTTATTTTATTTCAGGTACAGAATCCATACGCTTAAGGTACAGAATTGCATAACATTAGACATAGAAACACATAACGCAAGACACGTAAACATGCTTTACAGTAAAAAAAAAAAATCCTATAACGTGAACTAAATAACTAACGATCGGTATCAAAATTTAAATTCAAAACGATGTTGTAAAGGACCAGGGTCCACAGTGCACTATGGACCTTGGTCCACGGCATAACAATTGCATACAATTTTACATTATACTAGCAATGTATATTATTGATCAAGGTTCACATAGCATTGTGGACCCTGGATCCAAACGACGCTGTCTATTTTTTTTTTTATGGGATTAATTCATCACTCCTGTTTTCACCCATTATATGTTATTTCCTTAATATATATATATATATATATATATATATATATATATATATATATATATATATATATATATATTAAGGAAATAACATATAATGGGTGAAAACAGGAGTGATGAATTAATCCCATAAAAAAAAAAATAGACAGCGTCGTTTGGATCCAGGGTCCACAATGCTATGTGAACCTTGATCAATAATATACATTGCTAGTATAATGTAAAATTGTATGCAATTGTTATGCCGTGGACCAAGGTCCATAGTGCACTGTGGACCCTGGTCCTTTACAACATCGTTTTGAATTTAAATTTTGATACCGATCGTTAGTTATTTAGTTCACGTTATAGGATTTTTTTTTTTTACTGTAAAGCATGTTTACGTGTCTTGCGTTATGTGTTTCTATGTCTAATGTTATGCAATTCTGTACCTTAAGCGTATGGATTCTGTACCTGAAATAAAATAAATGTAACATGCGTTTTTGTGTCTTGTGCTATGTGTTTTTGTATCTTGTGTTATGCGTTTTTGTGTCTTATGTTATATAATTCTTTACCTTAAGAATTTTGAATTTATACCTGAATGAAAGTAAATATAAAACATGTGTATGTGTCTTGTGTTATGTGTTTCTATGTCTCATGTTATGCAATTCTGTACCTTAAATATTTGCATTCTGTACTTGAATAAATTAGTAGTTGTGTAACACACAACATATTGTGTGTCTTATTTTACAAATTTATGACTTGTATTATGAAATTATGTGCCTATAGGGCATAAATTATCTACATAAATCAGATTTGAGAATAAGTAAATATATAATATGTGTATATGTCTTGTGTTGTGAGTTTTTCTGTCTCTTGTTATGAAATTCTGTACCTTAAATTAAAATTTGTGTTGAAACATGAAAAATGAAAATTAAAGATTCTGTTGAAATTTAAATATCAAAACGACGTCGTTTTGATCCAGAGTTCACAATGCTATGTGGACAGTGGACCCTGATCCATAATCTACTATACTAATAAGAGCCAAAGAGAGTTAGGCCTAAAATGGGTAGAAAAATGACGGTCAAATCATTTAATCAAATGGATGGTTCAGATGAATTATTTAATCAAATAGATGGTTAAGATAATTTAGATTAATATTATTAATAGAGATTACCTAATTTAACCTTACTTTGATGATTATCCGTTAAGTTTTCCGTTAAATATTCTCTTTTCCGTTAATATTCCGTTAACTTTTAACTTACCCATTAATTTCTATAAGAAAGGTCTTAGGTTCGAACCTCATCTCAATCAAATTTGACATAATTAAGTTTCTCACTCTATTTTACTCTTATTAAATTAAATAAATTAATAGCTACAACAAAAAATGATACATATGTATTTCTTTAATTTATAATTATGTGTCTACAATAATAACTTTATTTGAAAAATTTATTCATTATCAAAAAATTAAATTAAATAAGAAAAATAATTTCATTAGTTATATTGTCTTTATTTTCTCCATGCAAAGATTCTTTACATTCAAATTTATTAATTGATATTCATTACATTGTCCATTATCTTATTTTTACAATATCTTGTAATTAAATATCAAAGTTATAGTACAAAATAATGTTATATATTTATTTACCAAGTATTTTATTAATACTATGAAATTTTTTTTAAAAATAATTTGAAGTTAATTATATTAACTACTTGGGGATTGGTTGACAAAGAGAGTACTCAAATGACTCAATAAATTGAAGCGGAGTCACTCTATTTTATTCTTATTGAGTTAAATAAATTAGTAGTTACACCAAAAAATGATACATATGTATTTCTTTAATACCATGAAAAAAAATAAAAAAGAATAGTGTGAAACCAATCATATTAACTACTTGGGGGATTTGTTGACAATGAAAGTACTCACATAACCCATTACCTAGCAAATTGAAGCGAGAAACTACCTTTTAATATCTTTGGAATACATAATATTTTAAATTGTCAAATTTTTTTTATTTTTTGAAAATTTTCAAATTTTTATTAATTTATTTAATCTTTTTTCTTAAACTAGAGATTTCTTTATTCACAATAACTCATTCAACAATAATAGTTGAACCAAATGAACCCCAAGTAGAACACCTAAAGGAAAGTCCATAGCTCCTATATCATATTCTCATTGCATGACGTTGTCATCTATGCTATACCAACAATAACCGAATTGCAAATAACACACTACCAACAAAAAGGAAGAGAACAAATAGTAAAGATGAAGACAATGGCAATGTTACTCAAAAGAAAATTAAGAATACTTAGAAAAATTCAAACTAAAAGTAATATTTAGTTAGACTATCATTTTTAGACCAAATATTTAGACTATCGATTTTACAAGATTGCAAACATTTATTTTAGTAATAATTATAATGAATTTTCTATGTTATCTTGGATTCATATACTTTGAGTTAGATATTTAAATAAAAAAATTCGACATTCAATTACTCATGCATAAACTTCTCCTATATAATCTTGCACCGATATACTTTCAAATATTTATTTAAATATAAATATTAGCGCAATGCGCGCATAAAACTAGTACTACCTATAAATTGCGAATTGTATGTTAGTCCTATACTAACCAAACGGATCCTTATTGTACAAAGACTTTGGGCTTAGAATTCAATAATTCAGGTTCTGCGTGGCCCATGATCAAATCTACACTGCTAAATGAATAAGCAAATCCCAGCCGTCAACTAGCTGTTGATAAACTTCTAAACCCTAGGGCTTCTTTCCTCCCCGTCTCCGAAGCCGAAAGAGAGCTGAGCGTTTCCTACGCGCTCACAAGTGAGCTTACTCGTCAGGGTTAACTCGCCGGTACTCTCTACTCTGTTATTACTCTTCTTGCAGTTTTTCATATAAAAGATATGATTTTTAATTTACTTTTTGGCTGTCAAGAACATGCTTGAATGGATAAGTATAATTACTTTAGGCATATTGCAAGATTTTGTATAAATGTAACTCCATTCTTTCCTCTATTTTTTTTTTCAGCCATTTATGTCAATTTACATTATATTCTTTGATCATAAGTTGTTTGGATTTTTGTTGTCGTTGTTGTGTTTTTTAATTTTATTTTAAAGAGATTTTTTTGGTGCCTTGATAAAAAACTCCCAGCATCCCTAATGACATTAGTATCCGACTAATCCGAGATTGAGCTCCCATAATGTCTTGTGCTCTAGTGTGTGTATAAATGAGTTTTGAGTGCTTATTGGTTCCATAGTGCATTTTATTTGCCTTTTAGCATGCTTATAGATTTTTTGAGCTTTTTATTTACTTTTCATTTAAATTTCTTTATCAAATGCATAAATGTTTGTTTTTGAAATGAAATTTAATTAAATTTGGCATCAAATGTTTGAATGTTAGATCGGTGAAGATGTATACCTCGTTGACAAAAATCCGGAAGGATAAGGAGGCCGAGCCTTCAGAATTTGAGGAGTCAGTGGCACAGGTCATCTCTCATTAGTACTGATAACTTTTATGGTTTACCTGCCTAGTCATTGACATTAGTTCTTAACTAGACATTTTAATAGAATTCCAAATCTTTAACATAACAGGCCTTGTTTGATTTGGAAAATACCAACCAAGAGCTCAAGAGTGACTTGAAGGACCTGTACATCAATGCTGCTGTGTAAGCCTGATTTGTATGAATTATGATGCTTTATTGGAAAAAAATTGTTTCAATTCTAACTACGTTCTGTTATTTTCTGTAGACAAATTGATGTCTCTGGAAACAAGAAGGCTGTAGTTATCCATGTGCCATACAGGCTGAGAAAAGCTTTCCGCAAAATTCATGTTAGGCTTGTGAGGGAGCTGGAGAAGAAATTCAGCGGGAAGGTATCTGTTTTTTTTTTTTTTATTCATACTTTTGGATATGAGTGTTATAGAAAAAATCATTTGGTTGAATTGCAAACATTTTTTGTATTTGTTACAGCTTATAATTTTCTGTTATCATTTCAAAATTTTAAAATTATGACTTAAAAGAATTATAGCTGGTAGTTACCGGGTGATCTAGGAAGAATTATAATGTTCTCACATGTCAATGGTTAGTTCTCAAATTTCAAACCCCTCTATACAGCAGTTAAGACTCTTGTTTGAGGATCCCGCTTCCCTTTGTTTATCTAGTTAGCAACCTTGAGGGATAAAAGTTTTTTGCTGATATTTGCAAGGATTGAGCATGAAATGTGCATTTGCATGCAATTGCCTGCCAGTTTAATTTTCCACCAGGCTTTTTGAGGCAAATGTGATATTAGGATTTTGATCCATCTCTCTCTTGAAGTAAACTCTAGATATGCACATTGGAGAGTGTCAGTGGTCTTTGCTTTTAGTTTTTTATTGTTATTTTGATTAAAATTTGCTTGACATGGAAGGGTTCTTAGCTGTAAATTTTGGTTGGTGCATACAGAATAAAGATGGCCTTGAAATTTACTTCCTCTGTCCCATTTTATGTATATCTCGTTCGATTAACGAGACTTGACTGAAGTTATTTTGAATTCAATTTTTCATTACATTAAGTTTAGTATTAGTATATAAAATTTATATATTTAGAAACTACATTAAAAGTACTATAAAACACAAAAGTTTAAATTTAAAAATAATTAAAAGCTAATAAAGAAAATATGCAAAGAAGAAAGAGTTGATTTGACCAATGAATAGTAAACATGACAGGTAAAATGGGATAGAAAGGGTAATAACTAAGAGAGTTGAATGGCATGGCCTTAAGCAATGACCACAAATGCTTTTCTCATCTCAATTTAAGACCTGTCAGATGGTCATGGAATTGATAATCGAACATTTAATTGAGCTTGTGGGGCTCCCTTTCTGATATCTAAAGTTGTAGTTATTCGATTTGTCTTTTTTTTTTTTTTTTTTCTCAACATTTTTCGATGAAATCTTTAGTTTCATGTTTGCTACCAGGAACATCTACGTGGCTTTGTACTCTGAAGAGGCTATTTCTTGCTGTTTCTTAACTGATCGGTAATATATTTTGTAGGATGTGATTCTGATTGCCACCAGGAGGATTGTGAGGCCCCCGAAGAGAGGTTCTGCTGTTCAACGACCACGCAGCAGGACACTCACCTCTGTTCATGAGGCCATGCTAGAGGATGTTGTTGTCCCTGCCGAGATCGTTGGGAAGCGGATTAGGTATCGCATTGATGGATCCAAGATAATGAAGGTGAATGTATAAATCTTTTGTTTCATAGTTTTTTTTTTTTTTTTTTTCTTCGATTAGATTGATTGAATACAAACAAAAATTTATTGACTGGCTAATCGTTTGTGTTCAGGTGTTCTTGGACCCAAAGCAGAAGAACGACACAGAATACAAGCTCGAGACATTTTCTGCAGTTTACCGGAAGCTTTCAGGTAAAGATGTTGTCTTCGAGTACCCTCTAACCGAGGCTTAGCGCTCCACCCTACTCGGGCTTGTTATTATGCAAACTGGAAATTAGTGAGTTCTTTTAGAAACATTGGCGTTTGTAGTTTTGTTAGAGGGCAATGATCTAAAGTGGCATCTACCATTAAGATTTCTTCTTTTGGAGAATTTCCATTTGCTATTATGTCATGATGTTGCAGATTAATTTCAAGAAAATTTTCATATTTAATGTACTGTGTTTGGTGCATTTACGCTTTATGGTATGTTATTGTTAGTGGGAATACTGACGCTTTTGTCAAAAATGATAAATTTTGTCCGCACGGACTTAACTCACTGGTTCAGTAGGCAGTATGATAGTGGGATTCATTTGTTCTATCACCTCCCTCCCCCCTCCTCACATTGGTGGGAAATCAAAGGGGTGGTGAGGTTCAACTGGACTCTCATATTTAGAGTTAAACTGTTCATTAGCAAACACCATATTTAATACTACCTCCGTCCCATTTTGGATGTCTGATTCGTTTAACGAGGCTTGACTGAAGTTATTTTTAATTTAATTTTTAATAATATTAAGTTTAGCATTAATATATAAAATTTATATATTTAGAAATTACATTAAAAGTACTATTAAACACAAAAAAATTAAATTTAAAAATAATAAAAAATTACTAAAGAAAATAAGCAATGAAAAAGGAGTTGGTTTGACTAATGAATAGTAAATATGACAGGTAAAATGGGACAAGAGTATTTTGACTTAGTCGAAATATTAAATATGGTCAAATTCACCAAATTTTGAATCCACCATCAACCAAACAAGGGGAATGTTATTATTTTCCTTAACCAAATACATCCTTCATTAAATTAGAGTAGAGATTGGGCTAGGAGCAGGGACTATATCTCTTATATTTTTCTCATGATTCATCTATCCTCCTACCGAATTTGGGTATCCATTATAGATATTCCCAGCATTCATTCGTTATATTAAAACATAAAATAATAAAATATTTAAATATACTACGTAATAATTAAATTGTTAATGTTATTTTTTTTAAAAATAAACCTATAAGTTTAGAACTAAAAATAGAAAAAATTTAACATGAGCTATAGAGACTTTTAGAATTAATTGTAGACAAGGACGGATCCAGTAATTTTGTTTAGTGAGGATGAAAAATAAAAATATTTATGGTAAAATATTAAATGGTTGAAGTAAATTATATATCATTTCTATTAGTATGATATTCATAATTTTTTTTTATTTTAATTACATAAAATCTAAGTATTTCTAGAATAATTTAAATACGATGACATACGCTTAAAACTTCTAAATTACATTGACTAATAGTTCTTAAAAAGTAAATTTTCTTTTAAAATATTTTTCATAATTGAATTACAAAACATATTTCGTATCAATTAATTAATCACTTTAAATAATTTTTATCTAACACATTATAAATTTAACAATTCATATGCAATTAGAATTATGCATATATCTCACAAATTACAATTTTAATTCCAATGAAAAATTAAAATTAAAATTAAATTAATTATACATTCAAAGTGTGTTAGAGAAAGATAAAATTAAAATATACATATATTTAAGATGTGTTAAGGAAAGATAAAATTGCCAAGATCAAACCCGGTGGTCCAGTGGTGGTGACATTGATTCTTTGGGCTCAAATAGTGTAGTGAATAGTTTCATCCTTTCATAAAAAACAACTAAACTGCCTATAATTTCCATGTATAATATTATACTTGTATTATTTTTTTTTCTAAAGCTAGGATATACTACATATATATACATACACATATATATATATATATATAGAGATTATACCAACTGGGATCCCTTGATTATTGTGATTTCTTTGTAAAAGTTCCATAATGATTTTTTTGCTCGATTTAGTCCCTCAATTACAAAAGCGTTACCTAAAGTAATCACCTGTTAGGTAATGTTTAACGTAACAACCGATTTAACGTAGCTCGATTTAGTCCCTTAATTTTTTGCTCGATTTAGTCCCTTAGGTGACGTTGCCAATGCACTATGAAGATAAAAATACTCATGTGTCAACTGCCGATTTAACGTAAAATCTAACAAATGATTACTTTAGGTAACATTTTCATAGTTAAGGGACTAAATCAAACAAAATATTAATTAGGAGACTTTTACAAAGAAATCGCAATAATAGTCAAGGGACCCCAACTGATATAATCTACACACATAGCGTTAGGTGAGTTCTATACAAGTTTTGTATATAAAATTCACACCCAACTCAATCTACTATAGGCTTAATTTTTAAAGATCTAACCTTAATCTACTCTCCGTTATCACTTATCACTCAAAAATCTCGATCATGCGAAGCAAATGTAGATGAATTAAAATTGTCATATCTAATTTTGGTGTTAAGTGAAGTGTAACCTTAGTTGACAAGGGAAGGGGTATGGTCCTATGGTTGATGTCCACTGGTTTTTAAAATATGGAATAAATAGTTTGACTAGTTGTTGCAGCAAAAGTTGAACGTGGTTCACGCGAATTGCAAATGAGTCACCATGTTGAAAACTTGGAAGTTTTGAAGACTGCAGTGATGATTGTAATGTAATGTAATCCGTGTCCTCCATATTCCATATTTATTTATTGTTTAAATTCATATTCAACAACCATTCCCAAACAATGAGCAAAAGAAACCAAACTATACTTTAAATACAGTTTTGTATTCAAAAGTTGATCCTAATATTTAAAATAAAAAAAAAGGTTCTCGAGTATTAGTCTAACGGGTAAGAAATTTCAATTAAGACTTCTAGGCCCGCTTCCAGTAACAAAGTGAGATTTCGATTCCCGTCACGAAAATTGAGGGTTTACGTTTGACTTGAGTTAAAGCATGTGCTCCATCTCAACTAAAAGCCTAAGTTGATAGTTGGACTGCACAGATTATATGTATGCTCACAACTTGGGCTGCTGTGTTGAGTCACGAACACTCTTATAATTTAGTATCTATTCATAGCTACTTTTTCAACCAGTTGAAACACAAAGAGTCAACAGTTGTCTCCATGAGACTCAAACCCACTCCAATCATCCATATGAGAGTGTAAATCAGGACACCGCCACGAGGTCTTTGGCATATCCAGAATACTGTTATATCGATAGTACATTTAGTTCTTAATTTTAAAATTTACCACATTTAATTTTATGATGCTATATTTAATACTATTTCTATCTAATTGTCCCGTTCTAGAACGTGCAATATGGTATTCTTAAAATTTTAGTTTTCTAGTTTTGCTATAAAAATCATAAATGACATAATATAGCAAAAAAGAAAAAAAAAAAAAAAAGGCTTAAAAAGGGTCTATCCAATTTTGACATAAAAGGGTCTATTTTTGACCCAGTCTCTCAATTATGACCGTATTTATTTTTAATCCTTCAGTTATAAGTGAAGTCACAAATTTGATTCTCACGTTAGTGATTCGGCTCGACATGAAGAAAAAGTAAAAAACACTTCAATATTATAAGGATAAAGTAAAAAGTTTACAGTTTTTTCTATTTCTTATATTGAAATCCATTGCACAATATTATTTTCTACTTTCTTACCATCAATCAGTTCGTAAACATACACCACAACTTGTAGCCCATCAATATCCATGAGAAAAAAATTGGGGTTAACATTATAGGTAGCATTGCTGTGAATGCCAATAATAGATCCTGGATTTATAACAATACTTGCTTCGTGCTTATATACAGTGAACTAGTGGGTGTGATCACTGATCAATATGTCCACATCCAATTGTCTTTGGAGTTGTAGACTGAAAATTTGAAAATAATTATTTTTAAATATTAATATATTTGAATCCATTTTGGATAATATTGATATTATCTAGTTTGTTTAATTAGATAATATCAAAAGAGTTTGAACATATCCAAACTTTTCGTATCCTACAACTATAAATAGGAGCTCTTATCTTTGGGAGAGGAAGGATATGAATTTTCAATGTCTACAAATGCTCTATCGAAACTTGCTTGTACGCCACTTGAGAGCATATACCACTCGAAAGTATGTAGTGCAAGGAAGTCTCAACACTATAAAAAGATATAATGTTGTTTCAACTCATACAAAAGAGTATCTTGAAGGATATGAGGCTGTTTCGACTTGTGCTAAGGAGCATAAACGATATGAGGCCATTTCAACTCGTGCCAAAAAACCTTTATGGATATGAGGCCGTTTCGACTCGTGCAGGCCAAGGAGCTTTGGACGCTATGAGGTTGTTTTGACTCGTGCTAAGGAGCTTTGGAGGATATTAGATAGTTTTGACTTTAGCTTCCTCCATTTCAAATTTCATGATGGGTTTGCCCCCATCATCGATTGAAACGTATGTGCCTATGAATAGATAAGAGTTAGAGTTGTCCTAAAGGGCATGCCAAAACTTGTGAATGCAAAATAATTCAGAGTTTTTACATATTGAAATCCAAACTGGTTACAGTCAGTGTCAATACAGTGTGGGTACAAGATCTCTGAATGGTTATTGGATTTCATCGCTGCACAATGCTTACTTTCCAGGGGGTTACCTATCTCGCGACTGTTGGAAGTCAAACACGCTTAACCACAGAGTTCCTTGGCTATCTGGTCGCCATATCCTACTTAAAACCAAATGGTGATAAGTAGGTGGACATTAACCATTTCACCACATCCCTTTATGGTAAGCCATAGCACCACGTCTCGAATCGAGTAGGGGCTGAACTTGGCCAACCCGGCCGTCGTCCAAAAATCCCCCTCCCAGCACCTGCCACAACCTTTGAACCCCAAGCCCTATTGCGCAGCATACCTGACTCAATCCTTAGGCTCCGCGCCTCATCCCCCTCCTGGGATTGGACTTGGCCCGACCTACGCCCACATCGCATTTGGGACTGGACTCGGTTTTTGCCTCGCTATCGATTTGAACTCGTGACCTTGGCTCTGATACCAATTGTTGGATCTCAGCGTTGCACTGTGCTTACTTCCCAAGGGGTCACCCATCCCGTGACTGTTGGAAGTTAAGCATGCTTAACCACAGAGTTCCTTGCCTATTTGGTCGCCATATCCTACTTAAAACCAATTGGTGATAAGTAGGTGGACATTAACCATTTAATCACATCCCTCCATGGTAAGTCACAATGCCACGTCTCGAATTTAGCAGGGGATGAACTCGGCCAACCCGACCGACGCCCAACAATGGTCCTACAATTCTTCTACACTCCACTGAAGGGTCTCTAAAACTCAAGTGGCTTGATTTTCAATGGAAGAGCATATATATCTTGCTCTCCTCTAGACTCAAATGCCTTTATCTTCATTGGAGGGTTGGATGAACATGCTTGGCATGATTTTCATGGAGGGATTTTAGAAGTATTTTATTTTCAGAATTATGGTGATCTCTGAATAAGTTTCAAAGCTTTCAATGATGTTTCTATAATTTTTTCTCTCTAAATGAGAGTTCCTATTTATAGTTGTAGGATATATGATGACTTTTGATATGTTCAAACTTTTTTGATATTTTCTAATTAAACAAATTAGATAATATTAATATTATCCAAAATATATTCAAATGTTTTAATATTAAAAAACAATCATCTTTATCAAATTTTCAGTGTCAACAGGAGCATAGCCAACGAGTCCAAGTCTACTTATGGAATAACATTTAGTATGATAACAATCAGGAAAAATAGACAATTATAATTGGTTATAAACAAAAATATATGTGCCTGAACAACCAGGATGTAGTGGAACATATCAAGAAAACATTAATTTGTGTATTTACTAAGAGAGCTTTGAAAATGAGATGAAATAGCTTGATGCCTAGTCATATGGACATGTATACAAGCTGGAACCCCAAGGCACCATTACAATTCATATCCTTCAATTATAAGATGAAATTGAATAGTGACAACATAATTTTAAAAGAGTTAATTTCACTTTCGGTCCTATGACTATTTGGGTATTGTTAATTTGAGTCCACGAATTTAAAAACTGTCAATTTGACTCCACAACTATTTAATTTTGGCATCAGTGTCAAATAGCCCCATCTACCACTCGTAAGTGCTCAATTAACCCCTTGTTCTAAAATAAAATCTAATTGACCACATTTACTTTTAGGGGCCGTTTGGTTCGGGTCATCTGAGATTACCTAGGTAATCTGAGTCTGGTAATGTTATATTACCTTGTTTGTTTCAAGTTATGAGATTACCTGATAATGTTATATTACCTCAAAACTGATGTGGCGGTAATGTTTCAAGGTAATGTGATTACCCCTGTTTTTTTTAGGTAATCTAAGATTACCTTGGATTATTCCAACTTTGTCCTTGTTAACTAATCCTTATATATAATAATAATAATAATAATAATAATAATAATAATAATAATATTACTAACACAATAACATATATAAAATAAATATATGTTTATATAATCAAATATACAACATATATAAAATAAATATATGTTTATATAATCAAATATACATGATATATAAAATAAATATATGTTTATATAATCAAATATACATGTGTGTATATTTATATATATGTTTATATAATCAAATATACATGTGTGTATATTTATATATATATATTTTTAATATTAAGCATCAATACATTCATACATATAAATAAATAAACATACACACAATAAAGGCACACAAATAAATAAATAAATAAATAAATAAATAAATATATATATATATAAGGACATTATAGTAAATTGTCCCCTATAACCTAAAATATAACCCTTAACCAAACAAAGTAATATTATATTCCACAATCCCAACTAAACGCATCAGGTAATCTTACATTCCCAAAATCTCACATTACCTTCTTGGAGGTAATCCTATTACCTGGGGTAATCCAAGATTCCGTGAACCAAACGCCCCCTTAAAGTTGTGTTGGCTTTAGCATTTTCTCAAGGTTTCCATTAAGTAACCCCTCTATAATGCTTGTTAGTGTTTAAATGCCATTAGCCCTAACTTGTAATTGGCCGAATTATTACGACAAAATTAGATAGGTTAAGTCTTAGTGTTTTTCAGTGAATTGAGTGAAGACTTGATCGAGCAGACACTACGCCAAAGATTTCGAAAATTAGCCGTTGGACTACATCGACCTATCCGGGATTATCGTATCAAGTAGTTACTTGGTGTGAGGTTATTTTACAAGAAAGCACTTATCTCCTGGTACACCTCAAAGGGTAAGACAATAATCTTCTTTATGGAAATATCATTGAGATTACATGTCTACCTAAGTTAGAGAGTCTATTTAAAGAGATAGTTGATTCAAGAAACTTAGAGACACTACTACGAAAGATTTTTTGACATTTGAATCACTAGAATACTTTCTCAACATTATAAGAATGATACTTTGACATATCTTCTTCTCAAGACTTATGATTTGAAGCTTTACTAAGAGAAATTTGAGAAGAAAATCTCTGATGATGAATTAGTAGACGTTAGACCATGCAGCTGTGGGATAGTGTAGAGTGAGTCAGTGATGCAGAATGCAATAGAGTGACTCTCCAAGAAAGGATTTCTTGGACTTCTAATTACACATATCTCTAACTTCAACGATCTACTATAACGATCTACTAGTGGTCGTCCCCCATGCGTAAATACATGTTGTATCGAATTGGATAATTAATATATGTGTCACTTACTTTCTGCATGTTAATTTCCACACTATATTGTTCACTGTTGCTATAACTGGTAGATTACACATTTAGGGTTTTGCGATAATAATAGCAAATTGTTTTAAGTAAAAAATTTGATCAGTCATATTAAGAAATCATATACGCACTAAAATCACACTTGGTATCAGAACTTTTAAGTCTACATAGTGACTTCATCCATATGGAGGCTCTTTTGTTTAATGTTTTTGTGATATTCTTGACTAAATATAGATATTGTGATTAGTTTATTGAAGTTAATAGTGTATCTTTATTCTGTGTATACTGTGTTTTGCGATCTATTTGAACAGGATGGACAACAATATGAACCAATAGAAATTGATGGTACCAACTACTTGTTCTGAAAGGCCAGAATACGGATTTACCTTCAAGCACAAGGAACTAGGGTTTGACGCTTAGTGATTACAGGATGGACACCTCTAACATTGAATGGTCAAAATGGTGCAACTATTTTTAAGCCAGAGGTTGATTGATTTGATGTAGAAATTGCTCTATTAGATTACAACAACAAGGCGCTGAATTGATTGTGGTTCTCTACACGAATTTGTCTTTACTGTCGTAACAGGTTTTAATATAGCCAAGATGGTACTCTCTGAGTTTGAAGCCTTGAAGATGAACAAAGATGAAGTAATCACAGATTTTCATAGTCGAGTGCAAGATTTGATGAATCGGACATCGATTCTAGGAGAACCCTTCACTGAGTAAAGAGTGGTTAAACAGATCCTTCGCTCACTTCCTAAGAGGTTTCGCATGAAAGTCACAACTATACAAGCAAATCAAGGATGGGAGAAAAAGTTTGTAGGAGAGCTCATGGGGAGTCTGCATACTTATGAGCTTCAAATTCTTATAGAAGACAACCTAAGTTCTTCGAAAGAGGGTAAATCTGTTGCATTCATTGTCGATGCGGAGAATGAATATGACACTAAAGATCTGGATGATGAATCTCTTACTTTATTAACAAAGAACTTTAAAAAGATTCTAAAAGGTTTTAATCGTCATGTTAACACTTCATGTTCTGGTAAGAATCTAAATCGCTCAATCCAATGTTGTGAATGTGAGGGGTATGGACATATACTGGCTGAGTGTCCAACCTACCTCAAGAGGAAGATGTATGTGACAATCACAACATGGAGTGATGATGAAGAAGATGGTGCAGACCAAGTGACTAACAAAATGACAAAGAACTTCGTTGCATTCTTTACAACAGCAGGAGATTTGTCAGAGTTAGAAGATGAAGATTATATGTCCTCTGATGATTTTGAGGAAAGACATAGTCATCTAGAACAGGAGTATGCAAAGTTGGTTGCTAGCTAGTAACAACTTATTAAGTTTAACAAGAAGTTGAATGAAAAGTTGAAACACCATGAAGAGAAGGTTAAGAAGCCTAATGTTGATCTAGTGATGAAGGATGACTTGATCAATTAAATAAGAGCCCGTGAAGGAAAATTGATGAAGGAACTTGAAGAATTGAAACGGAACATCAAAATGATGGACACTACCTCTACTTTGGATGAGATTCTAGACTCAGGAAGAAAATCTCATAATAGGTCTGGTTTTGGATTTCAAAAAGGAAAAACATCCAACACTGAAACTGTATTTGTAAAAGGAAGTATTTCTATTTCCAATACTTCTACTACAGTATGACAACCTCTTCATACAAGGATGAACGGAAGGAGTATTAGAGTTAGATAGTATATTCCTACTTGTCATTACTGTCAGACTAGAGGACATACTAAACTAGAGTGTTATTATTTTTATAATGACCAAAGAGAGGAAAAGTATAAGAAAAAGAACACCACCCCTTTTACGAGACGAATTTGGGACATAAAAGCTGAAGTGATCTGTTATCCAACAATTGTCCTATTTGCTACTTTGACTGAGGCTAGATGGTACTTTAACAGTGTTGTTCGAGATATATGACGGGGAATTCAAAATTCTTAAATATAGTTCAATCTAGCAGTGGCTTAGTGACTTTTGGTGATGGTTAAAGAGGAAAGATCATTGGAAAAGACACCTTGAATATACCTGGTCTACCTCACTTAGATAATGTTCTATTGGTTCAAAGGTTACTAGCAAACCTGATAAGCATCAGTCAGCTATGTGATCAAAACTAGAATTTCTACTTTAACAAGTATCAATGCAGTGTGCTGAATAATGTGAATCAAATTGTGATGGAAAGTACTCGTTATTCTGATAATTGTTAGATATTAACTAATAATGTGACTCATGATATGACAAAGGCAGAAGAATCAAAGCTTTGGCATCAACAACTAGGTTATATGAACTACCGTGATATGGACAAGCTGATCAAATTAGAAGTTGTTCGAGGTATGCCAAAGGTGAAGGTTGATAATGATGGTGTGTGCGATGAGCAAACAAACAAGATCACACCACAAGGCTGTAAAGGCAATTACAACTAAGTAATGCTTGGAGCTAGTCCATATTGACTTAATGGGACCGACACAAACATAAAGTATAGGAGGTAAAAAGTCCATTTTTGTTTGTGTTGATGATTTTTCTCATTTTTGGTTAGTAGCTTTCTTAAGGGAAAAGTCAAAAGCATTCGAATCATTCAAGACCATGTGCATTAGGCTTCAAAAAGAAAAGGATGAGTCTATAAACAAAATTCTAAGGTTGAGGAGTGATCATGGGAGAGAGTTTAAAAATGCTGCCGACTAAGAGTTTTGCTCAGAACATGGCATTGCACATGAGTTTTCTGCTCCAAGAACTGCCCAGCAAAACGGAATTGTAGAAAGAAAGAATAGAACATTACAAGAGATGGCTAGAGTCATGTTAAATGCAGTCGATTGCCACAACGCTTCTGGGTAGAAGCTGTTCACACAACATGTCACATAGTCAACATGATTTATTTAAGGTCGGGAACTACTATGACTCCATATGAAATATAGAAGAGTAAGAAACCTAATCTGAAATATTTCCATATTTTTGGTACTAAATGTTTTATTTTGATTGATCGTGAACAATGAGGCAAGTTTGAACCTAAAAGCGACGAGGGGGTATTTTATGGATACTCACCAAATAGTTGAGCTTATAGGGTTTACAATAAAAGGACACGAGTAATCATGGAGTCAGTCAATGTAGTTTTAGATGATCAACTAGATAAAAGAAATGCAGTACTTACCTCAGACCTGTATGATGACCTACAGCCTAATCCACCAAGGAAGTCAGTGGATGAAGCAGATAACACTAATCTAAATACTGATGATGCTGAAGATCAATCCCTAGATGATGATGAAGAAGATAGACCATCTTGCACTCTAACTGACAGAACTAGAAAGGATAAATCTTCCAGAGTGGAGAAGAATCATCCATCAACTAATACTATAGGTGATCCATCAACAAGAATTCGGACTCGAAATAGACTGAGAAGCAACCTGGTGGAACTCACTAAGTACTCATGCTATACATCTAAGGTCGAGCCAAAAAATGTAAAGGAAGCTCTGCAGGATGATCTATGGATAAAACCAATTCAAGAAGAGCTTGGACAATTTGAGCGTAATCATGTTTAGGATTTAGTTTCTAGACCAGAGGGTGTCAATATTATTGGAACTAAGTGGATTTTCAAGAACAAAATTGACGAAGCTGGTAATATTGCAAGGAACAAAGCCAGACTAGTTGCTCAGGGGTATACTCAACTTGAGGGAATCGACTATGATGAGACATTTGCTCATGTTGTAAGATTGGAATGAATCAAGATTTTGTTAGCAATTGCATGCATCCTGGAATTTACATTGTTTCAAATGGATGTTAAGATTGCTTTCCTAAATGGTTATCTTCATGAAGACATCTATGTGTCACAACCTAAAGGATTTGTAGCCCCAAACATTCCAGATCATGTCTACAAACTGAGAAAAACTCTATGCGGATTAAAGCAGGCACCTCGTGCTTGGTATGAGCGTCTGACGTAATCATTGCTAAGCCAAGGTTACAAGAGAGGAAGTGTTGACAAAACACTATTTGTCAAGATTACTAGTGAGCATATTACTATAGCTTAAATATATGTTGATGATATTGTCTTTCGATCCACACTTCAAAAATATACTAAGGAACTCGTAGAAATTATAAAAAGAGAGTTTGAGTTGTCTATGGTTGGTTAGTTGACTTATTTCTTGGGTCTACAAGTGAAACAAGGAGTTGAAGGATATTTTATATCACATAAGAAGTATGCTAAGAATTTTATCAGAAAATTCAACTTGGAATCTTGTAAATCCCCAAAGATATCTATTTCAACATCAACAAAGCTTTCAAAGGATAATATCGGTCAACCAGTTGATCCAACAGTCTATAGAAGCCTAATTGAAAGTCTACTATATCTAACAACTAGTCTCCTAAATATCATGTACAATGTTGGTATGTGTGCAAGATATCAATCAACTTCTAAGGAATCAAATCTCATTGCATCTAAAAGAATACTGAAGTATGTCAATGGAATGGAGCAATATGGAATTTGGTACTCAAAAGACACTGAAGTTTGTCTTGTAGGATATTTGTGATGGTGATTGGGTAGGTAACATTGATTATTGGAAGAGTACTTCAAGAGGTTGTTTCTTTATAGGAAAAAATTTGGTTTCATAGCTAAGTAAGAAACAAAATTCTATCTCCCTAAGTACTACTACTAAGGCAGAATATATTGCAACGGGTGGATGTTGTGCACAACTGCATGCTTTGGATGAAACAAATGCTACTGGACTATGGAATCACTCAGAATATTATGACACTATATTGCGATAATATAAGTGTCATAAACATATCAAAGAATCTAATACAACGCTCAAGGACTAAACATATTGATATAAGGCACCATTTCATAAGAGAGGTTGTTGAGGGAAAGGAAATTGAGTTAGAGTATGTGCAAACAGAGAAACAACTGGCGAATATATTAACTAAGCCACTAGATGTAAATCAATTTGAGACCCTCAGATAAGCTCTGGGAGTCTGTCGAAAAGAATGCTACTTGAGTCAAACTCTAAATCAGAAGGAGATATAGTACATATAACATTTGAATTTATCAGTAAATCTTTATATGGTATACTTCCTATATTGTGAATCTCTCCCCAAATCTTCCTTCTTTAGCCTAATTGATTTAAATTCCATAAGTATCCCCAAATTATCTGATTTTTTCTAAGTTTATCTCTAACAAAAAATATGAGTTGAATTTCTATCCTAAAAAATTTCGCTTTCCATACCGTCATCACCTCTGCATGAACTATGTGCCCTCCTCAACACATTACCTCTCAATAAAAGAGATGACCATTTCTATGAAAAGTAAAACTTAGTACTATCTCTCCCATTTCAAATCAAAACAGAGTCCATAAGCTTTCCAAGTCTCGGCTCAAATCACATTCTCTCCCAAACTAAAACACCAAAAACCTAGGGTTTTTCCTTTATTCTTTGAACATCATACATCTCAGCAATGACCGTTGTTATAAAGAATATGATCGTCAAGATTCTCAATGTTAATCACAGTCATGAGGAGGCTCTAAAGTTGCTAAGATCGTTCATTAACATGGTTGCAAGGAACACACTAAAGCTAGATCCGGTTCTGGTTGAAGAAATTATTGTGACACTCATAGATGGATTTCCAGAATTTATAAGTCATTTGTCGCTTGAAATACCCGTGTTTTACTCAAAATTGCACAGGATTCAAACATAACGCCAACAATCATTCCCATACCGGAAGATGGAAACAGGGCATGGGCGTTTCTACGACATTTTGGGCAAATAGCAATAGACTTGAAGTACGTACAACAACAAGTATGAAAACATGCTCGTGAACTATCTCAACAACGAATACAGACTCTACAATCTAGGTCACAATCATCTCCTTAAAAACCTAGGTCTTCTGTAGGATTGTCTTCTCAGTCTTTACCTATTAATACATCTGTTGAGTTGCCTAAGTCATCTAGTTTAGCTCTATTTGTTGAACATGTGCTTACTGTCTCTGTTACTGAGTTAGTTACTACTGTTGAAACAATCAATCATATTCCTGTATATAAGCCTGAGAATATGAGTTAGTTACAGTCTACTATAACTCAGTTCTCTGATCTACCCCCTGATCCTCTATTTTTTAAGAGTCAAAAAGACTTTACACCTATTCCTAGTGAGTTTGTATCTGCTAAACGTGTTGATTTGCACGGTATTGATATTGAAGTGTCTGATCCTCTGACAGAGGATAATCCTATGCCAATTTCTAGTTTAGAGTTTGAAAAAATTGATGTGACCAATGATACTGTGATAGACATTGTCCGTCAGGTTTTTAAGTTTGAAACAAACATTGTTTATCCTGAAGCCTCATTTTCCAAAGTTTGCAATTTGCAATATGTTTTATCTCAATGTCCTGTTGTGCAATCTGAACCTGATTCAAGAGTCTCTACCACATCAGTTACTAGTTTTCATGTCAAGGAAACAAAGCAAAGAAAGAGAAAAGGTCAACTAGAGAGGTTCGTTGATTTGTTAGGTGAATATGTTCTAGTCTACTGCACAAACAAGAAGAGGAAAACTCAATTTACTGGTGATGTTGAGGTTTATCCACCAGTACAATAAGTTTTTAAACAGTTGAGATCTGCAACCATAGGAAAGGCTCCACTTGTTACACCACCACCACCTCCAAAATCAAAGAAGTCAACATAAAAAACTGCAAGGAAGAGAAGTGTTACTGCAATGATGATTGATGTCACTGATACAACTGATTTCATTCTAGTGTTGGTGAATGAAGAGGCAGATGGAAAATGGGATTCAATGCTTAAAAGGGAGTTGATAATTCAAAGGAATGTGGATGTCAACCAATTGAACTCTATGTGTGATATAATCCCTCTACTACAAGAAGTTATACTGATGAGGACTGTTGAAAATGTTAGGTCAGACTCGAAGTAGCTTACTAGTGAATTCTACTGCAACTTGACTAATTGAGTCAATGATCCCACCAGTCTGAAACATTACAAGGTATTCATCTGAGGTATATGGTACAAGTTCAGCCCTGATGTAATCAGTGACTAGTATGGACTTGAAGCAAAGGCTGAAGATGAAACAATTAACTGGGATCTTGTGGTTAAAACTCTCATTGGTGGAGTCTATACTCAGTGGCTAATCAACAATCCGTTGGATGTGTTGTATAGTGTTGATCTAAGTTCAAAATTTATAATTCTGCTTCGCTTATCAACTTTCAACTGGATACCATCTGCGCATCACTATTCCATTACCAAGGATCTTGTCGCACTCTTATATAGAGTTGGCACCAAAAAGGATTCAATCTAGGATAAATTATCTTTGATCATATCAGGACCTTTATTCATCCAAGAGAGCATAAGCTAGGTAAAGTTGCCTTGTCCAAATGTAATATTTGGTTTGTTGTCTGCTCAAGGCTTTACTCCACTTGGTCATGAAATTATGAGGACATCATTGGTATACAAAGAGGATGAGAGGTTATTGAGTGGCAAACATGTGAAGGATGTTAAGCCAACAATCCCATCAATTGTGCCAGTGTTATCTGATGAAAATGAAGAAGGTCTCACCCCTTGTGTTCGTGATTTGAGACATTCCATGGAGCTTAAGAAACAGGTCAATGATCTTGAGATTGCTAGTCGGATAGTTAGTCAATAACTAGACATTGCCTGGACTAAGTTAGCCACTGTGTTGCTGAGGCTGAGCTTTGTTGAGGCGGATATTGCCCCAACTACCGAGAGTGGAAGACATACTTCTACGATGGTCTGATCTACTTTGTCTATTACTTTGACAAAAAGGGGGAGTAGATGCTAATATTAAGGAGGAGTGGTAATTCTTATGGTCTTTAAGTGCTATTTTACTTAGATGTTTATTGGTTACTTCTTACAGACCACACTAGTTTAAGTGTTTTGGTCTTTTGGGTCTGTAATGTTATGTTTTGAAAAAATTGTCCTTTAAAAAGTACATTATATTTATGTTACGTGTAACTGCTTTTTATTTGGTTTATTTGGTATTAAATTGTATTTAATTCTATTGAGTTGTTTTGCCAAATAATAGTTAAAGGTGGAGTTTGTTAGTGTTTAAATGTCATAAACCGCAACTTATAATTGACTGAATTATTATGAAAAGAATAGATAGGTTAAGTCTTAGTGTCTGTCAGTGAACTAAGTGAAGACCTGATCGAACAGATACTACACCAAAGCTTTTGGTAACTAGCCGTTGGACTACACTAACCTATCAGAGAGTCTATTTAAAGAGAGAGTTGATTCAAGAAACTTAATGACACTACTACAAAAGATTTTTTGACATTTGAATCAATGGAATACTCTCTCAACTTTTAAAGAAGGATACTCTAACATATCTTCTTCTCAAGACTTATGATCTGAAGCTTTATGAAGAGAAATTTGAGAAGAAAATCTTTGATGCTGAATTAGTGGACGTTAGACCATGCAGTAGTGGGATAGTGTAGAGTGAGTCAGTGAAGCGGATTGCAACAGAGCGGCTCTCCAAGAAGGGATATCTTGGATTTCTAATTACACAGATCTCCGACTTCGACGATCTACTATAATTATTATAGATTGGGAACAAATCGTGTGGGGATCACATTGGGTGAGATCGTTTCTATAACCTTCTATAAGACTTGGTGTTTAGATAGTGGATTAGACACACTGATGGTCGTCCCTCAAACGTAGATACATGTTGTATCGAATTAGGTAATCAATATGTGTCACTTACTTTCTGCATGTTAATTTCCTCACTATATTGTTCATTGTTGCTATAACTAGTAGATTACACGTTTAGAGCTTTGCGATAATAACAACGAACTGTTTTAAGTCAGAAAGTTGATAAGTCATATTAAGAAATCATATATGCACTGAAATCACAATGCTGACATGAAATTTAATTACAAATAATTTGATGACTTGTTTCATTGTTGATTGCCAATCTTTGAGATAATAATAGCGATCTATTTTAATAATTTGATGACTTGTTTCATTGATGAAATTTATATAAAAATAGATAAAATCGCTACTCTCTCCCTCCTCATCCTCACCACCATCATCGCGACTGTCGATATGAAAACTAAATCAGCAGCTTCTCTTGGCTTTACACTACCATTTAAGCTCTCCCTTATGTGCTCGTGAAATGTTGGTAAGTGATAGCCCTATTGACACTCTACACATCCAAAATGAACATAATAGATGCACTTATTGGCTATCCAGTTCAACGTTTCCTAGCAAATTTGGTTTCGAACAACTCCTAGATTATAAGACATTTTAGAGTTGGAGCATGCTCAACCAAGGTAGTTGAAGCAAACAAGAAAATGAAATTCCAAATTGTGACTATGAGCGCACGGTCATAATTAAGTTATGCCTCCGAACATGTTCAGGAATTAGGCGGCGAAGAGTTTCTGAAGGGATGCCAATGAGCTCTACAGCAAAGCATGAAAGGGCATGCTAGTAAGCATATAAGTATCATATAACCATAGAATTTTTCAGCAAACCCATACTAAAGATATTGTTGGATTACTTGGGCACACACAAGTAACAACTGGGAGGCAATAAATAATTTTCAGTTTTAAGATTGGCAGTTGCGATGATCGTGGTGAGGATGAGGAGGGAGAGAGTAGTTGTTTTATCTGGGTTTGAATGAGTCAACAATGAAACAAATCATCAAATTATTTTTATTTAAATTCCATGTCAGCATTACGGAAGGGTTACTCATGGAAACCAAGAGAAAATGCTAAATGAACATAATTTAAAAAGTAAATGTGGCCAATTAGATCTTATTTTAGAACAAGAGGTTAATTGAACACTTGTTAATAGTAAATGCACCTATTTCACACTTTAGCCATGTGTCCAAATTAACGAATCAGATGTAATTTTTAAAAAACGACGCGGTGGCATTTTCGTAAATAACTCAAACTTTAGTGCAAGTAATTGTGTTATAAGTGCAAGTAGCTTGTGCACATTTGCAAGTAAAAAGTGCAAGTAAAATAGTACACCTATTTTTTCTTACAAGTACAAGTAATTTACCTTGTTAACATTCGTGCACCTAGGTGCACCTAATTATAACGTTAGGTGCAACAAGTTATAACTTTAGGTACACTTAGTATTGATGTTCAATGTACATTTTAGTTGCACATGTAAAACAATTTACTTGCAGTTGTAATACAATTTGCTTGCACTTAGGTTCACTATATGAAACTGCTATTTGCACTTGTAATACATTTTACTTATACTTCGATATTCAATTATTTACAAAAATGCCACAGCGTTTTTTTTTAAAGAATCAGTGTTTTCCATCCGTTAGATCTAGACACGTGGACGAATGGCATGCGTCCTTATTTCTTTTCTCGGCGAGCAGTTCGCACCTGCACGCACTCCTCTCTCTCTCTCTCTCTCTCTCTCTCTCTCTCTCTCTTTTTATATATATATATATATATATATAGTCCTGATCAGGTGTGGCCTAGTCATTAGGTGTGGCCGTGCGGCCTATTTTCAGCCATTAGATCATATCAACTCATTAAATCAATGCGCAATATATATATGTTACAGAACACACCATTCTACGTACTAAAACGCACCAGAGGACCGATAAAACACACCATTCCACACAATATACCAAATGCACCTATTCACTTAAAATTCATCAATATACTTAATAAAACACATCATTATACGTATTAAAATGTACCACAACGTGCTTCATGTCAGATTATAAGCATACACTATTTACACATATTAGAAAACATGTGCTAAAATATGCATCATGCTACGTATTAAAATGCACCACACTTATTAAAAACACATGTGTTAAAATACACACTATTCAATGTATTAAAATGCACTAGACGACGTATTAAAACACACCATTCCACAACACAGTTACACATCATTCTATGTATGAAAATGCGCCAGCGGATAGATTAAAACACACCATTCCATAACACAGTTAATGCACCAATATACGTAATAAAACGCACCACACTATGTACTAAAATGCAGCATTCCAATTCACGTAATATAAATACTAAAATTACAATAATAACCCCACTTAAACATACGCGAATTTCAGTAGGATTAATGAAATTGGACGGTGCAGATTATGCCGCATGACCGCACCGAAAATCGCCGCCGCATTTGAACAAATATATATATATATATATATATATATATATATATTCCCGTTAATTCTAGAGATGACTTGAATTGGACAGCAACCTTCCAATAAGGATGTCATCTCATGATTAACTATGGGCTTGGGGTTTACAAAACACATATCTTTGACTTTTGTTTAGGCAAGAGTTGAACAAGTTCACCCAAATTGTAGTGTAGTACGTTGAAAACTTTGAAATTTTGACAATTGAAACGAAGAAGTAATCAAGTCCTCCACAATCCCTATTTCTTTATTCTACATTCGTTCTTATATTAGTAAAATAGGATAAGGTTGGGTGTAACATTGTTTTTTAAAGGTTGGTATACCTAATTTTAATTTTTCAAGTAGGAATGCAAAAGAAAATGAAATTATCAATTTTTTCTTAAGAAAAAGATGTGTAAAGGGCTTGTGCCCTTTAATATTCACTTTTAATTTTAAAACTTAAATACATATTTAATTAAACTAATAATAAAATTAATAAATACAAAAAGAGCGATGCAACTTTCATATCTTTATATTCATTCTCTATATGGAAATATATGATTAGTTTATTTTTGTAATTCACTATTAAGTGATTTTTTAAATTAAAACTTGTTGAGATCGATTGATTCATGGGTTGTTAATAAATATAGATAATTTTATTATGACATATAGAAACATTATGAGATAAATTTAAGAAAAGAAAACAACATTTTTCATAATCCAATTAAAGTGAGAATTAGAGAATTACATAAACTACTATATAGGTCAATTTTTCATTAAATATTATAAATGACGTAGCATATATGTTATATGGATTATAGTCCCTTTACATAATTAATTATAGAATAATACTATCTCTCTTGATTTTATCTCTTAAAATTCGAACTTTAATGTGTTAATAAACTCTTTTATTTATTCTTCTCCCACTCTTTTATTTATTCATTATTATGAAGGGGCTGACTTCACTCAACATTTAAAAAAAAAATCTATTTATTAATCAAATATAAAATCAACTAGCCTCGAGAGAGGTTATTAAGTGGATAAAATATGATTATCGGACCAGAAAGTCACGAGTGTAATTTTTTTCAACATCCTCTTAGGGTTCATTTTCTAGAAAATGAGTCCTATTTTAGAAAACATTTTCCTTTCCCGTGTTTAACTACACAACAGAAAATTGTCTTTGTGTGTTATTGATTCATTTTCTGAAAAATGAGTAGAATTGTATAATTAAAAATTTTAAATATTTTATTTAGAATATAAAAATATTTTAATAATAATAAAATTAATATTATTTATCAAAAATTAAAAAAAAAAATTAACTTGGTTTCCGACAAAAACCAGAGCAATGGTTTCCAAAGGAAACCAGACTTATGGTTTCCGCCAAAAACCTTGTTCTAAGTGTGACGGAAAATGACTTTCGCCAAAGTTTGGCAGAAGTCATTTTCCGCCAAAATGACTAGACTTTCCCTAGTCAACGGAAAATTCAATCACAACCTTAGTCGAATCTATTGTACTCCGTCTTCTTAGTGTAATTTATCTCTTATTTACGATTTGGATGTTATTACACAGTTGTTGCACACCTTAATACGGAAGAGATAATATTACTCTTAATTATATATAGGTTAATTGACTTTATTATCTTTGAGTAAAAAATATTTTGATAAACTTAACATTTTCCTTTTATTTTATATATGAGATGAGTCGATGACTTTGAAATGGGAAGCAGCCTTGCCAAAAGGGGAAACTTCCAACCAAGCAACAGTTCAAAGTTCTCTTGAGAGTCTCCCTGCACTATTATTGATCTTTGTTTCCACATTCATGGCCCACTTTTAAATTGTTTTTTGTGGACAGCAATTTTTTTAAAAGAATTATAATAATTGTTTATTCTTTCATTCAATAATTCAAAAATGGATGTAGAGAATTATGGCTGTCAATGCGTGGTTGATGGCAAATTTAGAATTTGTCTTCTATTATTGATACAATACTTCTGTGATGAAGACTAAGACACGAATTTGAAGTCGACGCAACGTTAATGTTCAAAGCCTCTCTTCTCTCTCTCTCTCTTTTTTTCTTTTTTTTTTTTCTTTTTTTTTCTAAAAGATAAATATTAGTCAAAGATTCAACTTCATTATCAGATATGCAATAAATAATGACACAAAAATAAATTAAATTGAGTACTATTATACGAACTTTCAATTTTACCTTATTATTATTATTGGGAGAAGATGGAAATTCATTCATTATCTGAGGCTGTGCACGGGATAAATCATGCTCTTGTGTAAAGTCTGCAAACCACATATGAAATGTTATCCACATCCACTAGAAAGACCTTATGTGACACGCTTGATTGAGAGGATACTGACAAAAATCGAACTAGTAACCTTCATTTTTATTTCTTACTTATATGACATGCTCTGCTTCTCTAAAGAGAGGTGGGTCACAATTTTCATTCATTTGTTTAATTTTTTTAATCAATAAAAATATAAAATCGTGACACATGATAGGTGTTTTCCTCCCTAAAAGTCCTTGTTTTTTTGGAAAAGACTCCCCGTCATTATATCTTAACTTTTTTTTTTTTTTTTTGTAGTAAAAATTATAGTTGGAATTGAATCATGTGCTCCATCTAACTAAAAGTATTTATGTTTATAACCCTTACGTGTGCGGGCCGATTAACGGGCTCCAAGCAACACGTGGACCATAGTCTTTTTTTTCGGGCAGCGCGGAGATTCGAACCCATGACCTTTTGGGTGGCTCTGATACCAAATTAAATCATGTGCTCCATCCAACTAAAAACTTAAGCTAATAGTTGGACTGCACATTTATGTTTTTACATTATATGCTCAACAGTTGGTGTTATATTGAAATTTAATTTTGATATCATGTTAAATATTTAAATTCATATTAATATAAAAATTAGATCGCAAAAGAAAAATAGAAAGGGAAAAGTGTCAAAAAGTTCCTTAAACTTTTAAATCAAAAGTCAATTAGGTTATTAAATTTTACACGAAAAGTTAATTCTATGTAAAATTCAATTCATGATAGACATGTTTTTTGTTCCCCATGTTGCAAGCTCTAGTTTTGGCGTAAGCTTCTTTGTGACAATTGTCAATAATAAGAACAATTTCATTGTCGACAAGAACGGCAATGTAAAACCCAGATACTAGTTCAATTCGGGCTCGGACACGAATTTTGCCCGGTAAAGATCCCAGAAAACATAGGCATTTTTAAATCCGCCACTACTGATTTGGAGCTTCTTGGATCCCTATTTCTTCGAAAACATAAAGGGCTTGATTAAAAAATGGAAGGGTGGAGACAGCGTTGGAGTCATCGACCAGGAAATAGAGTTGGAAAGATCGGCCTAGGAGGTAATGGGAAAATGTAACAGCAAACAACCCCAATCCCGTCCGGTAGAGGCTGATAAGCCTGTGCAAAACCGCCCGACCCGAACTTACCATCGCCAAACGGAAGGGATATCTGAACCTGATCTCGGAAATTCGAACCGCTCTGCGCATTTATAACGTGTTTAATTAATTCGGGTAGGGTTAGGATATTCTATATTCGAACCCGTCTGAAACCCGAAGTTATATATATATATATATATATATATATATATATATATATATATATATATATATATATATAACGTCGTCGTTTGAGATTTGTATTTAAATAATCCATTGGCTAGGGTTTCTCATTTCAGTCATTTGTGCAGTCGCTCGTTCTCTCTGTCTTCTTCAATTCTCCGAGTTCTCTCTTTGTCTCATTTCTCTCCTCTCTTTGTCTCTACTCTTTATTCTCTAATACTCTGATTCCTTTTCTTAGTTCTCCATTTCTCTCTTCATCTCTATGCAAAACCCATCCCTCCCGAACTCCCTTTCGAGTCTTCGACGGGAATCGACGTCGTTGTGGTCTCTGATCTGTACTCTAGTGGAAGCTTTGCAAAGACGTTATTGGCTGTTGCCATTCTGAACTTCTGCTATTCGCTGCAATCACTGGTGGAAGCCCCTATCCCGAAGTTGATATTTGAAGGCTTGAAGCCCTAGTTTTCTAAGGGAAAATTTGAGAGAACAAGTAAATCTAAATTTTTTTTATATATGTTCATGTTGTTGCATGTTAGTCTGTTCTATTAGGGTTCCTACTTCTTGATGTATTCATTCTATGATGTTGCATTGTTGCATTGTAAGTGAGTCCTAATTTTTGGGGCTTTACATATGCGTGATGAATTTGTATAAATTCTAATATATGTTTGTAAGTTTATGGTTAGATGACCCTTACATTTTGTATATTATTATTGTAAGTTGTAAATGTATGGTTGTCGTGGAAGCCTATTGAGTACTGATATATGTTTGTAAGTTTATGTATGTTGATTGGTGACTGTTGAGCCCTAATTTTTGGGCATTTCCATATGAATGATGATTTCTGGTGTTAATCGTTAATAATGTGGTGGAAGCCCTAATTTGTGGGAATTTTCATAAGATGATGAATTCTTGATTATGGAAGTAAATGTGTATGTGTAAGTAATATGTTATATGTTGAATATGGACTATTGAGCCCTAATTTGTGGGCATTTTCATAAGATGGTGAATTATGAAATACATAAATTCCTGATTATGGAATTAAATGTGTATGTGTATGTAATATATTATAAGTTGACTGTTGACCCCTAATTTTTGGGCATTACCATAAGATGATGAATTCTGTACATACATGAATTCCTGTCTTCTTGGATCATGATTTTGGAAGTAAATGTGTAATGTGTATGTGGCGGAAGCCTTTTACTGCTAATCTGTTAATCTGGTATACTGTAACTCTGATACCCAATTTTCCATCTTTATAAATGGAGAGCAATCGAAGCACTAGTGGAATTAAACCACTTCCAACCTCAACATTAGATGAACAAGGAGTACAAACCCAAGGCATTGAGGCAGATACTCACAGCCTATGGTCACTCATACTATTCTTGCTGCTAAGAAGAGGAAGGAAATTGAGTATAGATCCAAAGTCTGGGATCACTTTGAAAAGATCATAGATTCTGAGTGGAAAGTGATTAAAGGCAAGTGTCTTTACTGTGCAAAACTATTTGCATGTGAATCTAAAAAACATGACACGTGATCTTTGAGAAATCATATGTTGGGCTGCCTTAAAATCCTTATTCAAAGGATACAAAGCAGTCCATACTCACATTCAATATTGTTTTCCACTTCTAGAATAGAGGTTCATGGGGGGTTTGGGGACATGGGTATTTAATCAAGAGGTCATTAGGAGGGCCTTGTGTGAGATGATAATCATAGATGAGATGTTTATTCTTGTTGAGGGCCAGTGGTTCAAGAGGTTTATTCTTGTTGCTTGTCTTAGGTTTCAGATCCCTTCTAGGTAGACAATTTCTATGGACATCTACCAAATATTCCTTGATGAGAGGCTGAACCTTAAGAAGTTGTTTAGGGTGAGCACCCGAATTGTCAGTTTAACCATTGATACATGACTTCTGTCCAGAGGATTAATTGTATGTGCATTATTGCACATGTTATTGAAGACTAGTGGAAGCTTAAGAAAAAAAATAATTTCCTCTGTCCATGTTTTTTCTCATAAGGGGGAGTATATTGCAAAAGCCACAGAGAGTTGTCTATTAGAGTGGGGGATTAAAAATGTGTTCATTATTATAGTGGATAATGCTTCTTCTAATGATACAGCTTTGGAGGTTTTTTTTTAAGAGCAAGATGTTATCTTGGGGTTCTTCTTCTGTTAGGGTGCAGTACATGCACATGAGATGCATAACCCATATCCTAAACTTAGTGGTCCAAGATGGTTTGAAGTTTGCTGATGTGTCAGTGAAAAGGGTTAGGGATGTAGTGAGATGGGTTAGGAACTCACTCACCTGCTAGGTTGAAAAAGTTTAGAGATCTTGCTGAGCTCATTGGGGTGGAAGCTAAATCAACATTGCAGATTGATGTTCCTACAAGGCTGAACAACACCTACATTATGCTTAACACTACAACGCAATATCAAAGGGTGTTTGAAGCATATGAGCAGAATGATCCATCTTTTTCTACTAACTTGGATGATTCCGTTCCTTCTTTTCTAGATTGGTGTCATGTGGAAAGCTTAGTGAAGCTTCTGAATTTTTTTTTTGTGAGATGACAGTGAGAATTGTTGGTTCTTATGTCACATCTAACATATTCTTCTCTAAGATCTCTGATCTAAGTTGAATGCTGGAACATATGGTTACAACTGAGGCTGGGACTGAAAGGTAAACACTTTTAATTTGATTTTCTTTGTGCTTGATTCTGTTTTAACTTGTAATTTTTTATATGCTTTCTGTATTTAACAGGCAATGGGGACAAAAATGAAAAACAAGTTTGAGAAATATTGGGGGGATCCAGAAAACGGAACTTTGTCATTTTTTTGCCAGTATTCTAGACCCTAAATATAAGGAGGAGTACATGTCATATCAATTTTTCCATCCAACTGTATGGAGAAGTGAAAGGCAAAACTTGTTTTTTCATGGTCCGAGCTGCAAAGGTTGAGTTGTATAATGATTATGCAACTACATACTTTGTCAGTTCTACCTAGTCAAAATTCTCTACTCAATTTGTCCAGTTTGAGGCTACAAATCCTACAATTGATAGGCCTCAATCAAGGTTGAAGAGTCAATTAAAAAAAACAAAGAATGGAGAGTGGTGGTGGAAGCAGTAAGCAGACTGAGCTGCAAGTTTACTTGAGTGAAAAGATTGTGGAGGATGATGAATCTGCTGGTTTTGATGTTTTAAGGTGGTGGAAGGTTAATAATGAGAGATTTCCTACTCTCTTCAAAACAGCTAGAGATGTGCTTGTAGTTCCTATATCGGCAATTGCCTCTGACAGTGCATTCAGTACAAGTGGAAGTGTGCTTGATACATTTAAAGAGTTCCTTTATTCCTAGAATAGTGGAAGCTCTACTTTGTGCACAAGATTGGTTGAGGTTACCAAATCAGCCAATCTCAATTGAGAACTTAGATGATGTTGAAAGATTAGAGAAAGGTAATTCTTTATTTCCTTATTTTTATTCTTAAACTAATTATTTTTTTACTTAGTTTCTTAATTATTTATTTCCTTATTCTTATTTCCTTATTTTAATTTCCTTATTCAGTTTTGTAGAGTTGCCTACTGGAGCTGCATCTACTCTACCATTAAAGTTGCCATAAATTCCTGTGATGTATTTATTTCCCTTTTGTTTGTAGAGTTGCCCACTGGAGCTGTATGGTGTTGTTTGTTGTTAGCCTGTTGTACTCCACAAGTTATCTGCTGTTTAACCTCTAAGTGGCTTGGCAACTTTCTATTATTGAAAAGTTGTTTCCATTTTTTGGAATTATGGTAAGAAAAAACTTCAACCTGCTGCTGCAATGCTGGATTTCTAGTATACCTCTGACTTGCAGTCTTACTCTCGGTTCATTTTTAACTTTTAATGCATTATTTTGTTTAGTAAGTTATTAATGTGTATTTTCTTGGTTGGTTATGATGATGCTTCCAGCTTTGTCTGAATAAATAGAACGGAGTTGGT
This sequence comes from Ipomoea triloba, assembly GCF_003576645.1. Lineage (NCBI taxonomy): Eukaryota > Viridiplantae > Streptophyta > Magnoliopsida > Solanales > Convolvulaceae > Ipomoea > Ipomoea triloba. The sequence goes on from NC_044917.1 coordinate 15,713,635, forward strand.
ATGTTGTTAATGTGCTACTATAACACATGGAGCAATTTGCCCCCCATCCTTACTTGATATGGAAAAATATATTCTTAGTCTATTAGAGTATTAGCTCAATGCCTACAGCCTAATATTGTTACTTAGTTAGCTGTTACTTAGTTACACTTGCCTAATATTGTTTTAAGTTTTGATATTAACAAAAAGAAGAGTAATGTTAATTGTACAGTTGCTGACTGCTGGCTTGCTATTGCTGACTGCTGAAAGACTTAACTCACTTAAGACTGAAGTTTAACTTCAAAGTTTGTTGAAGTTAAACTTAGATTTTTGTTGTAGAAATATTATATGTTTCTATTTATAAGTTGTAATTGTGTATAATTGTATTTGCTATGATTGTAAGTTGTAACTTGTATATCTTATTTTGTTTACTTATTTACTTATTTTGGCTAGAATAGGTTGAATAGCTTATAGCTCTATACGAGAGTATTTGTAAAGTAAAATAGCATTTTGTTTCAATTTTTATTAACTTTTTCTTTAAAAAATTATTTTAAAAATTATTTTAAAATTATTTTAATAATATCAAAATACAAACCGAAATCCAAAATTGGGTAACCGTAATCCGAAGTTGAATATCCAATTGGGTATAGCATAAAAAAAATGAAGGGGCGACTGACAAAAATTTTAATCCGAAAATCGATCGGATGGCCGGATAAGAAATTCGATCCGTCCGTATTGGGCCTAGAGGAGTGAGGAGAGTAGGCGGCACCGTCAAGGATTGGTAGACGTCAAAGGCGGTAGAGGGGCAGAGGATTTTACCGGTTCTTTGATTACTATATATTTCTTCTTTTTTAAAAAAAAAAAATTTGAATTGTTTATAAACTTTTTTTCTTGTTTTGGGTTTTTATTTTTTTTTAAAAATATTTTTTTACTTTCTTTATGTGGCAAACAAAATATTAATGATATTGACAAGTTAGCCGTATGTCACGGAGAATTTCACAATTTTTACCGGATGCTATCGGGGTTTAACTAATTGAAGGGGTTAATTGGATGCATTAAAATCATGGGTTCAATTGTGCTTTTCGAAAGTTCAGAAATTTAATTGACTTTTCGTGAAAAATTCTAAGACTTATTTGACCATTTTTCAATTATAAATTGTACTAAAAATACAAATAGGCACAACATTTCTTGTTTATCCTAAAAATGAAAAAAAAAAAAAAAGAAAAAAAAAAGAAAGAAAAGATGTAGAACTTTCAACCCAAGTGAAGGTTCAAACTCTAGTGGGAGTAATCTTTCGAATTGTATGTAGTAATATAGGGTGTGCTCAGTAAGTCATTATTTGGAAAATTAAAAAGATATTTCAAAAGAATAAATGAAAAAAGTGTTGAGATGGAAAACGAAAAACAATGAGAAGTGGAAAATATTATTTTAAAGTTTTTTTTTTTTGAGTACTACTGAAGCACTTTCTCAACTTACTGAAGCACAAAGAGTCAATTCTGCCTCAACCATCTTAACTAGTTTATAAATAAAATCGTAACTAATCATGACATAATAATTATTAATGTAATTTACCATTTATAATTGTAAGTTTTTTTTTTTTGAATGCAACTGACCTTATTACATTGTAGTATCTGTTCATTTATACTTTGTCAACCTGTTGAAGCACAAAGGGTCAATATCGTCTCCACTGAGCCTTAATCCCATGACCTCCCATATGAGAGACATCAATTATCATAATGATATGTTGCATTCTCTAGGCCAACTGTGTCCACCCAAAAAAGAACAATATGTTCCGTTATAATTGTTACCTATTATTGATTGTATTAGTAATTTAAATAATTATTTTTAAAATAGTAATTTAAATAATTATATTAGTAGATTAATATTATAATTGAATTATATTATAAATTAATTTTTTTTCAAGAAAAAAAAACATAATAAAGACACCTATTACATCAAAGAGTCGTGTAAATTAAAGTAAACAAGTAGCAATAGTCTTCAGAACAGTTTTGATGATAATGTCTTTTATGGCTTTACACAAAAAAACAAATGACTATTTGTAAAATAAAAAATAAAATAAAATAAAAGGGACAAGAGTCAAGAATAAAACACTAAATTAGCCGGAAAATATGGGGGAAACAACATTTTATAGTGTCTTTTCATAAGGGGAATGCAAATTTTTTAATCTTTTATTTTTATTTTTTTCGATGCAACAATTCTGCTTGACATCATAAGTTACAGTGATGTTAGTTGGTAACTATTTTATGTTGAAAGCAGGAAAAAAATGTAAATAAAAATTCCCAAATTAGTAATCATGATATTTGATTATTGTATCACTGATCCCTGTTTCCCAGAACTAACACAACTAGGAGTGATTGACCTTTGGAAAATTTTGTCTTCATCGTGAAAACGATTGCAATTATCAATAAGATAATTATAACTCTTGAATGACCGATATATATATATATATATATATATAAATGGTTCCGTGTGGTTGGTATTATTAGGTGCGGCTGTGCGCCTGTGCGGTTGCTTTAGGTGCATGTAGTTTGTGTTCTTAAGGTGCTTTATTTGTGTGTTTAAGTTGCGTGGTTCGTGTACTTAAGTGTGTGGGCCTAAATCTTTAGGTGCATAATTTTCATTCTTAAGGTGCATTGTTTTTCTTGTTAAAGTGCGTGATTTGTATACTTAAGATGCGTCAGTGGATGAAAATGTGCGTCATTTTAAAACTTTAGGTGCGTGGTTTGTATTTGTAAGGTGCATCTTTTTTAGTCAACCGCACAACAGCACGGGAAGTTATACCTTCCCTTAAACCCTTCCCTATATATATATAGTCCTATCTAATAGTCCACAACTTCACAAACCATACATGTGAGGTAAACAACATTAGAAAGACCTCGTGTGATGGATTGATGAATTCAACCTAAAGGATGTTGAAAAGAATCGAACTAGTAACCTTTATGTCACAAGAAGTATGCTCCACTTACTTCAGGTTGTACTGAGTACAAGAGATACTTGTATTGCTTGACACCTACAAACTATAGTGTTGTAATATGCAATACTTGGCACGTACTATAGGGTTGTAATATGCTTGTAATTTTGAATGATCATAAAAAGAGTATACAACTCATTCAACTATTATTTTCTATTAAATATATACAATTAAGTTTTTAAAAATAATAAAGACTTTGTAATTTTAAACTTTTTAATTAAATTAAATACTATATTTATTTATTATATATTGAAAAGTATCAATATTGATGGTTCTATTTAACATGATTTATCATTTTTTTTCAATGTTATCATTTTCAAGTACATTAATAAATGTGTAAAATTCAAGTACGAAAAATAAATTGTACAAATTTTCAATGTTATCAATTTCATTCAAATTGGGACCTACCCTCTAAGGCTGTATATGAGCTCCCGAGTAGTATAACAACAACTAATTAAATTTTTTAAGAATAATTTGTAATATGATTAGTTAGAAATGCATTTTAGTGGTATGAGTTACATTCATTTTAAGAGCCTAAAATGTGTAGCACATGTGTGGAATGAGCATGAATATGATGTTGAAGTGTACACATGAAAAGCTAAGTAAATATGGTTCTCATTAAGATCACATACATGCACCTATTGACTAAAAAGGTCTAAGATTATCAACCCACTATCAACAATTCCTCATTCTATGTTTTCATTGGACAAAGAACAGTAACCTTGTGATCACAAAAAAACATGACCTGCTTTAATTTTCTAATTCCTAGAAATAAAGCTAAGAAAGCACTATTTTTTTCCTCCAAAAGGTCCCCTCACACCCTTACGGAATAGAGTATGCGGGTGGATGTAAATCACGGTAATTCAATGACTCAGTAGGCAGGGCCAAATGCTGGTGCGTACAAGTGATATGCCGAATTTGAGCATAATCCCACACTATTGCTGTCGAGTTTCGAACATTGGCATCTTCTCCTAAATACTGTCTACTGAACTAGTGAATTATGCCCGTGTAGGCACGAGGGAATGAAGCACTCTGTTTGTCTGATCTATCTGTGTGTAATAACAAGGGATGGGAAGAAATTGAAAAAAAAATGTGTATCTAGTTGGGGTTACATGAACAAGCAAGCACAAGTAGCTCAGGCACTTTTTTCTTGAAAGCTGACTAATTAAATTAAAGATCTAACTCTTCAGAATTTATCCATACTCCATAAGCTATCATCCAAAAATTCATCCATTATCAAACTGTTTCCTCCTCCTCCAGTTCCAAGCAGATCATAATCAATCACATCTTTGAACTCTCCTGTTTCTGGGAACGGTGAAGGGCTAAAACCATCCATGACATGATTGGCATAATACTGGTGATGACCATTTGGACAAGGCTCAAACTTGGGGTCATTGGATAATGCAGTTTTGGGGCATTCAGAAAGCTTAAGGTTTGGGGTGGTGCAGCTGTTGTTCTCCAGGCCTGAATTTATTGTGGTTTGATGGCAATCGTGTGGCGCGGGGGCGGGGACCTGCTGGGATATCGATTGTGTGTTGAGAATCTCATCAGAGTGTTGAATGGATGAAGCTTGTATTTTTTGGATGAGCCTGGGCATCCAGAAACCCCGAATCAGCTGCTGAAACGCGGCGCTGTTAGAGTCTATCTTCAGATGCCTGGCCTGTTTCTGCACCCTGGTTCTCCAGTAGTTCTTGATCTCATTGTCTGTTCTTCCTGGCAGAAACTGTGCAATTTTTGACCACCTGATCATCACCATCATCAGAAGCAGCAGATTGTTAGGATCAAACGCGTAATTACAATTCTGTCAAAAGTTATAAGTAGTAGCAGCAGATTGTAAAGATCAAAGGCTTATAACTCTGTCAAAAGTTATAACTAGGATCAAGCGCTTACTACTAGATAAAAAATTATAACTAAGAGCGAACACCTAACTTTATTTCTTTATACCACTACTAGGTGCTGGACTTGGTCCTTTAACGGCCTCCGCCCAACACAGGTCGATCCAGTATTCCAGTATAGTGGCCCTGTTTGGTAAATAATCAGCCTATCAGTCCATTTTGACTTATTTGACCACTATTAGTTGTTTGGTTAATAAGCTTTTTGTAACTTCAAAATGCTAAAATTCAAAAGGCTACTCAAAGCAGCCTTTTCAATTAGCTTTTTGGGGAAAGAAATTATACCAAAAAGCTATCAGCTAATAACTAATTTATCAAACAACTTTCTAGAATCAGTTAATATTATCAACAAATCATAACTTCTAACCCAAACAGCCAACAGTCATTTACCAAACAGGGCCAGTATGTATGTAGTACCAGTTCAAAACCTGGTGCCTCATCGCGAATATAATGAAACTAAAAGTTTAAACCGATAGATATAGTATGTAAGAGTATATATACCTATTGCCCCACTTGGAATGGAGTTCGAGAATCAAGAGCTGTTCTTGAGGGGAGAGGTTTCCGCGCTTAACATCAGGCTTCAAATAATTCAACCATCTCAATCTGCAGCTCTTCCCTGTTCTCCTCAAACCTAAACACATCAAAATCAAATGAATTAATTAAACCAATAATGCAACGTAACAAAGCATGATGAAATGGCAGGAAATTTAAAATTACCAGAACTCTTAGCAAGAAGATTCCATCTGCCTTCACCATGGCAAGCAATGTAATGAATGAGAAGAGTGTCTTCTTCAGGGGTCCATGGCCCTCTCCTAAGCTCTGTGCCATCCATATCCTCTACTGTCAAACAACTACTTGTTGAGCTTTTAGATGGAGAAGAAGCCATCGGCGATATATGCTTAATAGAACAGGAACAGAAACGAATTAAAGGAGGTAGAAAGAATACAGACAGGTATATAAGGTCTCCAAGATCGGTCTGCTATTTACTAGTTAGTTCATCAACTTTTCAAAGGGGGCGAAAAAAGAGACTTTTTTTTCTTAGCTATATATATAAAAAATTAGAAATACTTATAAGGAAAATTATAAATAAAACCATTTTGATTTTTTATTAAACATTATGGTCTGATGGCATCTTTGTGGCTCTTTTTGAAAGAAGGTCACCGAATTGAACCTCAATGGTGAGAGTATTGATGGCTGCAATAGATAAAGAAAGTCTAAAATTAGAAATATTTATAAGGAAAAATTATAAATAAAACCATTTTGATTTGGGTAACACTTGTGTGAGATCGTCTCATGAGCCTCAATTTGTGAGACAGATCGAATCTTTGATTAATGGACTGGATACCTGACCTTATTAATCAAAGATCCGACTCGTTTTATGGATTGAGACTCGTGAGATGGTCACACAAGGTTTTGCCTTTTGATTTTTGATTAATGTAAACCTTGTGGTCAGATGACACTTCTATGGCTCTTCTTGAAGGAAGGTCACAAGATTGAATTATGGTGGTGGGGTATTAACTAGTTGGGAGGAATGTCACAATATTAAACTTTGGTGGTGGGAGTATTGACTTGTTGAGCAACTAAAAATAGAGAAAGTCTAAAATAGATTACATTATGTTGTAATATTAACTTACAAATATTAAAGTGAATGAATTTTAAAAAATTCCAACCATGCCAATTTGCAAAAGCAGAACAGCAGACGTGTTATGACAATTCTACATAGTTTCCCAGTCTTAACCCATAGGAGAATTCCAGAAATTAATAAAAAAAAATATTGGATGGAATTTTTTTTCCTTTCCACAGACTGACCAGTGATTATTGGTCTTCCAGCTGAGTCTACTTATCCACTGATTCTTGGGCCCACTTTGGTGGCTGCAAACATGACTTTAGAGTTAGGATATGACCAAGCTTAGTTAAAGATTCTCAAATATATATATATATATACACACACACTAGCTTTTTTTTTTTTTTTTGAATACTACTAACTCTATATATATATATACACACTAGCTAGGAAGTTTTTATGTGATTTTTATCTTCACTATATATAACTTTTTTAGGGGAAAATTTGTGTGAAACCATATGATGAATCTTTATTCATAAAACGGGTTGGGTCAAGATAAAAATGTAATACTTATACTAAAAAAATGTAATATTAATTATGAATAAAATATTTGTTCAAGATATTTCATTTTTCTTCAAAAGTATTACACTTTGCCTCATAAGTAACAAATATTTTATTCATGAATTAGTAATACCTTTTTAGTATAAAAATTATGTTTATCTTAAACCGACCCGTTTACCGAATAAAGATTCACGAGACAATAGAATCACTAAAATTCTAAGATGTCGTGTTATACGATTATAACTATATAGTAAAAAAGAGTCCCAACAGTATTAAGAACTTTTATAATGTTGCATAAGAGTTAATTACATTTTAGGTTCTAGATTTATAGATGATAGTCCACTTTTAGTCTCTTTTTTTTATTAGAATTTATTCATTTGGCCTTAGTATTATTGTTGTATGATCATTTTTGGTCATCCGTCAACAAAATCATTGAAATGTCGTTAAATACAAGAATATTTCTATCTTTTTTATACAAAGTAGGTTGACCCGCTATATTTTTTTTTATAGAAATTTAAACCATTTTGTTGATAAAGGATAAAAAAAATGGTCACACCATAATAATAACTTAAAACCAAAAGTGGATATTCTGAAAAAAAAATAAAATTAAAAGTGTACTATCATCTATAAATCTAGGACTAAAAATGAAATTAACTTGTTAAATAACATAAATGTCGTGGTATCTAATACAACTATGTAAATGTAGCAGATTGTATCTTAATGTTGTCACTCATGTTCACAACGTGTTACACTTGCGTGTTTCGATCGGGTACAACAGGGCAAGCAATAGGATTACGATCAAAGAAGACGATGCTGCAGGATGAAATTGGGAGAGAAGAATCATGATGTAATGAATTCTAATATGGAACTACATAATTGAAATGGTTGTGGGATTTTTTTCTTTTCCTTCTTTTGGAAGTATTCTACAATAAAATGAGACGTCTTTGACCGAACAAAATATATGGTACAGTGATAGCTTAAAAAACGTGGGGTTTTCGATCAATCTCTTTGGGTTTTCCTAGGTTGCTTGGAGTCTCAAAACTAGTTCTTGCTTGCTTGGCTGTCATAAGTTGTCCACTTTGCATAAAATAGACATTACTCACGCCCCCTTTTCATATGTGGTTCCTGCGGTTTCTCTAAACGCTGCGAATCATCGACACCACAGTGGTGATGGACAAGTTTGCTACTGCTTGATTATTGCATGCACTGCTTCTTCAATTTTTTTTTTTAGTTTTTATATTGATCCCCTTATCATTAATTCTCTATTATTAATTCTATGAATCATTTCACTATTAACATTTATTAATTTTTATTCTCAATTTTTAATTGGAGCGCAAATGCATGGTCAGTTATTAATGCCACAAATGATCCTCTGACTATTGGGCTAGTACTCCTTTTAGTCCTCGACTTTCAATTCGACCACAAATGGTCCTCTGACTTTCATTTTTTACCACAAATAGTCCTCTGTTAAAATTTCTGTTAATTAGATGTTAAATATAGGGGTAATATCGTCAAATTGATTAATATTATTATGATTACTTCTTTTTGAGAACTATATGACAACATAATTAATTTCAAACATTAATAAACATTAAGTTAATAAATATAAAAACAAAATGGACGTGACAAACTACATAAATGAACAAATTAAATAAAAATTTATGGTTAATGTTTGCAATTTGTACTTGATTAATTATATTAATTCAACGATGGCGGTCGTCTTCAGTTATGTCCCAAACAAAATGTTTGATCGATTAATGAAGAGTGAAAACTATTAATTGTCCATGTATGAACAACCATGAAAATGATGGAAGCACAGTTTTTGAAAAAAAAATTCTTCCATTTTAATCTGTTGGTTAAATTAAAACAGATAGCTCTAATATTAAATCTTCATTTTGTACGCATAATTACGAGAATAAGGTGTATTATCTTTTTATTTAGAAGTATTTATATTTGTTAATTGTTTCAATTATGCTTGTTGGTGAAAATTTCTAAACATTTTTATTTTATGATCATTATATATATCAATTTGACAATAATACCCTTAGATTTAACACTTATTTAAGAGAAATTTTAATGGAGGACTATTTGTGGTCAAAAATGAAAGTCAGAGGACCATTTGTGATCGAATTGAAAGTCGAGGACTAAAAAGAGTACTAACCCAATAGTCAGAGGACCATTTGTAGTATTAACTCTTATTGATATTTACCAACTTTCATACTTTAAATTTGACAATAAATGGTCTCTTCACTATTAATTTTATTCCGAATATAGCCCTTCAGTTAAATATCAATTTAGTAAATATTAAATTTATGGATATAGTAATGTAAAATTTCGGTACATAAATGAACCAAATGTATTATATTTAGGGTTACACTTGTGTGAGACCGTCTCAATCACGGATCTTTATCCGTGAGACGGGTCGGGTCAGTTCAATATAAAAATATATTACTTATATTGAAAAATATAATTCTAATCAAGAATAAAGTGTTTGTTATTTATAATATAAAGTGTAATACTTTTGAGTAAAAAAATGTACATTTTTCATCAAAAGTATTATTCTTTCCCTTATAAGTAATGTTGGCAAGTATTTGTTACTTATAAAAGAAAATGTAATACTTCTAAATCAAAATGTAAAAATATTACATTTTTTTCAAAAGTATTACATTTTATCATATAAGTAAATATAAGTAATAAACATTTTATTCTTAAATAGTATTACATTTTTCAGTATAAGTATTATTAGTATTATTTTTTATCTAGACCCAACCCGTTTCACGAATAAGGATCCGTGAGACGGTCTCACACAAGTTTTTGCCTTACATTAATGAACCTAATTTGCCTATTAGCATTTACCAATTTTTATCCTCGGTTTTCAATTGAAGCAGAAATGGTCAATTAATTATTGACATTTACCAACTTCCATGCCCGACTTTCAATTCGACCATAAATGGTCCCTTAATTATTAATTTTTTTGTTCCAAATTTGGTCATGCAATTAAGTATCAATTTAGTAAATATTAAATTTAAGGATAATAATGTAAACTTTTGGTTCTTCACATTCCCACTAATGATGAACCTAATGTATTATATTACATGTACAACACGTTTGGTTCACGGAATGAATTTTGAGGTAATAGGAATGTTATTCCATACGGAGTGGAATATTCAATGAATAGAATAGGAATTGTATTCGATTGTTTGGTTCGCGGTAGAAATAGACTTTAAGAATTATATAACATTGTTTGGTTGGTTTAAGGAATAGAAATGAAATATGTTTTAAAAGACATATACACCCTTATAAAAATATGCAGTAGCAACAGTAGTAGTAGCAGCAAAATAATAATAATAATAATAATTACATAGAGTTTATATCCACATCGTATAGACTATTATATTTGTTAAAATCTAGTCTCTCATATATATATATATATATATATAAAATACCTAAGGGGGCTAGGAATCTCTATTCCCATTGCAAAGGGAATAGGTCATTCCCAAGAACATTGTTCATGGGAATAGAAGTTTTTACCGAACAAAGGAATTGACTTATTACTGGAATACTATTCCATTCAAGGTCTATTCCGCAAACCAAACGTGTCATTAGAGTCACATTATGTGAGATCCTCTCATAGATCTTTACTCGTGAGATAGGTCGGATCGACTCAATATGAAAATATAACTTATATTGAAAATATAATACTGATCAAGAGAGCTCACTTGCCACTTGAGGTACCCTATTGGGTTCTTATAAGTAATGTTGGCAAGTGTTTATTACTTATAAAAGAAAATGTAATACTGTGTACTTTTAAATTAAAATGTGAAAGTATTACATTTTTTCTTCAAAAATATTATATTTTCTCATATAAGTAATAAACACTTTATTCTTAATTAGTACGGAGTATTACATTTTTTAGTATAAATATTACACTTTCATCTTGACCCAACTCGTCTCACGGATAAGGATCAATTAAACGGTCTCATACAAAATTTTGCCTTACATTTATGAACCTAATCTGCCTATATGAACAACAAGCCAATTTTTACATTATCGCCTATAAATTTAATATTTACAAAATGTATATTTAATTGGAGAACCAAATTTGGAACACAATTAATAATCAATGGACCATTTATGGTCAAATTAAAAGTTGATGATGAAAATAAACAAATGTCAATAGTCAATAATCATTTTTCGTTGTTCCAGTGTTTTGATAAAGAGTAGAAAATGTGAGCCAAAGGAAATTGCGTATCTGGTCAAAGAATATACCCTCATTTTTTGAAAAATGACTTCCTTTTTTATTTTTTGAGGGGGGGGGGGGGGGGGGGGGTT
>NC_044917.1:15725342-15746794 GCF_003576645.1 Ipomoea triloba
GGGGGGGGGGGGGGGGGGGGTGATTTTCCAATTTCCACACCAAGACCACACAACCACCACCACCACTACCACCACTAACACCACCAACACCACACCACAACCACCACCACCACCACCATATCACCGCCACTAACACAACCAACACTACCACTACCACGACAGTTGCAACCACCGCCACCGCCAACCGTTAAACTTCTTGTTTTGCGTTGAACATATCCTTTTGTTTTTCACAAATGTCTAGGCTTTTTGAGAAAATTCTGCCTTGGGATGTGTACCTAAGACTCACTATGCCTTGGTCACATTTTACCATAACGCACTAATTTTTTAAGGTATCAAACTGTTGGTTAAGAGAATGTCTCGAGCATTTCTCTTCAAAAGGTTAACTGACACTATTCGAGTTTACGTTACGAACCTTAACACTTTGCTACTCCTTGGTTACGAATGGCTGTCCCTACCATTCGTTCATTTTCTTCTTACTTCTTAACTTTGCTACTCCTTGGTTACCGGTGGCTGTCCCTACCATTCGTAGACCTTTCCACCATTCGACCTTTGCAACCTTTCAATCTTCTAGTCTTGAAATCTTCAACTCTTTCGATCTTCAATCCTTTGAAATTTCTCCCTGGTTGTCTGAGACGTAACCATTCGGCCGGGGTATCATTCTGATTGACTTGACTATCCGAAATGTAACCTTTAGGATTAACCTTTGGACTTATTCGAAATAGAAAAGAGAGTTCCTAACTCTAAAATATAAAATAAGTTGGAGACTAAAATTCCTTGCTTTTGATATTATCAAACTCTAAAATACAAATGTTCCTAACAACAACAACTACCACTACCACCACCACCGTTTATATTATGATGATGATGATGATGATGATGATGATGATGATGATGATGATGATGATTATTATTATTATTATTATTATTATTATTATTATTATTATTATTATTATAAACGTTGTTATAGTCTAAACAAAACAATTAAAATGTTTAATTATACAATTCTTCTCATTTTCTGGAAAATGAACCAAACTCATCAAGATAGTTTTCTTGAATGCAACCAAACATTAAAAATGAATATATTTTCTGAAAAATGAGTAATTTTTCATAAAAAAGTCCTTTTCCACCGAGGCTTGAACCCACTCCCATCATCTATGTGAAAGTGCAAATCAGGACACCGGGTGCTACTAGACCACAAGGTCTTTGGCACTAATAACTGAACTTAATTAATCGAATTTGTAAAATGTTTTAATTTAATAGTTAACCAAATTTAACATAAATTCTTATTTCAGAACTAATCAAACCAAAACTCTTTTTTGGTTATCGAAAGATTTTAGTCCAATTTTTTAAACCTTAAAATTTATAAATAAAAGTTTTCAATTTATAGTTTTACAATACCAATTAGATAAATTGAAAAACTAATATACTAGTATGATTTATGAATTTATAAAAAAAAAAAAAAACACACACACGCATTCGCGCGCACATGTGCAAACACACACATACACACACAAATACATGCATACATACATACTTACTTACTTACATAATTCAATTAACTAATCAGTTATTTTGGTTAACTAATACTCTCAAATAAACCAAGTTAACTATTAACCAAAATTCTTAACCATTAACGGAGCAAAAATATTTCGGTTAAAAATTATTTACTAAAATTTATTAGTTTGGTTGGTTAACCAAGTTTGTACTGAATTGTTCACATCCCTAGCTACTATTTCATCACCTTATAATCTATTTATATTTACTTGATACACTATTAGATTATTCATTGGGCTACTCATCTTATATTTATAAACAAAAATTGTGTCCCTTATTCGAATAGGATCTTGCTACACTCCCCGAAATTTACCACTCATACAAACCCATTCCCTGATGTGACATTTTGTAATAAGTTGAAATTTAAAATAAAAAATAAAAAAACTAACCACACAAAAATAGTTACACTAGGCACTAGGGAGTGAAAAAAATTGTGTACTTTTTGTAGGGATGGCAATGAAGCATTTCCCAGTTCGATATGTATCATGTTAGTTCCGATTGAATGAGCGAGATTGAATGAGCGAGTGAGTCTAGAGGGAGATAAATAGACTCACTAAATTTTTTAAATTTCTTCTCAAATCGATAAGCTTTACGGAAGGGTAGTCTTAACGAGCCGATCAGAGTTTTACGATGCAAAACGTAAATTAATCTTAATCCCTTTTTAAGTTTTCTTTGCACATTTGGTTATCTTAATAAAATGTTCAGCTTGGTCGTGAGTGATAATGCAAGTAGTAGAGAAATCTATATCTATATATATATTAAAACAGAAGTACTAGCTTTCCCGCTCATTTTAGTCCAAAAAATTTGAAATCGGTCAACATAATAGTATATAATAATTCCTTACCAGAAATTCTAGCCTTCCTTATCATTCCTTATTTATGGCTAAGATTGACAAAATATTCAAAATATGATTCTATTCCTTATTATACACGGAAATTAATGAAATATTTTATTCAATTCCATTCCTGTATGGATTCAAATTACTATACACGGAAATTAATTACGTATTTTTTTATTTTATATTCGTAAACAACCAAATTACTAAATGATATATATTATAGTATTAAAAAAAATTACTATATTATGTTAATGTACGTAATTAAATTCCTCTCATGATAATATTAAAAAAATTCCAACAATCAAATTACTATATGATGTATATTATAGTACTCAAAAAAAAAAATATTACGTTCAACTATATTATGTTAATGTACGTAATTAAATTCCTCTCATGATAATATTCATAAAAAATTCCAACAATCAAATTACTATATGATGTATATTATAGTATTCCAAAAAAATATTACTATATTATGTTAATGTACGTAATTAAATTTCTCTCATGATAATATTCAAAAAAAATTTCCAACAATCAAATTATTATATGATATATATTACAATATTCAAAAAAAAAAATTACTATATTATGTTAATGTACGTAATTAAATTCCTCTCATGATAATATTCAAAAAAAAAAATTCCAACAATCAAATTATATTACTATATGATGTATATTATAGTATTCCAAAAAAATATTACTATATTATGTTAATGTACGTAATTAAATTTCTCTCATGATAATATTCAAAAAAAATTTCCAACAATCAAATTATTATATGATATATATTACAATATTCAAAAAAAAAAATTACTATATTATGTTAATGTACGTAATTAAATTCCTCTCATGATAATATTCAAAAAAAAAAATTCCAACAATCAAATTATATTACTATATGATGTATATTATAGTATTCCAAAAAAATATTACTATATTATGTTAATGTACGTAATTAAATTTCTCTCATGATAATATTCAAAAAAAATTCCAACAATCAAATTACTATATATGATGTACATTATAGTATTCAAAAAAAAATATTACTATATTATGTTAATGTACTATAATATAGATTAGTACCTTCCATATTTTATTTCCATTTAAACAATATAGAATATAGAATATAGAATATTAGTATATAGAATAGTATTTCCATTAATGTACTATAATATAGATTAGTACCTTCCATATTGGTTCATTTTCAAAATGTTGTAGATTGATTTTTTACCATACTTTTGCAATATATAATTGAAATTAACATGAACTTACATAATTAAATTCTATTAGAATTGAAATCTTCTATTTAATTTAATATTTTATATAGAATTGAAATAAACACGTTATTATTTTAAGTCTATTAAATTAATTAAAATTAAATTCTTTTATATAGAATTGAAATCTTTTATTTAATTTAATATTTTAATATTACATATGTTTTTAAAATTTTTATTTGTTTTGAATTTCAATTCAAAAAAATAAAATTAAAATAATTTCATTTGATTCAAGTTTAGTTATATATCTTTTTTATTTCTATAGTTAAATTACATACGACAATTGAAATAATTCTTTTTCAAACTTTTCATGTGCATAAAAGTAACTTTGGTGCAAAATAAAATAAAAATAAATTAAATACAATCTCATTGCTATTTGATTCAAGTTTAGTTATATATCTTTTTTATTTCTATAGTTAAATTACATACGACAGTTGAAATAATTCTTTTTCAAACTTTTCATGTGCATAAAAGTAACTTTGGTGCAAAATAAAATAAAAATAAATTAAATACAATCTCATTGCTATTTGTAATTCTATTTTCCATCGTTATATTGCTATATATATATATATATATATATATATATATATATATATATATATATAGATCCCTATCCTTTTTAAAGTCATTAAATAATAATATGGTAATTTAATGGTAATTGAATTTATAAAAAAATATATATATATTCTATTAAAATAAAAAAATACTAAATCAAAATATATATGTCATATTTAATTTATTCTAATAAGATAAAATTGAAATCTTCTATTCAATTTATTATTTTCTATTATAGATATTTTTAATTTCATTTGTTTTATTTTTAAATTTTAATTAAAAATTGTTTTAAAAAATAATGTTTTGATTCGAATACACACACACACACATTATTTTAACTAAAATATTTTTCAAAAAAAAACTAAAATAATTTTTTAATCTTTCCATGCACATATTGGGAAATTTTATTACAAAGTAAAAAATAAAATATATCAAGTACAATCTCATTGCTATTTGGTATATTTTGTTCTTCATATTATATATATATGAAGGGATTCGGGTGAGATAAAAGCCAAGGTGAAAAGTGAGATAGAATCTAATCCTTTGATCAAAAAAAATAAAATTCGCCACATACGAACTTCAACAATGTGCACTAGAAGAAGGGAAAATGTGAACTAGAGGCAAAAAATGCGCACGGGAGGCACAAATATGTGAAACAATTATTGAAAAAATTAAATTTAATATAGGATCTTCTACACAAATCATAAACGACCATAAATAATAAATAAATAAACAATATTCAACTCAAATTAGTAATTAGTGATCAAGATCAATTGATCTTTAAAAAAAAAAGTTTGTCATCTACAATCTGAAAAAAAAAAGGTTCTGGAAGGCACAACAATGTGCACTGTATGACATAAAAATATGCATTGGAAGAAGGAACAATGTGCATTGTATGGCACAACAATGTGCTCTGGTAGAAGGAACAATTTGCACTGGAAGAAGGAAAAATGTGCACTATATGACATAAGAATGTGCACTGGAATAAGGAACAATGTGCATTGTATGGCATAATAATGTGCACTAGAAGGAAAAATGTGCACTATATGGTATAAAAATGTGCACTGGAAGAAAGAAAAATGTACACTGAAAGGTAAAAAAAATTAACTTACACAAAATTACAACAATACCACTGTGTTTTTATTTTTTTTTAAATCTCCAATTTGGAACCTTGATCTGGACTCAATCTACGAATATAATTTCATCTTATTTCTCACCTAAAGCAATTGTTTCACACATAACTGAAGAAAAACTAAAATAAAAATTAACTAATTGAACAAACTTACATTTGCGGAGTTTGAAAAAAAAATATAATGTGATTGGGTAAATGTCTCACATTTAAATATAATGTTATTAAATTAATTGAAATTCACATATTTAAGAATGATGCATCATCTCGGGATCTATCAATTTAAAATGAAGAATAATAAGATGTAATAGAACTAAAAGAAATAAACTTTCAATAAATTAGTTTAAAACATATCATAGATCTACAAATATTGAACCACAAAGTCTATTATGGACCGATTATTTAAATGATGATCTAGAGAGGTTTTGATTGTGCTACATTTATGGGTTGGAAAATATTTAGAAACAAAACTAAATGGTTCCATGCATCTATTTACTATTTCTTATAATAACAAACAAAAGTTTAAGGCAAAAACTTGTGTGAGTCTATCTCATGGGTCTCAATCCGTGAGATGGGTCGTATCTCTAATTAATGAGGTCAAAGATCTGACCCATTAATCAATTATTTGATCAATTAATCAAGATCCAACCCATGAGACGGTCACACACAAGTGTTACTCAAAGTTTAAAATATCACCAAAGTGGATTCTGAAACAAAACTCAAATATCAATGTAAAATTTTAAAATAAGAATGTTTTTTCATGCAAGAAAAAAATTACGTAATATTTATTAATATCTATATAATAAAAAAATTATCAATTTCTCTTTTTATCCATTGATATATGTAGACATATATTATATTAATAGTATTTTGTACAATATGAAATATATACACTTGTTTTTTATAGAATTGTGAATGCTGGCATAATTATAGACGTTAATTACTACAATGGTTACTTATTAAAAAAATATTTTAAAATATTTCTAAACTCATACTCTTAATTAAAAAAATTAAAAATATTTAAAAATTTGTCTAAATATGTAATATAGTTAGGGACTACATTAATCCTTATAAATTTAGAAATTACACTCTTTTAATTTGTAAATGTAATTTTCTTAATTATAATTAACAAAATATAAAATATAATTACAAATAAAATTATAAAATTAACAAAATATGTGTTCATATATGTTTATATTTTTAAAATACATACATACATATACTTATGCACTATATTAATCATACAAAATTAAAACGCTATTTTTTCAATTTCTAAATTTAATTATTTTAATTATAATATATCGATATAAATTATAATTACAGAAATTATATTATAGAATCTGCATACATATATATTAATAAATATTATTTGTATATACATTGTATTACACAATTATATAAGAAAATGCGTTTGATCATAGGTTAAAATCACATATACAATATTTAAAATTTACTTTTTTTTTTAATTTCTAAGTATAGTTTTCTTAGTTATTATTCATATTGTTAGAATTATAATATGTATAAAATACGATTAGGAATAATTCAATTGAATTATGTAAATTTTTCTCTATAAATTTATCTAAATATGTACATGATTAGAGATTATATTAATCATACAAAATTTTAATTTTAATTTTGTATGCTATGATAATAGATACCTAAACAAATATATGAAAATTCAACTATATTATTATATTTTATATTTTAATATATTTTCATTTTTTGAAATTTTTATTTAAATTTATAATAACAAAAAAATCCGTGCATCGCACGGGTAAAACACTAGTATCAAAGTAAAGAGAGAGAGGGGGAAAGAGTGTGTGTGTGAGAGTTTTTATAGTAGTTCGTCTATTAATGAAGTCTAATCCACTCTTCTTCACAACTCGTAAAGGTTTGTAGTAAACACTACTTAATACAAAAACACAACCAAATTAAATTTGCTTCCTTGATCACCAAGTTGGACAACAAACTTGAGTCACAAGGTTTTTCAACTCCTTCGAGTTTACTTCGTCTCTTTCGACTAAATCAAGTAGAGATTTGAAGGTTGAAGAATTGATTTCTTCTTTTCTCCAACTGAAATATTGGCTTCTTAAGTCTTGATGTTGTGGCGCGGGTAGATTAACTCTCTTTTCTCAATCACTGGTCGTAGATGCTTGATGTTTTAAAGCTTAATTTTCTCACACTTAGAAATTCTTAAAAATGACTAGCACCACCTTCTGTAAATGAAGGGGGTAATTATAGGCATGAAAAATTGTTCAGTTGGAGGTAAAACAAAATTTCAAGAGTAGAGACCGTTGGGTAATTCGAGTGTACGTGAGTTACTGACTTTCCAGTCGTTAGGTCTATAAATGGCGCTGAACGTTTTGTCTTTTTGTTCTGCACAAAGGACATGACATTTAATGAAAGTTGACTTGAGATATGTACCTAAGACTTGAGATATGTACCTAAGACTCGTTTTGTTCGGAGCACATTCTCTCACAATCAACGTTTCAGACTTTATACGCTCAGAGAATGTCTTTGGCTTGTCCTATCGAGTTGTTAGTTGTGCTAACGATTCGATCCTTTCACTTGAATACGGTTGGTTGACTTTACCAATTATCCCTTAACTCCTCGAATGATCTTTCTTTATCATTCGGCCTTGATAACACAAGAGGTAGACCCTTCCATAATTCAGTCAATTGCAACCTCTCAGCATTTGTCTTGAATCTTCAGGTCTTCGAGTTTTCAGTTCTTCTATTCTTCGTTCCATGTTATGAATCACTGAGAAATAACAACTCGAGTTGAATGATGTTGTCTCAAAATGACATCCACGAGTGCTTGCTATGTAGTTTAAGACAGAAAAGAATTGGGGGGGGGGGGGGGAGTTGGGGATCTAAACTCCTAAGCTTGGTATCATTAAAATGTAATTACAAAGTGTTCCCAACATATAATCATGCCAAAAATAAAAAATAATAATAATAAAATAAAGTGTTAATTTCAGCGAAGGTCCCTTGTCTTTGGTGGAAATTTTAAATTTAATTTAGTCCACACTAACATTTTTTCTATTTAACACCACATATCAAAAGTGTCCAATATATAATAGTACGTCTGAGTGTTAAATGACAAAAATAATAGTTTAATTTGAGATTAAATTTGAAATTGTACTAGAGGCATGTGACCTCCGCTAGAACTAACTCTAAAATAAAATAGGATGATCAGTAATTTCATAAGAAAAGTCCATTCTTCCTTTTTAAGAAAGTGACATCAAATTAAAGTAGGAGGCACTGCAAAATTTTTATGTTTATACATGCATCTATTATGATAAATGAGTTTAGACTTTACTACTACTTCAGGTAACATCTCGAAAAAGAAAATATTTTATTGCATCTCAAAAAGAAAATATTTTGTTAAGGGAAAATGGTGGTTTTAATCATTTAATTATACATATATTCTTAATTCACTCATTAAAGTATTACTTTATCTAGTTTTTCAACTTTAATTCAGTTTTAACCCAACCACTAACAAACTATATTGTATTTGCCAAATATATATATATATATATATATATATATTGTAAAGAGCAACCAAGTGATTACACAGAAAAATTAAATAAATAGAGGAATTACACTTTTCACTTCTTTCCGCGACGTTCTTCCTCGGTGACGATCCAGTCAACTCTAAAGACAAAATCAGTGATCGGCGACGACGGAACCGTCGCCAATCACCTTCTACCAGAGAAGGCGACCAGTTGGTCGCCTTTTCCGGTGGAAGGCAACCAACTGGTCACCTATCATCGGAGAAGGCAACCAGTGGTTACCATGGAAAGGCGACCAACCAGTCGCGCTCCATTTTTCGTAGAAGGCAACCGACGACGTTTCAGCCGTCGCACTGGTTTTATCTTTGGAGTTGATCGGATAAAGTTTTGAATATAATATTTGATCCTTTCCTTTTCTGCTCATTTTTTAAAAAATGAACCAAATACACTAAGACAATTTTTTGAAATGCAACCAAACACTAGAAATGAAAATGTTTTATGAAAATAATTAATTTCTCAGAAAATATTTTTCAAATGTTATTGTTTCTAATTTTCAAACACGTAAATTTCAATGGGTTTTATTAGCTAGCAATCGTGATGAGGAAAACGCTAATTGCATATATCCTATTAAAGCAGAAGCAGGTGAAATCCAAAAGAAGAAAATACAACCATAACTGTCGACATCATATCAGGCTTGAGTCTAAACCTAAAATTCTACAAAAGCTGCAACAACGTTTTGAAGATAAAATTAAAGATGATATATACCAATGCCAGATGATTAAAAAAAAAAAAAAGAAAAAAAAAAGAAGAGAAAGTACAGCAGTAGTGACAAGGATGATAATTAATACCACTGGTTTTAAGTGATAGACCGTCAAAGCGCCATCAACGGCGGCTTTCATGACTTGGACAACTAGTACAAGGAACTATATATATATATATTACAAAACACACAATTCTACGTATTAAAATGCACCAGAGGACCGATAAAATATACAATTTCACACTATAACCAAATGCACATATTCACTTAAAATTCAACAGTATACGTGATAAAACGCATCATTCTACGTATTAAAATGTATCACAACGTGCCTCATGTGAAATTATAAGCATACACTATTTACACATATTAGAAAATATGTGCTAAAATATGCACCATTCTACGTATTAAAATGCACCACTCTACGTATTAAAATGCACCACAACGTGTGTTAAATGCACAATTTCACTTATTGAAAATCTCATCACAGATTATAAACATGCACTATTACATTTATTAAAAATATGTGCTAAAATACACATCATTCAACGTATTAAAATGCATCAGAAGACGGATTAAAAAACACCATTTCACAACACACTTATTAGAAGCACGTGTTCAAATACACACTATTCTACGTATGAAAATGCACCAACGGATAGATTAAAACACACCATTCCACAACACAGTTAATGCACCAAAATACGTAATAAATCCCACCATAGCATGTATTCAAACGCACCACACTATCTACTAAAATCCACCATTTCAATTCACGTAATATAGATACTAAAATTATCATAATAACCCACTTAAACATACACGAGAGAGAGAGAGAGAGAGAGAGAGAGAGAGAGAGAGAGAGAGAGAGAGAGAGAGAGAGAGAGNAATCCACCATTTCAATTCACGTAATATAGATACTAAAATTATCATAATAACCCACTTAAACATACACGAGAGAGAGAGAGAGAGAGAGAGAGAGAGAGAGAGAGAGAGAGAGAGAGAGAGAGAGAGAGAGGTTGAATCCAGTGAAATCATCTTTTTTTTTTCTCAAAAAAAAAATGAGATCAAGAGATCATATTTCAATCATCCAATTCAATTTAATTAATGGTAATGATTGAATTTAAAAATCCATTTATATTAGGGTATATTTAATACACATAGGGGTGATAATTTTAGTTACTTGTTTGAATTGGAATATAATTGAAAATACAATATTATCCTTATTTATAGGGATTCTATCAATTGTAGTAATCAAAACTTTAAAAAAAATTAAAAAATTAAACGCATGAATCATGTTGTACATCTTTTAGTATGCATACGACCTGCCTATATGTGTGCAAACATGCAATCTGGTGTGTGCATTTTACTGAGCGTCCCTAATGAAGTAAAATAATATTTAGCACTGTGCATATCCATCCATGAGTGTGTGCAATAGAAACCATAGTACCCTAAATGTGTGCAAACACACAAACTACCTGGTGTGTGCATTTTACTAAGCGTCCCAATTTTGTGAAATAATATTGAGCACTGTGCATATCCGTCCAAGAGCGTGTGCAATAGAAACCATAGTAGTGTGTAATAATGCGGCTAAAGGTTGTGAAGCCATACGACCATATCTACACTGTGTGCATACTATCATGCATTTTGGTATAATCAACGTTGAAAAAGATGCTAGGCGCTTGATTTGTTTTTTGTTGTTTGTTTTTTTTGTTTTTTTTTTTAAATTTTCCTGCGCTTGGACTACCCATGAGGCATTGAGGCCAAACTATTCTCCATTTGTCTACAGTCTACAGATTTCTCACCACTAGTCCACTCTTATCCAGATGTCATCGTACTCTTATCCACATATGTCATCGTACTCTTTTCCACAGATGTCATCACTTTTTACATATGTTATTCTTCACCATACTCTGGTCTCTAGCCATGATTATATTCTAGTTTCCCACCATACTCTTCTCCACATATGTCATCATCTTCAATCTGTTCTTCCAATCTGCTCATCCGTAGGGTGATGAAGAATGGAAATTGGAATGAAGAATGATGGAATCCTAACAATTGGAGTGGTGAACTTGATCTTAAAGGAACTTATTGATGACCACCACTTGAAGTGTTATTTGGAAGAAAAGGTTGAAGAAAAAGAAAAAGAGATGAAGATTGAAGAAGATAGCATATTCTTGGAAGTGGATCATTGCAATTTCTTTGAGGAGAATATGTTACTTTTGAGCTTAAAGGAGTTCCTTAATGCCCGGCATTTAAGGATATTTATTGAAGAGAAAGTGGATGGAGAAAAAGAACTCATCTTCATCTAATCATGCATGGATAGTTCTTTGAGAAGGTTGAGACGAGCTAGCGACATTAAACTTAGCGCTTCATGGGATGCACCCCATGTTATCCTTCATTTTATTTTTGATATATCATACTTTCACTTGTGCTTTCATGTATATATTCTCTTGACTCTAGGAATAACACTAAGGAGTATGCTCAATTCCAAGAAGGCTTCATGATGATGTTTATTCATAAGGGATTCATTAGGGGAGCCTCATCTACCTTCTCTACTCTCTTTAATTGTGAATAGTGCTTTACTTAGTGTAGATAGTAAAGATTGTGCTCCTTGTGCTTATTGTGCTACCCTTCCCCCTTTTGCTTTATTTTCTTTCACATCAAGGACGATGTAATTTCTATGTGTGGGGGGAAGACAAAAATTGGGTAATTTTTGAATATTTTTGAAATTTGCTTGGATGACTCATTGTGCATAATGTTGGGTAAATTACCTTTCCTTGCTTGAAATTGTGATCGCTCCCTCTTTGTTGGTTTGTGGTTTGTTTTGGTGGAACTTATTGCAACTCAACTTGTGATTGATGAGGCAAGGGGTTACATGATTGATCTATTCTCTTGCCAATAATCTTGTTAATTAATAATTGAATCAATTCATGATCTAGTGTGTTATGCATTGCTAGTGAAGGCTTATGTGAGATTCCGGTAAAGGTTGTTTTGCTACAACTTGCATCATTACTCTCCAAGTGAAATCTAAGATTTGCATGTTTTGAAATGATATAGGCCTTTTTTGTTTAACCCTTAGACTTAAAGCCTACGCTGTTACTATGTTTTTATCCCTAGTTGTCCCCTTTTGAGCCTTTAGTTCATTAAATAAAGTGCTTAGTACTTATTCATACTTGTGTTAGTTTTTCTTTATTTTACCCTTGTTAATTTTCCCTTTAGCCCTTAGCCAAAAAGAAAAGAAAAATATTTCCCTTCCACCCTTGAGAGAATGTAGCATTTGCTCAATAGTTAGAAGAGATTCATGTTGGAGCTTATCTTTGTTTACATCACTCTTGTTAGTCTTGTCTTAGTGTGGGGTTTTGCTAAATAAATGGAGTTTGTTTGTTATTTTGAAAAAAGTGAAAGTCTTTGAAAAGTAGAAAAAGAAAAAAAATGAAGAAAAAATGTTTGAAAAAGTTTGAAAATGATGAAAAGTGAATGAAAAAAGAAAAAGTGAATAAAAGCAAATTAAAGTGTATATTCCTTTTTGTGTGTGTGTGTGTGTGTGTCAAACCCCCACCTTTTGAGAGTGTTGTCTAATCTTCTTTGTAGAGTGCTCCTTTGCTCTTTATTGTCAAGATCTCTTCGAGCTTAGTTTGTGAATATGTGTGAAATTCTCTCATTTTGTTTACTTTCCTTACCCCTTCTTTGTTAAAACCTTTACCCTTAGTCCCGTTATAAGTTGAATAAAGACCTATTTGATCATTTCATGCATTCCAATCCTCGATCTAGTGGGAGTAAGAAGGGCAAGCCTATGGGATCTCATTAAAAGCCAAGTTTTGCATAATCTCAACTTAGCATTTGTGCACACTAGATTCTCACACACTTTAATGGTTTTGGTGCTTGGTTATTGGCTTGAGAATGGAACTTGTGTGTCAAGCTAAGGTGATTCTTGAAACAAGTTGTGTTGTAGCAAGTTGGATTGTGGTTTGATAGGTTGTGCAAAGTGGGAGTATGATCAATTTCATTGCCTGACTAGTGATTTATTTGTTGTCTTTACTTGAGGACAAGCAAAGGTTTAAGTGTGGGGGAGTTGATAAGTGCTTATTTGTATATATTTTCCCCTCTTCACTAAGTCATTATGTTTATAGATCATTCCAAAATTCATGAGAATTAGTGCTTATTTGTGTTATTTTGCAAGTAGTAGACGTGGAAAGCATTGAAGCTAAGATGATCATTTTCATGCATTTTGGTTGGCATTGGAGTCAAATGGAGACCAAATATGAAGCTATGGAGATGGATGCAACACTCCAAAAGAAGTCTTAAAGTGATATTTTTAATGGTGTTGGTCATTATCGAGCTTCTTGCGGGGTACCTTATTTAAAAGGTAATTACTTGTCAAAACCGCCTCACCCCACATATTTTGAGGTAAGCCTGAACTGATAAGCATCGCACTCATCATTTCTATCAATGTACGATTCTTTCGTTCGGCAACACCGTTCGATTGAGGTACGTAAGGTGCGGTATGCTTGTGTATAGTACCTACACTTACACTGAAGTCACCGATTGGTGCTTCGTACTCACTACCTCTATCGCTTCTAACATTTTTAATCTTTCGATTAAGTTGATTTTCAGCTTCATTCTTATAAAGAACGAATTTATCGATGGCTTCATCTTTGCTTTTCAGTAAATACACATAACAATATCGTGTGCAATCATCGATAAATGTAATAAAATATTTATTACCACCTCTCGTTTGTATCGATCTAAAATCGCACAAATCACTATGGATTAATTCCAGTGGTTCAGTTTGCCTTTCAACCGATTTGAAAGGTGCTTTAGTTAGTTTTGCCTCAGCACAAATTTCACATTTGTTATTTGTGTTAATTTGAAAAGTAGGAATATGGTTCATGGTAATTAATCTATGCATAGAACTAAAATTAACATGACCTAGTTTACCATGCCACAAATTGGAAGACTCAAACAAGTAAATAGAAGTAATGTTACCTTTATTCATAATAGGCATTACACTGAGCTTAAAAAGCTCATCAGTTACATACCTTTGCCTACAAACATTCCTAACTTAGACAAAACAACTTTGTTTGACTCGAAGACCATCTTGAAGCCATGCTTATTCAACAACGAGCCAGAGACCAGATTCTTCCTCAGCTCCGGAACATATAGCACGTTCTTCAACGTCAGTTCCTTCCCGAAAGTCATCTTCAGAACCACCTTGCCTAAGCCCTCCACATCGGACTGAGCAAAGTTTCCTATCCACACCTTCTCGCCCTCAACGGTCTCAAAAGTGCTGAACATCTCCCGGTTGCAACACAAATGCCTTGTTGCACAGGTGTCGGTGAACCACTCAGGTGAGTTAGAGCCCACGAAGTTCACCTCCGTGACTATAGCTGATAGGCTAACTCGGCCACTTTTTGGCTCACATCTCCAAATATATTGGCTTCAGAACTCTTGCTCTTCTTTCATGGAGCCTTGCATTCAGCCGACTTGTGGCCAGTCTTGCTACAATTGTAGCATTTACCATGGAACTTACCCTTGGTAATACCACCTTTTGGACCTAGCTTCTGCTTATGCTTCTTAGCCGTCTTGGAGTTTTGACCGTGCTCCAGCACGTTGGCCTTAGCGCCACCAAAGACAGGACCCTTCTCGTCAGTTTTCATGTTCCTCTCCTCAATTCTGAGTCGTTGGATCAGGTCTTCCAGGTTCATCTCCTTTCGCTTGTGCTTAAGGTAGTTTTTGAAGTCATTCCACCCTGGAGGCAACAAGTGGATCATAGATGCCACTAGAAAGGACTCACTAATTTGCATGCCCTCGTCACGGATTTAGTCAAAGATTAACTGTAAATCTTCAATCTGACTTAGCATGGTATTGGAATCAACCATTTTAATGTCGAGGAATCGACTAACAACAAATTTCTTTGCGCCGGCATCCTCACTTTTATACTTATGATCCAAGGCTTCCCACAACGATCTCGTTGCGCCAATCTTACGATATACATCGTAAAGAGCATCACACAATCCGTTCAGGATATAGTTGTGGCAAATGAAGTCTGAATCCTTCCAAAACCCAACTGCCATCACAAACTCTGGATCTTGTTCCTTCAACTCAGGAACCCTCTCTGTCAAGAACCTTGCAAAGGGGGGAGTAGCCAAGTAGAACATCTTTTGTTGCCACCTCTTGAAGTTCAAACCAGTGAACTTCTATTGCCTTTCGGCCGAACCACTTGGTACTGTAGGTACTCACATCGTAGAGATATACCACTCAATGGCCACACCATCTTGTGAACCAACGTTCACTGGTGCCTGAGAATGTGCAACGTTGTTGCCGTTCCCACCACTGTTGTTCTCAATAACATTCTCGTCACCATAAACTGGAAGTGTAGAGTTCTCCATTTGTTCAAGGAAACTAGAGACAAAACAAAAAGGAACTAAGGTTTTAAGCTTGTTTGGAAATAATATTACGAAAATAATATTTCCAGAAAATAACAAGCACAAAATTTGAAAGGATATTTCTGGAGGGTAGTTAGCTTGAGTCATGTACTCACTACCATTGTTGCAAAAATCCCCGCCTAGGCGCTAGGCGTTCCTAGACCGAGGCGAATTGCTCCCTAGGCGTTCGCCTAGGTGACCGACTGCCTAGGAGGTCGCCTAGCGCCTAACTCGGGGACCGAGTTGGCAACCGACTAGGCCGAATTTGGCCGAGTTAACTCGCCCAACTCGGCAGAGTTAGCCGAGTTAACTCGAGCGAGTCGGCCTTGCTAATTTTATTATTATATTTATATATATTTAAATTTAGTTATTTATATAAGTAAGAGAAGTAAGATATATATATATAATATAATATATGACATACACCCACACACATGAACTAATTTTTTGTTTTTATAGGCCGCTGCCTAGAACCGCCTCGGTACCGCCTAGGCGCCGCCTAGACCGCTTAGGCGCTAGGCACTAGTCTACTGCCCGACTAGCGCCTAGCGCCTACTGCAACCATGCTCACTACACTATCCTTAAAACCTTATTTGCTACCTCCCTTGGTGCTAGGAGCATTGTAACCTAGGTTTCCCAGGATAAAACAAGCTTCGATTTCGAGTTTGAGCACTCAAACTATGAAATCCAGCGAACAAGAACAAGAGCTTGAATACAGTAGGCAAAGAAAGGAGTAGAAGCAGAGTTTTGCGAGAGAGAAAATATATTCTATTGTGTGTAAATCTGCTGCTTCTACAATCAACTTATATAGGAGTTGATGGATTAAATAACATTTTATTATTGCACTTAATTTGATAATAAAACCAGGTTTATAACCCTTGTAAAGGTAGACTACTACCTGAGAATTGATTCAGATAATTAAAATTGGAATTAACCCAGTATTAATTCCGTAACAAATGAATCAAGACTCTGAAAGGTCACTGCCCGAATCGTACATGAAACAAAATGAGACCACGAGGAGTTAATTTGAGTTGATCATATTACCACGAGCCGATGTCCAAGCCATTAATGTACGTACCAAAATGGCCAAATCGAACAGAACCCGAGTTCATAAGGCCGAACTCTGGTTACCCGAGTTTTTCAGTGGCTGCATTGGAAAACATATATGAAAATGTAGCATAACCAAGCCCGCAAGGAATGGCATTCATGCCCATAGGTGTCGGCGCACACGAGTCAAGCCTTTCCAGGGTCATTTTGGGATTTGATTTGCACAGCCCCACGCGCGCGAGAGAGAGAGCCTCTATGCTATACAATTCAACAAGTCTTAAAAAGGCTCTTGTATAAATAGTGGTGCAAAGTCACTTCCCAAATTAACTAATGTGGGACAAAAGCTTACTTTAAAGTTTTTCCCACCATTTTTTCAACTCAAATTGGTCAACTTTGAGAACCAATTTCTCATTCACCCATTATTCATTTTTTGCGTACTATATATCAATCTCTTCCTCTAACTATGCAGAACCCGAATCCACTTTTACCTGGCTCGAATCGGAAGTGGACCCACATATTTGTACCACAAAATAGCCACTAAAATTGCCATTTTATGTTATTTTTTAAACAAAATATAAAATTAAAAATTAAACTAATACTATCCTAAAAATTAAAAATAACAAACTTAAGACTTAGCACAAACAAAGAAACATTTAATCATTGTCTTCAGGCGTGTGAAACACACTATCCTAACAATTTTTTATTTTCTTTACTAAGCAACAAATGTAATCAAACCAGAACTTTTGAGATACAAAATGATGTCAAATTTTCTCATGTTGCTTTTATGAGAAATTCATCAACGGAATAGCTTGAGATTTTTAGTATTTAAAAAATAATTATTTCTTATGTAGTAGTTTAGTCAATAATAGTTTTTAGAATTTTCATAACTGAGTTTTAGGTTCCTCATTCATTACTCTGGTTTTTAAGAAGACAGAGGAGGTGATTGATATATATAATATAATTTTCATATATTGTCATGATATACGATTCTTAATTAAGTTATTGCAGAGCTTTTGAAAGAATTTTACGTACTAAAAATCTCAAGTTACTCACTTGGTGAATTTGTCATAAAAATCTCAAGTTACTCCCTTGGTTTGATTACCCTTGATGTTTAGTAAGAAAAATCTTTAAATAAGAAACTAAGAATTGAAAAATCTTTAAATAAGAGACTAAAAAGTGTAAAATAATGTTGTGAAAGTGATTTTGATATAATAAAGAGAATAAAATGTGAATTTCCTACTTTATCCCTCAAATTTTAAATATTTTTTTATTTTCCCATTTAATGGCTAGGGACTAAACTCACCACTTCGCAAATAACTTAGGAAATAAACTTGGATACTGCCATAATTCAAGGACTAAGTCGGAACTTGGGTATAACTCAGGGACCAAAGATGCAATTTTTCCTATGAAAAATAATAAATGGACTCCTAGGGAGAAAACAATAAAGTAATAAAAATTGTGGTTTACATTTTTTTTAATGAACCAAAGTATGTCATGTAAGTAAAGAGTGAAAAACGGAGTAAAAAGTCTGAGTACGTGTAGTATTACTCCCATAGTAATTAGTACTGCTAGACTATCAAAGTAAGTTGGCTGAGTGGGGCGAAACTAGGAAATACCAGCTTGCCTCGCCCAGCCATAGTGTTAAAAAAAATAAATTTAGTGATTTATTAAATCATAAAGGTAATGGTGTAATGAAAACCTTGTCTAATTCGTGGAAAGTAGTAATCATGTGGGTGGAGCATGATTCTTGTATTTAGATGGATGTGAATTATATTTTTGGCAACATCTTCTTTGTCAAGTCTGCAGCATTAGATTTACATCTCATCTGCGATTTGTGTGTTATTTAAAATATATACATACGTATATATATACATACACATACATACATACATACATACATACATACATACATGTGTGTGTAAGCCCGTAAGGGCAGCCTGAGTGGCAAGACCAAGACGCTCGCGGCCGTGAGGTCCTGAGTTCGAAACCGTCTGCCACCCGGGTTTGAGCCGGTCAGCTATGGGCAACCTAGGCTGGTTAACCTCCTTGTGGTCCTTTGCCGGCTAGGATCACAGGGCGAGGGTTTACTCACATACTCGGAAGAGGAGTGGGGTTTGCCTCGATAAACCCAATACATGTGTGTGTACACGCGCGCGTGCTTGTAGCAAGAAGGTCTTAGAAAACCACAAAAAGATACAAAATAATATAGTAATATATTTTTTAAACCTAGAATTAGGGTAGTATATTAGCAATTTACTAACTCCACTAACTTAGTTATATGTTTTTTTTTATAAATAACTAGTATTTTCACCCGTACGTTGCACAAAGTGGATTTGTTTTAATATTTTAATAATATTTGGATCGATATAAAATTATATAAATTATAACAGTGAATATTATACAGTGCAACTAATGAAATGGGGTGGATGGATTATGTTTTCTGACGTTATCTTTGCATTAATTCAAGCAAATAATTGTCCAATTACCCATGCGATGCATGGATACATTTTTTTGTTTATATATTTAGATAATAAAATTAAAAATGAAATTATAAACAATTCTAATATTTGAAAGTGTACATTTATTTGACTATATTATTACTGCAAAAGTATGACACAATTGAATAATATATGACTCGTTTGCCTGCAATTATCTTAAAAAAATCAATAAGTAATATGATTTATATAATTATATTATTACTAAAATAAATATGAGAAATAATTTATTTGTAATTATTATAAAAGTAAACCCAACAACCCATGTTTAGCTTAACTACCATAATAATTAACAACATGACGGTAATAATGTTACCGGAGTATATTCAAATAAGTAAAGTAGCAATAGTCTCAGTACAATAAGTACTCAGTTCCCTATAGTTGTGTTTGCTATAAGAATTTTCCTCCCCTCCTCTACAACAGATCTGTTACTTATATAATGGGTGGAACGGTTCTTCTCCTGTCACTTGTAACGAACCCATGATGACAAGCACTCATGATGACAAGCCTTAAGTGTCTGGAGTCGTTGGTAATAATTTCTCTCCTCAGTGTAACGGGTAGCCGTTTGATTCCTGTGTCTGCTTGTCTACTTGTGGTTCGAGTTGGGTGCTTACCCAATTACCCTGTCACCAGCTGATGAGTTGTTAGTTTTCGCGGTGGATGGGAAGAAATAGATGTTAAAACGGGAAGAAGTTCCCGAGTATCGTTCTCAATGGACGGCAAGGAGGGAATTCAAGCGGTAAGGGGATTAAGCACATGAGTGTTTAGTGTTTGAAAGCTAACCCAAACATAGTAAGAAAATGCACATGAAACATCATGAAAATAAGGAACAAACAAAGGAAACAATCAAAGGGGAAGGAGGATTTGGACCTTGCAACTCATATAGGTATCCTTGATTTCCTAAGATATTAGGCTAGCAACACTTAGATAATGAAAATGAGACAAGGTCACCAACACCACCGCCACTCTCGTGGTCAATGGACTCACTCCTTAGACCGTAATGTCATCCTTGTGATCACTAGGCTAGGAGAGGCATTTTGTCAAACACGTTATGTGCCTCTTATCTTCCACTTCTCCCTTTTCTCAAAGGTGAGAGGGAAATGTGCTAGGCTAGGCTAAGGAGTAACTCTACTCTCGTAGATGAGACTCCTTCTCCAAACACCTCTCATATAGGTTGATCACCCCTACACAAGAGTCAAAGTGGATCACCACTCACACAATCAAACTCATAATCAAGCAATTGCAAAACCTAATTGATCAATTCAAAGCTCAAGAACATCCATACAACATTGCTCAATCCAAATTCACAAAGATCTATCTAATCATACTTGGAATTGAAATAGCAAAAGGTAAAAGTAATGACAAGAAATTAAAAGGAAGACTTAGCTAGGAATTGAACTTCTTGAACTTGAAATTGAACTTTAATCTTGAACTTGAATGTAGATCACAATCTTGCACCAATGAAATTCTTCTCTAATTCTAATCTAAACTAAGAATTGCAATGTGGAGTGATTTGGGAGAGTTCTCTCTAGGCTAATCCTAGAGAGAGAAAGTCTAAAATGATCTAAAACTGAAGTGTGATGGCTCCGGAATCCAAAAAACCAGAAGAAAAACTCGGTTTTTAACCCAAAAATCACGCCCAAAATGGGCTGGCCGAACCACTGGACGCGGGCCGGACGTGCGTCCGGCCTCGCGTCCGAATTTATGGCCGTAGGACTTTTTCAGCCCTCTAATGGACGCGGGGTGGACACGCGCGTTCGCCCCGGCGTCCATCAGAGACCTCTCTGAAGTTTGCTCTGATTTTCGAATTTCTGCGGGCATTTTTTTCGGACGCCGATTTGGACGCGCGTCCAGAGCG
>NC_044917.1:15752684-15793537 GCF_003576645.1 Ipomoea triloba
AACACTTGGAGTATTTTTTCATGCAAATAAAAGTTTGAGATTATTTTGGTCCGTATTTATGTTATTCAATTTGTAAAGTCCAAATTAAGCTTATAAATCCTAAATTCAATTAGAATTTAGTTTTTATAAACTTATTTGACTTAGTTATCCTATTCTTGTGGCTAGTTACATCTTTTTGCTAGTTTAGCATTAGAATAGCACTTTTTGAACTTAAATGCCCTGATGTAGGGACTAGCTAAAGTGTATAAATAGCCCTGCTTTTATTTGTGTTAGACAGACAATTTTGATAGTAGTAAATTCAAGAATATTGCTTTGGCAATTTCTTCTCCTTGAGTTCTTGAGGAGTATTTTGACTTATCTTGGGACTTTCCCTCCTAAGTGGCGTCTAACTCTTATCTCCATCCTTGGAGTGGCGAGACTTTGCACCACCACACTCCGACCTTTACTTCCATCACCCAACCGTTCTTCTTCCTTAGCTGGAGCCCACAACAGCACTTATCAGAAAGCACCAATGACGGTAATAATGTTACCGGAGTATATTCAAATAAGTAAAGTAACAATAGCGTCAGTACAATAAGTAATCAGTTCCTTATAGTTGTGTTTGCTACAAGAATTTTCCTCCCCCTCAACAACAGATCTATTACTTATATAATGGATGCAACGGTTCTTCTCTTGTCACTTGTAACAAACCCATGATGACAAGCACTCATGATGACAAGCCTTAAGTGTCTAGAGCCGTTGGTAATACTTTCTCTCCTCAGTGTAACGGGTGGCCGTTTGATTCCTGTGTCCGCTTGTCCACCTGTGGTTCGGGTTGGGTGCTTATTCAATTACCCTGTCACCACACAATGATACCTCAAGAATAGCAAATCCTTTGGATAATAAAACTTTTTTCTTTTGAATACAACTAACCCTATTACATTGTAGTAAAAGAGTTAGTATCGCCTCTACTGAGGATGACACAAGGTGGTTCGCTTTGTGTAGGTTTTTTTGACTGTCAATAGTTCAATACTAGAAATAAATACCATTGAGATCTCACACCAATTGTCAATATCAAATATTTAATAATAAAAAATAAAATAGAAAAACAAATATGGATTTAAGAACTCTATGTGCCTTATTCAGTATTGTCTTGTTACTCCTTGCACATCGCGGGGAGCTGCTCCTATCACCATTGCTGCAAAACCTAATGCAGATGTTGGCCCGGTAAGTAACATATTATTTTTCATATAAAATCATCATTTATGTATACATCATTGACATATGCTCAGTAGTAATATTTGGTAATGAAATTAATATATATGTAAAAGGAATTGTTGAAAGTTTGGAAGGAAGCATGTACAGCGACAACGACAAGCACCATTGTGATCCCAAAGGCACATTTACAATGACACAAGTCACAATTGATGGTCCATGCAAAGCACCCATTGAGGTTCAAGTCCAGGCCACCTTGAAAGCCCCTTCCGATCTTTTGACTCTCGATAGAGACAAGGAATGGCTAACTGTTAATCGTGTTGATCACTTCACACTCTCTGGCAGGAGTGTTTTCGATGGCCAAGGAGTTGCAGCATGGGATCAAAATGATTGTAAGAAAAAGTCAGTTTGCAACAACCTCCCCAACGTAAGCCTATTAACTAACAATATATAAATTTTTTTATGCAAAATATATCTTCACCGGAGTGTAATTTACTTAATAATTTTTCTTTTGTGCAGAATTTGAGCTTTAATTTCTTAACAAACTCTGTAGTTCGGGATATAACTTCTCTGGATAGTAAATTATTTCATGTCAATGTTTTGGGCGGTAAGAACTTAACATTTGACCATTTCACAATCAAAGCACCAGCGGATAGTCACAACACAGACGGAATCCATATTGCAAAAATAATTGATGTTAATGTCAAAGATAGCGTGATAGGAACCGGAGACGATTGCATATCAATTGGGGATGGGACAGAGAACCTTCGCATCACAGGTGTGACATGTGGGCCTGGACACCGAATCAGTGTGCGAAGCCTTATTGGCAAGACCCCGGTGAAGAGCCAGTTAAGGGTATCTATATGCCGGACACCAAATTTATTGGAACAGATAATGATGTTAGAATTAAAACATGACCTGATTCTCATCCTGAAGTTGTAACTAATATACATTATGAGAATATAGACACGAAAGACATCAAAAATCCAATCGTGATTGATCAAGAATACTGCCCAAATAACTAACGCACTAAACAGGTACATAATACATACATTACCCACTTTACTATTGGTGAAACTTAATTTTTAAGACATCTTTATTGATAGAATATTTTATTCAAACATAGTTTGTTTTATTTAAATTGTAGAAACCATCGCAAGTAAAGATTAGCAAAGTGAGTTATAAGAATATAAAGGGTACATCTGCAACAGAGGAGGTAGTGATCCTTGCATGCAGCAGTGGGGTGCCTTGTGAAGGAGTTGAAATTGGTGAAATTAATTTGACATTCAAGGGAGGTGCTGCGAAATCTGTCTGTTCGAACGTGAAACCTACTCTTACGGGAAAGCAAGTTCCGCCGCTTGTTTGTGTCACTGGTGGTGCTAAGTCATCTTATTTAAAATAAAATAATTAAATTAGAATTATTTTAGAGAACATTTTGTGAGTGTTGTGGAGCATTTTTTTTAAAAAAAATTTCATGAAAAGCGTAATTAGAAATAACCATATATGAGTAGCTTGTGGCTGTACGTTAGAGGTCATCCAATACGCTGTCCATGCTTGGTCTTTTGAGCTAGGTTGCTTACTAAAATAGTAAATGTTTTATGTTTTCTTACAATAATATTTGTATGATAAGCAGATTTTGATTTCAGTCAATCCTTTATTAAAAATACTTCCATGTGAACTTACAATTTCATTAATGACTACAATTGATTTATCATATAATAGGTGGGCTTTCCTATCATCAGATGTTGTAACTCTTAATTTTCTGAATACTTATTTAAATGTGAAGCCTAAGTCATCTTAAGAAATTATTAGTTATAGCTTGTTTGTACTTTTAGAGATTGAATTTATTGTATATTTATTTAATGACAAGCGATTCAATTAATCGATTTATTCTTAGTTTTTACGTATTTGACGTGTTAACTTTTCATTTATTCATAAGTTTTTTTCTTTGAAAAATAAAATCTCAAAATGTTTCCTAATAAGATCCCACATAATAAAACAATTGAATTTTTAATTAACTTCAATTTGATATATTTAAGATATATTTCTAAAATGGTCCAACTATATCATAATTTCTAAATTTGTCATCATTATTAAAAAAGATCTCGTCGACGGTATAAAATTTACTCTATTTAGTCTTTGTAACTTATATACAATTAGTAAATTTTGCAGAGTTTGACCATTTTAGGTGAATTGCCCTTGACTATCAATTCATTTACAATAGTCCATCAATTATATGTAAGAGAATCATGAAATAATAATTGAGAATTATTTTTTGTATTAACTCAAATTTAATTGCTACTCCGTATTTAATTTTGAAATGTCTACCTAGAAATCATATTTTTACAAACAAAAGTTGTTGCCAAAAGCACTGATTTTTGTCATTAAAAACTAAAAAGTAAACAAGATTAAATAGAACTAATAAAAAAAATCTTATTAGCATTAAAACTGTATTTTCATCTTAACATTAAGGTATTTCTCAATTTGACTGGCCAATTATTTAAAGGGAAGGTGGACAGATTTGATCTACCCACGTAATTTCCAGCGTTTTATAATACTTCAAATATAAAAAATATTTACATATTGGTGTTTTAGAAAAATCTATATTAGAGTGGTAAGAAATGTTGGAAAACTTTATTTGAAATGACATTTAAAGTGTGCATTGTGTGGCATGTATAATATTTTAGTGATGTTAACTTACAATCTGTGTCCGTGTAGTGAATTCGAGTTTTCTTAATAGAAAGTTTAATTTAATATATTATACAATCAACTTACATAATGGGTGAAACAAAAATTGTTTTTCAAACTGTATTCATTTGAGTTGGGAAAAATGAAGTAGGGATGGTTTTAAGAAGCTTTTCTCCTATATCGTTATGCACTTTATACCATTGTTGGATGTACATTATAGCACTGTTGTAAAAATCTCCGCCTAGGCACCCGCTTAGGCGCTAGGCGCTCCTAGACTGAGGCGATTTGCTCTCTAGGCGTCCGCCTAGGTGGCCGAATTTGGCCGAGTTAACTTTCCTAATTCGGCAGAGTTAGCCGAGTTAACTCGAGCGAGTCAGCCTTGTTAATTTTATTATATATATATATATATATAATGTATGACATACATTCACACACATGAATTAATTTTTTGTTTTTATAGGTCGCCGCCTAGAACCGCCTAGACCGCTTAGGCGCTAGGCGCTAGTCTACCGCCCGACTAGCACCTAGCGCCTACTGCAACCATGCTTTTTAGTATTAATATATAGGTGCATTGAATAGGTAAATCATAAATACTAAACACAAAAGTGAACTGCTAAACTAAAGTAAAAAATTAAAATTAAACTATAAACTCTAAAAGGTGAATCCGTACTTTCACATATCACGGGATGCAGTATGTAATATTGTTAAGTGCACTCTATATGGTTGTTGAATTCACTTAAAGTTCAAGTTATTAATGAAAATGTCACTGCATCTTTTGTTTTTCTCCTTACTTTAAAGCCATTATATATAGGAAATGGATCATATGAGAACTGAACTAGCACCAAGACAAAATTGAGAATTCTTCATACTCGTTGATCTAGAAAGATCATTGGGTCTAAGGGAAAGGAAAATAATACAGTGACAATTCAATAAATACTTCAAAATTTAAAACCTTAAAAGTACAGTGCACCGAATAATACTACAAAGTACGTACACTCAATGATATGTAATAGTGCAACCGTCTTAATACAATTTTACATATAATTGAGTGAACTTTTACATTATCATCAGATACACTATACTTTTTAGTGTTGTATAGTGCACGATGAATCATTTACACTTGTGCATTATTGATTTTCACCCGAGCTTGTCAATAGTAAATAAAATAGTGGTGGCACATCACCACCAACAGTCACATAAAATCTATGTCAATAGATTTAAAGAAAATAACGGTAGCATAATAGTAAATAATTAAGTAGAAAATCCAATAATAACTCTCGAAAAATGTAATATAAATTTTAAAATTTAGATTTTGTACTTTGCACTTGAATAGTATGTAACAGATTTCGTATTGCGCACTTTTACTATTATACCGCACTTTTTGTTGAGCAGGATGACAGGGCTACACAACAAGCCTCTCCAACCCACCATGGCATCATGTAGCCCTACATACCACCAAAGATGTAGAATACTCATATTACAAAAATGACTTCTAATGACAGTTATTTTTTACTTATAAAATTTGTTTTTAAGCGTAATATATGCTATCGTGGTTTAAAAAAAAAAAAAGAATAGCATCGGTTTAAAAAAATGTTTTGGTATATATTTTAATAAATAAATAAATATATTTCAAAACTTAAAAATTGTAGTAAAATCTTTTTAAATTAATTTAGACATTTTATTTAACACATAGAACGAAAGATTTTACGAATTAAACCCGGGTGTAATTAAAATTTACGATGACGGTTTTTTTTCTTTTTTAACAAATCATCATAAGTTTTGTATATGTGTGTGTTTAATGACTGTATTTTACGTAAAGACCATAGTAAAAAGTTTTTTACTCCGTAATTAATTTGGAAATTTCAATTAACGACGATCATGGCTGGAAATCTGCGATTTTCCGACCACCCAAAAGTGGTCGGGAATCGCCAAAATCCGGTCGGAGCTCACTGTTCCGACCACATTTTCGACCAATTTGAGGAACCGAAAAAACACTCGTCGGTAATTCTGACCACTGCATGGAGTGGTCAGAAATCCTGACCACAATAATAGCGGCGTCGGAAACTTTCGTCGCGCTGGAAAGTTGGTTACTGGCATTTTCTGACCATCCGGTGGTCGGAAATTCCGACAACATGTGGTTGGAAATTGCACTGACGTAGTTAATTATTAG
Organism: Ipomoea triloba; assembly: GCF_003576645.1. Taxonomy (NCBI): domain Eukaryota; kingdom Viridiplantae; phylum Streptophyta; class Magnoliopsida; order Solanales; family Convolvulaceae; genus Ipomoea; species Ipomoea triloba. Next base: position 15,758,737 of record NC_044917.1, read on the forward strand.
GAAGGTTTTCGACAACCAGAGGTGGTCGGAAATCAATTAGGTTAAAAAAAAAAAAATACTGCTCTGTAAATTTAATTTAAAATACAATTTATCCACTTGCTAATAGCAATTGTAACCCCAATAATAGTTTCATTACAATACAAGTTTAGGATACTAATCAGAATAAATAACACCAAACCAAACATTTAATACAATTCACAAGCAATCTGTGACACAAGTGTAGGATCAGTTACAACTCACAAGCATCATTCGATATGATTATAGTTCGTAAATTGCATTGCCTTGGCACTGCAAATGGTGTGTTTTAATCTACCCAATGGTGCATTTTCATACGTAGAATGTGTGTAACTGTGTTGTGGAATGCTATGTTTTAATACGTCGTCTGATGGTTGAATGGTGTGTATTTAACACATGTGTTTCTAATAAGTGTGTTGTGGAATGGTGTGTTTTAATCCGTCCTCTGGTGCATTTTAATACGTTGAATGGTGTGTATTTTAACACATGTTTTCTAATAAGTGCAATAGTGCATGTTTATAATTTAGGATGAGGATTTTCAATAAGTGGAATTGTGCATTTTAATACGTAGAATGATGCATATTTTAACACATGTTTTCTAATATGTGTAAATAGTGTATGCTTATAATCTGACATGAGGTACGTTGTGGTACATTTTAATACATAAAATTGTTGCAAAAAATAGTTGTATTTGTGCATTTTTCTTGTAATGTACTATTAATGGATTGTTTCGAAGCATCTTGGATCCTAATTTGACCAAAGGTATGTTAAATTGGTTGCTTATATTGAACATCACAGCATGCCAACATACCAGTAAACTCTATGTTCGTGGTCAATTGAAGAAATGCAAACTAAAAATGAAACAAAAAAATAGTATGAGTGGAATAATTAATGATAATAAGATAAATCATGTGATATTCATACCATTGAACAACACAACAACAACAACAACAATACGAAGAATTTTTATTTTATTATTATTTTTTGGAATAAGGGCTAAATTAGCCACTGAACGTAACGCAGAAGTGCAATTAGACCACTGAACTAAAAAAACGTGCAATTACTCCACTCAACGCCTCAAATGCGGTCAATTTCACCTCGCAACCGGTTCATTCCTAGTCTTTCCGGTTGATTGCTGACCGCGATGATTACATGTCAATATTAATCTATTTCTTTATTTTTCTTGGTTTTCCTTTCTTCCAGCCTGTTAGAAACAAACTACCACATTTTCTTCTTCTATTNGAGAGAGAAAGTCTAAAATGATCTAAAACTGAAGTGTGATGGCTCCGGAATCCAAAAAACCAGAAGAAAAACTCGGTTTTTAACCCAAAAATCACGCCCAAAATGGGCTGGCCGAACCACTGGACGCGGGCCGGACGTGCGTCCGGCCTCGCGTCCGAATTTATGGCCGTAGGACTTTTTCAGCCCTCTAATGGACGCGGGGTGGACACGCGCGTTCGCCCCGGCGTCCATCAGAGACCTCTCTGAAGTTTGCTCTGATTTTCGAATTTCTGCGGGCATTTTTTTCGGACGCCGATTTGGACGCGCGTCCAGAGCGCGTCCAAGGCCTATTTTGCCTTCCAACTTCTGTTTGTGAATCCTTCTTCGAAATATCGCCATTTCCTGTCTTTAAACACTTCGTTTTACCTACAAAACAATCGGTAAAGTGTGGAATGGGTACTAAAGACAATATAAAGCATTCTAATGCAATTTAATGCTAAAACATGCATAAAAGCTTTAACTTGTATACTAAACGATCTACGAACAACCGTATAAAAGTGGTATCTTTTGCACTTATCGTATAAAAGCTCCCCACTCCTTTAGCTAGCGAGAGTAACTGAGGTAGCTTGGGAGTAATAATTGGTGTAAAGCATAATTAATTTTTTTTCGCTCGCGCTTTGGCATCGGGTGCCAAGGGTTTGCGCCTCGGCACCTGGTGCCGAGGGTCAAACCACAAGTTCCACGGAAGCTTAATCCCAAATACCGCAAAATTGTTAGAGGAGTTTCATTCTCGCATCAGCTGCCATGCAAATTGATCCCATGCAGAACTCATTAAAGTTTTGAGTAACATAAAATCAACTAGTGGGAATAAACTCAACCTGCCAGCGTTGTAAGTCTTGACAGCAAAAAAATCCATGCACGCTTCTCAATCATCAACAAAGCCATTCGAATTAGCTTGTGTACTAACTTAAAATAATGAAATAAATGCACCAACTAGCTTTAATTGCACCGCCAACCTAGCTTTGAGAAGTCCCAGGAGACCACCGCCTACCTGCAATCATTTCATCATCTCCAAGGGGCCAGCGGAGCAACCTTTCGCGATTGAGAATTGCATGCAGGCGATAAGATGAGCCCACCACTGCTAGAAACAATGCTGCTATTCTATAATACATTTTAGATACAAAAAAATACTGAAAAACAAGGGAAGAAAACCAGATGATTTGATATCTTCAGGCGTGTAATCACTTTCCTATAAGGTTTAAATATCCCACAGACAAAGTAACAAGGTTCAAGATTTAATCTTATGGGATACAAGAAGATGAATGAAATTCTTAGGTTGCTTTGTTTAAGAATTTCCTGTAGAACGGTAAGACTATGAAATATCTTGGTGTACTGCAAGTTGGTTGCTTCTGTCAATTGCCTATATCTTTCAGATGTAGGTCTCTCCAACATATTTATATGAAATATTTTGACTGTTAGGAGAAATAACATGGAAGTTACCGGCAGTTCAAAACTCAACTTCCACAAAATATATTTAAAAGATATATTAATCATGAGAAATAATACTTAGGTAAATAATGTATGACATGAAAATTTACGTAATATATGATTATAAATGTACCTCCATACATGATGTATGACGTGCAAAACATTTGCATAGATAACATAATCACGCATCGTTATACTGTGTACCATGGTCCGCAATGCATTGTGGACCATGGGTCATGATTGATACTGCATTTGTGTTGAACTGATATTGCAGTTGTGTTGAAAGGGTACTACAGTTGTGTTGAAAGGGAACTGCAGTTGCGCGGAACATATGCCATGTCATCGATCTGGAACTGTAGTTGTGTTGAACGGATACTGCAGTTGTGTTGAAAAGATACTGCAGTTGTGTTGAACAGATGAATGACCTCTTTTCCATGCAACTGCAGTATCTTTTCAACACAACTGCAGTTCAACACAATTGCAGTATCAACTATGATCATGATCCACAATGCATTGTTGACCATGGTCCACAGTATAATTTGCGATAATCACGTGTTGCACATAATTAAGCCATACGAAAGCTAGGTACATAATCACCCGAGGAGATCAATTCTACCCGAAGTGACCCCATGGCTTCAAATTTCAATTCGTCACCCGAGGAGATCAATTCTTCCACCGAATCATTAAGCAACAAATTGTTAAACAATGATTCGTGCATATCAACACAACATACAAATCATTAATTCAACCTCTCGTATTAATGCCTCGGTCCCGAAACTAAGTACTGTAGTTTTCGGTTCCAACCGTACTTAATATTTATATTTCTCAATTTATTTTCTACCAAACTAAAATAAAATTAGAACTCTACAACTTCAAATATTATTTAAGCTTTCATGGTAGTCCATCTGAAATATTAATCTCCATTACTATATAAATATCCAACAACCACCAGCAACGGGAAAACAAACAAGACTCATTATCCATCAGCACGTCCACTATTTGAGACTCTTTTGCAACTTTGTCTTTATCATTTTTACTCAAGGTTTCAGGCATTGGAGGGTCACCTTCAAGACTCATAGTGCCAGAAGGATTGGAAGAATATTGTGTTTGGCCCTCCTTGGTTTTAGCATCAATAGTATCCAAGTCAGTAGAATGTATAGATGATGCTTCCTTAGCAGTATTTCCAGATTTGCTAGGAGAAGCCTTGCTTGCCTCATTCAAATAAGATTTCAGTAGAGAAACAGGTGGAAACTGCTCTGTCAGGTCAAAGCCAATTTGATTAAACCCTCCTGGTCAAAATCTGAGTTAATACCAAAAGTATCAACAATATGTAGGAACGCATGAGCCTCCAAGGAGTTCCCATGATTTGCATCAGCATCAAGTTCATCTAACATTGGTTTCCACTCTTCAGCTATAGCTTTTGCTCGGTCCTTCTCATTTTCTAGGATGGAACTAAGAACAGACCCCATTTTCACATTAGCCAATAACATGTATGTTAAGGCACTCACTCCATCAGCATTATACATGTTCGACGAATTCCTAGAAGATTTGCATATTTTTTAGCTTCCAAATTTGACATTTCTAAATTGTAGAAACCCTTGAGTGAATCCAAAACCAGAGAGGTAGGATCAGCTGCTGCTGTTAAAGCAAGTGGAATCTCCTTCCTTATAGCAGTAAGGTTCTTACGGTTGTCTGATATAAATTTGTGCAGGCCATCTTAATCCATCTCTTTGCATAGCTTAACAAGCTCAGGATAAGACTTGACCTCCACATTTCCAAAATTAACAGTAGGCCCTGCAGAAAATGGGTTCCGATGTTTATCCCGAGTAATGGTGATAGCAGAAATTGCAGCGTCTCTTTTTTTTTTTTTTTTTTACTGGATTGGCGGGATCGAACCACTCAACCACCACCTCGGCTACCATGGCCGAGGATTGCCTCAGCCATGGCAGAGGCCACCATGGCCGAGGACTGCCTCGGCCATGGCAGAGGCCGAGGCGTGGCCTCGGCTTTAATGGCTGAGGCTGCCTCAGCCAATCTTTTAATTTTCTTTTTTTAATTTTATTTGTTCCTTTTTTTTTTTGGTTTGTTTTATTTTTGTTTTTTGTGCGTGCTCGCTCATAGCTTACTTTGGCCAGCCGTAGGTTCGGTCAAAGATCGGCTCTTCCGTAGGGTTGTGAGCGAGGTCAGACCCCGTACCATCCCTTAGGGATAGCGTTTTTGTAACTAAGACATGAGCTCAGTTCAAAAAACGCACTTCCGTCGGGTAGCTAGCGAGATCGGATCCCGTGCTGGCCCTTAGGGAATAGAGTGTGCAATCTCTTTTTCTTTTTTCTTGTTTTTTTTTCGGCCTTGGATGATTAAGAACAGACGGTAGCCAAGGCACCCTCTTCCAATGTGATCACGGCGCGGCCTCGGGCTTGAATTGTGGCCGAGTCGGTCTCGGCCTTGCGTGGTCGAGGCGGCCTCGGCCTTGTGTTCTCTCTCTTCGCGAGGACTCCACCTCTACTTCTTGAGTTGATTTGATTAAGAACATATACCGTGCCCGAGGCACGACCTCTTCCTTTGTGGCCGATGCGGTCTCGGCCTTGAGTTCTCTCTCCCTGCGTGGACTCCGCCTCTACTTCTTTAGGGTGTAGTAGGGGAGTTTGGCCTTGCATCCCTGCCACTAGCTGAGCCATCGTTACTGCTGTCGCCGCCTGCTGAATGACCTGAGTAGGCGCTTCGAGATCCACATGGATGAGAGTGCGATGCGCGGCCTCCGTCCACGATTGTGCTGAATGACTTGAGCAGGCGCTAGTCGCTTGGATATCCACGACATGGACAGGAGCGCGGCACGCGGTCTCCATCCACGATTTTTATCGATCCCCTCGCGGCTTAATATAAGCCATCTTCAATGATAAGTTAATTTTGGTATATGTGAAGTGTTGTCTGAGATTTGATCTCGGCTCTCAACGAAAGTGATGTGTAGCAAAAATGAGTGATGGTGAGTGTACGGGTGTGAAATGTCGTTCCGCTGAGGATTGGGGGTTATGGCACGTAATATGCAATCACAAAACTAGGCACTAGCACAAGGAATCAACAAGAAGCTAAGCAAACGACAACGAGGTAGAACAAACACATATAAACAATAGATGAATGCAAAATAAAGAAATAGGACTCAAGTTAGGGGCATTACCATTTAGATGTTTTAACACTTAAGTTTGGGGGAAGAACATTAGCCATATGTTCTTGAGGCAAGGACAGAGGAATCCAAGTTTCCACAAGGATTAGAACAAAGGTTGCCCCATTTTCATGGTGTATCAACTTAAGTTCTTGAAGAACAAAAGCTATTTAAGTCCCAAATTTACCCCTATTTCCATAAAAGAGAAAATGGGTTTGAGATTGGGTTGGCTCAAGTCTCCCATCCAATTCCCATTGTAATGGAAGACTTTCCAAAGACAAACAACAATCATTGTACACTAATCATTGAAAGATAGAAATAAACCCAATTCAAACTCAAGAACCCTAAATTGGTGTTCATCCCCTTTTATGCAATAATCACATACTAAGCATTAAAATAGATAATATAACCTTAACTCAAGCCCATAAACTAACTACTCATGATTAAATAGCATAAAGAACACAAAAAACACAAGTAATAAACATAAATCTTGCAAAAGAAAAGAGATAAAGGAAAGAAAACTTCTCTATTGAAATGGGTGGAAAAATCTTGAAATCCAAGCTTCAAATCCAAGATTATAAGCTCCAAAAGTGTTAAAATACATAGATCTAAACCTAATCTAACCTAAAAATATGAAAGGGAGTGAATGAGAGTGTTTAGGGTTTAACCATGGGTCAAAACCGAGTTCAAAATGCTCAAAACGAGCTTAAATAATAACAGAGCATGGACGAAACGGCCACCCAAACGGCCGTGTCAGTGCCCATTTCATTTTTGGCAATTACAGTGCATTCTCACTGTGTAAGCAGAATTCTGTGACTCTGCTTTGACTTCTAGGCTATTTTTCACCCTAAAAAACACTTCATTAGCCTTTGTAGTCTTCAACAAAGTTGTAGCCCTTCAAGTTGGCTTTCCAATGGCGCATGAATCACTTCATTTCGAAATTCCTAGCCTGAGATATGGTCAAAATACCGAAAAGTGGCAGATTTGGACGAAATCTGTATGTTTGGACGATTTTGCCCATTTATTATTACTTTTTAAGATTTAATGTCTTCATGATAGTTGTAGCCCTTTGAATCTTTGTTCCAATGACATAAGAATCACTCAATTTGGATATTTATAGGCTGAGATATCGTCCAATGACTAAGATGTCGACGTGCAGAAATTTTAAAACTTTGACCTTTTGCTTCTCTTTTGTTTTAGCTTGCCCAAATGACCAATAACATTGAAAATAGAACTCTTAGGCTCCCTTCTAAGTGTTGCACTCATCTCCATAGATTCTCCTTGACTCCCATTGACTCCAAATGCATCCAAAATGCATGAAAATCACCGTCTTTGCTTCCAATGCTTTCCAACTCACACTCCTTGCAAAATAACACAAATAAGCACTAATTCTCATGAAAATTGGAATGATCTATAAACAAAATGACTTAGTGAAAGGGAGAAAAATATAGACAAATGAGCACTTGTTGAGGACAACTATGAGGATGACAAAGAAAATAGTCCTTTGATCTTGGAGGGTCGAGAGCAAAGGCGCAGATATTTCATGAAGCTATGAGTGGCCTTATTAAAGGAATAAGTCAAGCTAATCAAAAATATGAAGATGGAGTTGAGTTGAAGGTGGTCCATCTGATTCACACAATTTGAAGAATAAAATCGAGTGGGGTTTATACCTTATAAATAAACACTTGGAGTATTTTTTCATGCAAATAAAAGTTTGAGATTATTTTGGTCCGTATTTATGTTATTCAATTTGTAAAGTCCAAATTAAGCTTATAAATCCTAAATTCAATTAGAATTTAGTTTTTATAAACTTATTTGACTTAGTTATCCTATTCTTGTGGCTAGTTACATCTTTTTGCTAGTTTAGCATTAGAATAGCACTTTTTGAACTTAAATGCCCTGATGTAGGGACTAGCTAAAGTGTATAAATAGCCCTGCTTTTATTTGTGTTAGACAGACAATTTTGATAGTAGTAAATTCAAGAATATTGCTTTGGCAATTTCTTCTCCTTGAGTTCTTGAGGAGTATTTTGACTTATCTTGGGACTTTCCCTCCTAAGTGGCGTCTAACTCTTATCTCCATCCTTGGAGTGGCGAGACTTTGCACCACCACACTCCGACCTTTACTTCCATCACCCAACCGTTCTTCTTCCTTAGCTGGAGCCCACAACAGCACTTATCAGAAAGCACCAATGACGGTAATAATGTTACCGGAGTATATTCAAATAAGTAAAGTAACAATAGCGTCAGTACAATAAGTAATCAGTTCCTTATAGTTGTGTTTGCTACAAGAATTTTCCTCCCCCTCAACAACAGATCTATTACTTATATAATGGATGCAACGGTTCTTCTCTTGTCACTTGTAACAAACCCATGATGACAAGCACTCATGATGACAAGCCTTAAGTGTCTAGAGCCGTTGGTAATACTTTCTCTCCTCAGTGTAACGGGTGGCCGTTTGATTCCTGTGTCCGCTTGTCCACCTGTGGTTCGGGTTGGGTGCTTATTCAATTACCCTGTCACCACACAATGATACCTCAAGAATAGCAAATCCTTTGGATAATAAAACTTTTTTCTTTTGAATACAACTAACCCTATTACATTGTAGTAAAAGAGTTAGTATCGCCTCTACTGAGGATGACACAAGGTGGTTCGCTTTGTGTAGGTTTTTTTGACTGTCAATAGTTCAATACTAGAAATAAATACCATTGAGATCTCACACCAATTGTCAATATCAAATATTTAATAATAAAAAATAAAATAGAAAAACAAATATGGATTTAAGAACTCTATGTGCCTTATTCAGTATTGTCTTGTTACTCCTTGCACATCGCGGGGAGCTGCTCCTATCACCATTGCTGCAAAACCTAATGCAGATGTTGGCCCGGTAAGTAACATATTATTTTTCATATAAAATCATCATTTATGTATACATCATTGACATATGCTCAGTAGTAATATTTGGTAATGAAATTAATATATATGTAAAAGGAATTGTTGAAAGTTTGGAAGGAAGCATGTACAGCGACAACGACAAGCACCATTGTGATCCCAAAGGCACATTTACAATGACACAAGTCACAATTGATGGTCCATGCAAAGCACCCATTGAGGTTCAAGTCCAGGCCACCTTGAAAGCCCCTTCCGATCTTTTGACTCTCGATAGAGACAAGGAATGGCTAACTGTTAATCGTGTTGATCACTTCACACTCTCTGGCAGGAGTGTTTTCGATGGCCAAGGAGTTGCAGCATGGGATCAAAATGATTGTAAGAAAAAGTCAGTTTGCAACAACCTCCCCAACGTAAGCCTATTAACTAACAATATATAAATTTTTTTATGCAAAATATATCTTCACCGGAGTGTAATTTACTTAATAATTTTTCTTTTGTGCAGAATTTGAGCTTTAATTTCTTAACAAACTCTGTAGTTCGGGATATAACTTCTCTGGATAGTAAATTATTTCATGTCAATGTTTTGGGCGGTAAGAACTTAACATTTGACCATTTCACAATCAAAGCACCAGCGGATAGTCACAACACAGACGGAATCCATATTGCAAAAATAATTGATGTTAATGTCAAAGATAGCGTGATAGGAACCGGAGACGATTGCATATCAATTGGGGATGGGACAGAGAACCTTCGCATCACAGGTGTGACATGTGGGCCTGGACACCGAATCAGTGTGCGAAGCCTTATTGGCAAGACCCCGGTGAAGAGCCAGTTAAGGGTATCTATATGCCGGACACCAAATTTATTGGAACAGATAATGATGTTAGAATTAAAACATGACCTGATTCTCATCCTGAAGTTGTAACTAATATACATTATGAGAATATAGACACGAAAGACATCAAAAATCCAATCGTGATTGATCAAGAATACTGCCCAAATAACTAACGCACTAAACAGGTACATAATACATACATTACCCACTTTACTATTGGTGAAACTTAATTTTTAAGACATCTTTATTGATAGAATATTTTATTCAAACATAGTTTGTTTTATTTAAATTGTAGAAACCATCGCAAGTAAAGATTAGCAAAGTGAGTTATAAGAATATAAAGGGTACATCTGCAACAGAGGAGGTAGTGATCCTTGCATGCAGCAGTGGGGTGCCTTGTGAAGGAGTTGAAATTGGTGAAATTAATTTGACATTCAAGGGAGGTGCTGCGAAATCTGTCTGTTCGAACGTGAAACCTACTCTTACGGGAAAGCAAGTTCCGCCGCTTGTTTGTGTCACTGGTGGTGCTAAGTCATCTTATTTAAAATAAAATAATTAAATTAGAATTATTTTAGAGAACATTTTGTGAGTGTTGTGGAGCATTTTTTTTAAAAAAAATTTCATGAAAAGCGTAATTAGAAATAACCATATATGAGTAGCTTGTGGCTGTACGTTAGAGGTCATCCAATACGCTGTCCATGCTTGGTCTTTTGAGCTAGGTTGCTTACTAAAATAGTAAATGTTTTATGTTTTCTTACAATAATATTTGTATGATAAGCAGATTTTGATTTCAGTCAATCCTTTATTAAAAATACTTCCATGTGAACTTACAATTTCATTAATGACTACAATTGATTTATCATATAATAGGTGGGCTTTCCTATCATCAGATGTTGTAACTCTTAATTTTCTGAATACTTATTTAAATGTGAAGCCTAAGTCATCTTAAGAAATTATTAGTTATAGCTTGTTTGTACTTTTAGAGATTGAATTTATTGTATATTTATTTAATGACAAGCGATTCAATTAATCGATTTATTCTTAGTTTTTACGTATTTGACGTGTTAACTTTTCATTTATTCATAAGTTTTTTTCTTTGAAAAATAAAATCTCAAAATGTTTCCTAATAAGATCCCACATAATAAAACAATTGAATTTTTAATTAACTTCAATTTGATATATTTAAGATATATTTCTAAAATGGTCCAACTATATCATAATTTCTAAATTTGTCATCATTATTAAAAAAGATCTCGTCGACGGTATAAAATTTACTCTATTTAGTCTTTGTAACTTATATACAATTAGTAAATTTTGCAGAGTTTGACCATTTTAGGTGAATTGCCCTTGACTATCAATTCATTTACAATAGTCCATCAATTATATGTAAGAGAATCATGAAATAATAATTGAGAATTATTTTTTGTATTAACTCAAATTTAATTGCTACTCCGTATTTAATTTTGAAATGTCTACCTAGAAATCATATTTTTACAAACAAAAGTTGTTGCCAAAAGCACTGATTTTTGTCATTAAAAACTAAAAAGTAAACAAGATTAAATAGAACTAATAAAAAAAATCTTATTAGCATTAAAACTGTATTTTCATCTTAACATTAAGGTATTTCTCAATTTGACTGGCCAATTATTTAAAGGGAAGGTGGACAGATTTGATCTACCCACGTAATTTCCAGCGTTTTATAATACTTCAAATATAAAAAATATTTACATATTGGTGTTTTAGAAAAATCTATATTAGAGTGGTAAGAAATGTTGGAAAACTTTATTTGAAATGACATTTAAAGTGTGCATTGTGTGGCATGTATAATATTTTAGTGATGTTAACTTACAATCTGTGTCCGTGTAGTGAATTCGAGTTTTCTTAATAGAAAGTTTAATTTAATATATTATACAATCAACTTACATAATGGGTGAAACAAAAATTGTTTTTCAAACTGTATTCATTTGAGTTGGGAAAAATGAAGTAGGGATGGTTTTAAGAAGCTTTTCTCCTATATCGTTATGCACTTTATACCATTGTTGGATGTACATTATAGCACTGTTGTAAAAATCTCCGCCTAGGCACCCGCTTAGGCGCTAGGCGCTCCTAGACTGAGGCGATTTGCTCTCTAGGCGTCCGCCTAGGTGGCCGAATTTGGCCGAGTTAACTTTCCTAATTCGGCAGAGTTAGCCGAGTTAACTCGAGCGAGTCAGCCTTGTTAATTTTATTATATATATATATATATATAATGTATGACATACATTCACACACATGAATTAATTTTTTGTTTTTATAGGTCGCCGCCTAGAACCGCCTAGACCGCTTAGGCGCTAGGCGCTAGTCTACCGCCCGACTAGCACCTAGCGCCTACTGCAACCATGCTTTTTAGTATTAATATATAGGTGCATTGAATAGGTAAATCATAAATACTAAACACAAAAGTGAACTGCTAAACTAAAGTAAAAAATTAAAATTAAACTATAAACTCTAAAAGGTGAATCCGTACTTTCACATATCACGGGATGCAGTATGTAATATTGTTAAGTGCACTCTATATGGTTGTTGAATTCACTTAAAGTTCAAGTTATTAATGAAAATGTCACTGCATCTTTTGTTTTTCTCCTTACTTTAAAGCCATTATATATAGGAAATGGATCATATGAGAACTGAACTAGCACCAAGACAAAATTGAGAATTCTTCATACTCGTTGATCTAGAAAGATCATTGGGTCTAAGGGAAAGGAAAATAATACAGTGACAATTCAATAAATACTTCAAAATTTAAAACCTTAAAAGTACAGTGCACCGAATAATACTACAAAGTACGTACACTCAATGATATGTAATAGTGCAACCGTCTTAATACAATTTTACATATAATTGAGTGAACTTTTACATTATCATCAGATACACTATACTTTTTAGTGTTGTATAGTGCACGATGAATCATTTACACTTGTGCATTATTGATTTTCACCCGAGCTTGTCAATAGTAAATAAAATAGTGGTGGCACATCACCACCAACAGTCACATAAAATCTATGTCAATAGATTTAAAGAAAATAACGGTAGCATAATAGTAAATAATTAAGTAGAAAATCCAATAATAACTCTCGAAAAATGTAATATAAATTTTAAAATTTAGATTTTGTACTTTGCACTTGAATAGTATGTAACAGATTTCGTATTGCGCACTTTTACTATTATACCGCACTTTTTGTTGAGCAGGATGACAGGGCTACACAACAAGCCTCTCCAACCCACCATGGCATCATGTAGCCCTACATACCACCAAAGATGTAGAATACTCATATTACAAAAATGACTTCTAATGACAGTTATTTTTTACTTATAAAATTTGTTTTTAAGCGTAATATATGCTATCGTGGTTTAAAAAAAAAAAAAGAATAGCATCGGTTTAAAAAAATGTTTTGGTATATATTTTAATAAATAAATAAATATATTTCAAAACTTAAAAATTGTAGTAAAATCTTTTTAAATTAATTTAGACATTTTATTTAACACATAGAACGAAAGATTTTACGAATTAAACCCGGGTGTAATTAAAATTTACGATGACGGTTTTTTTTCTTTTTTAACAAATCATCATAAGTTTTGTATATGTGTGTGTTTAATGACTGTATTTTACGTAAAGACCATAGTAAAAAGTTTTTTACTCCGTAATTAATTTGGAAATTTCAATTAACGACGATCATGGCTGGAAATCTGCGATTTTCCGACCACCCAAAAGTGGTCGGGAATCGCCAAAATCCGGTCGGAGCTCACTGTTCCGACCACATTTTCGACCAATTTGAGGAACCGAAAAAACACTCGTCGGTAATTCTGACCACTGCATGGAGTGGTCAGAAATCCTGACCACAATAATAGCGGCGTCGGAAACTTTCGTCGCGCTGGAAAGTTGGTTACTGGCATTTTCTGACCATCCGGTGGTCGGAAATTCCGACAACATGTGGTTGGAAATTGCACTGACGTAGTTAATTATTAGGAAGGTTTTCGACAACCAGAGGTGGTCGGAAATCAATTAGGTTAAAAAAAAAAAAATACTGCTCTGTAAATTTAATTTAAAATACAATTTATCCACTTGCTAATAGCAATTGTAACCCCAATAATAGTTTCATTACAATACAAGTTTAGGATACTAATCAGAATAAATAACACCAAACCAAACATTTAATACAATTCACAAGCAATCTGTGACACAAGTGTAGGATCAGTTACAACTCACAAGCATCATTCGATATGATTATAGTTCGTAAATTGCATTGCCTTGGCACTGCAAATGGTGTGTTTTAATCTACCCAATGGTGCATTTTCATACGTAGAATGTGTGTAACTGTGTTGTGGAATGCTATGTTTTAATACGTCGTCTGATGGTTGAATGGTGTGTATTTAACACATGTGTTTCTAATAAGTGTGTTGTGGAATGGTGTGTTTTAATCCGTCCTCTGGTGCATTTTAATACGTTGAATGGTGTGTATTTTAACACATGTTTTCTAATAAGTGCAATAGTGCATGTTTATAATTTAGGATGAGGATTTTCAATAAGTGGAATTGTGCATTTTAATACGTAGAATGATGCATATTTTAACACATGTTTTCTAATATGTGTAAATAGTGTATGCTTATAATCTGACATGAGGTACGTTGTGGTACATTTTAATACATAAAATTGTTGCAAAAAATAGTTGTATTTGTGCATTTTTCTTGTAATGTACTATTAATGGATTGTTTCGAAGCATCTTGGATCCTAATTTGACCAAAGGTATGTTAAATTGGTTGCTTATATTGAACATCACAGCATGCCAACATACCAGTAAACTCTATGTTCGTGGTCAATTGAAGAAATGCAAACTAAAAATGAAACAAAAAAATAGTATGAGTGGAATAATTAATGATAATAAGATAAATCATGTGATATTCATACCATTGAACAACACAACAACAACAACAACAATACGAAGAATTTTTATTTTATTATTATTTTTTGGAATAAGGGCTAAATTAGCCACTGAACGTAACGCAGAAGTGCAATTAGACCACTGAACTAAAAAAACGTGCAATTACTCCACTCAACGCCTCAAATGCGGTCAATTTCACCTCGCAACCGGTTCATTCCTAGTCTTTCCGGTTGATTGCTGACCGCGATGATTACATGTCAATATTAATCTATTTCTTTATTTTTCTTGGTTTTCCTTTCTTCCAGCCTGTTAGAAACAAACTACCACATTTTCTTCTTCTATTTCTCTTCTTCATTCCAGAAACCTAAGAGCTCCATATTCTTCTTCAATTTATGCATTACTCTTTGCAAGCTTCCTCACTCAAAATCATATTAACATCAAGTGGAGGATAAAGACCATAAAGAACCGTTTGCTTCATTACCATCATGCTAGTATGCAGTCTGCAATTTCCCAAATCAACCATTTTCTTGCGCCCAGAGCTACCCAAATTCACAGCAAAAGCGCTAAACATAAACTTCTCCACCAACAACATCAACATAAATTATACTAAACACCAGCAACAAACCCATCAACATCATCACCACCATACTTCTCCAAGAACTCAAATGCAAAACCCCATTTTTAGATGCCCAATTCTTGGTTCTGTCAAACCAAGAGACACAGACACCATACTGGAATTATCATCATCATCACAACATCCCAAAAATGCAGAGGAAAGTACAATTAAACATAACCAAAAGTTCCAAAAGAACAGAGCATTATGCATCTCTTACCTAGAAAATTCTTGATGGGTACTTCAGAAACTGAAAACCCGGTCGGCCCATTCATTTTTGCTCCAAGAAACATTTGGGAAATTGTAGGTATTTCTAACAAAAAGCTTACATTTTAAAAACCTCCCTCTGCAAACTCACTCACGCCTCTAAAGGGGTCAAAACTTTTATAAGAAAGACAGTGACTTTTGGAGTTCAAAAGTGAAAATGGAAACTGGGGATTTGAGAAAAGAAGATAAAGAAATGCAAAGCAAGAAAGATGTAGAAAAAGAGGGTTGGGGTTGGGGCATCCGCTCACAAACGGGATAGAGACCCAGGTCGGTCTCCGGGAGAAGCAGTGACCACAGCGGGAGGCGGCGTCTGAGGTGTTGCTCCGTCGGCACATCGGCGACTTGTGGGACCTGCTCGGTTGTGAGTGAGGCGGCGATGAATTTGAGTTGGGAGAGGGATGGTGGAAGTCCAGAGCGGGAGAGTTCGATTGATGTATCCCATATGGCGATGAGTCCGATGAAGAAGAAGAAGATCAACGGCTGTTATCCGATGAAGAAGAAGAAGATCAACGGTGGTTACTTAATACTTACACGCTGGAAATAATAAAAAATAAGGAAAATAAAAGAAGCTGCCTACTATTGCCACGTAATGAGCCAGATCAGCGGTCAACCGGAAAGAAGGGCTGGAACCGGTTACCAGGTGAAATTGGAGGCATTTGTGCTGTTGAGTGGAGTAATTGCACGTTTTTTAGGTCTAGTGGTCTGATTGCACTATCGCGTTACGTTCAATGGTTAATTTGACCCTTATTCCTTTCTTTTTTTTAAAGGTGAGGATTTCTCAAATCTCTCAATAACAATTCTTTTGGATTTAACTTCACCTCCAAAAACAATTGCTCTAGGGAAATTTAGATAATTTTAAAAAATTTAAAATGATTGAAAAATTTACGACCACCTTTACTTTGTGGTCGGTATTTTCGACCACTATGTAATGGTGGTCGGAAATTCCGACCACTTTTCCGACCACCATTAGCATTTGACGGAAAATTGAAAAAATCTCCCGTTTTCTGACCATTTTTCTGGGTGGTCGGAAAATCGAAGATTTCCAGTAGTGGATACCGGTTTGTACGAAAAAACCATCGTCATATGAAGGGTGTAAGTTTTAGTGGGAGGTATGATGAAGGTGATAAAACGAAGAGTCAAGACTTCCCGAGTGTCGTGTCTCTCAAGGATGAAAAATTGGAGCGAATTAGTGTTGGCATCTAGGAGGTTAATAGGCAGGACTTACGAGAATCACCAGGGGACATTTGGGTCATGGATTGGGGGTTTGCAAAAGTGAATTTGAACTAAATAATTTAAAGAGACAAGGGGGCGTGTGACTTAGCTAGACCAAACGATTGATTATTCAAGGTGAATGCAGAAATGAGTTTCGGGATTGAACTAGGGAGTCACTGTATTTATACCGAGTGGCATCACACTCAGACTCTCAATCCTCATTCGGTTGAGGCATTTGATTGAACACCTTACCTACCACTCTTCCCGTACCTCATCCTTTCGAATAAAGGGCGGGGATGTGGATGAGTGAGACTCGTAAGAGGCCACTATCACGCACACACTCACTTTCACAAAGTCTACTAACTATTCTGGCTGAAATAGAAGCAAAGCATGAAAAACATCACCCACACAAGACTACAATCCTACTTCAACATTTTCACAAGCATATGATAAAATTCAAGTATCAATCTTTAGATCTAACATGAGGCACACACACCCCTAGACTACTCTACTCAAGCATTATGAACATCAAATGGCAAACAATCAAAATAGCTAAAACAATAAATTAAAGCCACAATCTTTCAAGGGTAAGAGTAATATACCTAAGGAAACAATGGATCTACTACTTCTTTCTTCTCATCTATCATCTTCAATTTCTAGAAAATCTAATCTATTCTAATGGAAATATAGGAGTTTCCCCCAAAGGGGAAGAAATGAAAAGAAAAACCCCCCATCCCCCTCTCTAAAATGTAGAAAAGGGGTTTAAATAGCTGTCCGAAAGTCGAAATCCCGCAGTTGCCCTAACTGGCCCGTCCACGCCACCTTCACGCATGAATGGGGGCGTGGACGCGTACTGGAATTAGTCCGCGCTTCCTACAGGCGTGAAGTCCTGTCCTCGTGTTTACATCCTGCCCGTTTGTTTCTTCGTTTGTTGCTTAATTTTTGGCCTCAGACCTTGCTATATCCTGCAGAAATGACTTAAAACACAACCTTTGAGTCGAATTTGTTGATTTGATCTTTATTAGAGTCTTTACGCATGAAAATGCTCATAAATCGGTGACGAATCTACATAATATTGTCCTTTAGTTGACCATAAACTTGACTATTCTTGGTGCTTATCATCATACATATTTATAAATTAACTAGTTATCACACGCGCGTTGCGCGATTAAACCAATGCCCAATATTAATGCATATTTTTAAATTAGTGTTCCTTAATTGGTTAAAGTAGTCATATAATAATGAGAGAAAAAATGCAAAATTAATAAAAATCAAAGAAATAGTCTCGTTGCTTATATATTTTAATAAAACATATTGTAAATAGCTAAATTGCAACTAAATTAAATAGAAACAAATAAACCACTTACATGGGAGCAAATGACATGTCATCATTGCCACTTGTTTGGACACCGGTCCGACCATTTAAAATCCATGTATAATTTTATTTGTGATCAAGTACTTTATAGTTCGTCCTGACAGATTTGACAATGACATTTTAGATGATGTACCATTTGCTGGTTTGTAAAGTGATATCATACATTCCAATGTCATTATCAAACACTATTAATTGAACCTGAGTTTCTTGCATTTGGATATAGCATTTACAATGATGCTGGTGGTGAATAAGAGCATCTTCACAATAATAATAAGAGTTTATTACTGAAATGGTCCCTCGACTATTGTGAAATTACCAATTTGGTCCTCGAAAATTTTTCGTGACCGATTAAGTCCCTCGACTTTGAAAAATTTAACTAATTTGGTCCTTCGTTTATTTTGCCGTTAAACACCCGTTAAATCGGGACTAAATTGGACCAAATTGGTAATTTTGCTATAGTCAAGGGACCATTTCTGTGAAAATTTAATTACCAATTTAGTCCCTTGACTATAGCAAAATTACCAATTTGGTCCCCTGACTATAGCAAAATTACCAATTTGGTCCCGATTTAACGAGTGTTTAACATCAAAATAAACGGAAGACCAAATTGGTTAAATTTTTTTAATTCGAGGGACTTAATTGGGGACGAATAATTGTCGAGGACCAAATTGGTAATTTCGTAATAGTCAAGAGACCATTTTGGTAATAAACTCTAATAATAATACTAATAATGATAAAATAATAATAATAATAATAATAATAATAATAATAATAAAGGGAGAAATTTTTTACTATTTACTTACTATTTCATCCTCAAGTAAGATGAGCATATACTTTTTCTCAGCGTTCTAATAGCGTTTTTTGGTTAGTTTTCCTTAATGACATGAACTGTACAACTCCATCCTACAATTTGTGTGTCAATATCAATTAACTTTACTGCATTTGTCATGACTAATATCCTTGTGCCATGGAAAATACGTTCATATAGGATGTAATGAAATAATATAATTGGAACCACAACATAAATTCAAAACCATAGATTAGGGAGTTAGGAGTAACTAAAATGTGTAAATTATGATCAAATTTGACATGTTCCTTTGGTCATTGCTAACGTGACGATTATCCTATTTAAAAAATTATTATTTTTAAATTTATTTCAATAATTTTAAATAAAATAAAATTTAAACACAAAAAAAAAAAACCACGCTCATCTATGTCTCGAACCGGAGACCAAGAATTTCTTCGCCGACGTCACAATGATTCACCACCGAAAAGGTGGCACTGCTCATCTATACCGGTGACACTCTGCATAGAAATCTTATAGTACCTCACTTCGCCTGTACTATTGACTACCGTCATTTGTGATTTTTACAGTGCCTTTCTCTCTTCAATCTGTTCATTTTGAAGTTAGCGGCGAAAGGTAGAAACACATTTTGTCAATTCATTTTTGCAGTTCCTATTATACGATATTGTCGTTTTACGAGTTTTTAGGAATTTGGCTATTGCTTTTTATAAGATTTGTTGAGATATCACTGTATATTCTTCTTCTTCTCCTTCTTTTTGGATTGTGAAATTAGGGCAACCTCATTTGTTGGGTTTTGAGTTCATTTTTGTCAATTACATGTAGGAAAGAAAGGCTAGAGGGAAGAAAAACAACAACAAAAAAAGTTGATAGCAAAAAATTAAAAATAAAAAAAATTTGTCTTTACGCACCTAGCGCACACACCAACTAGGCGCAGCAGGTGCGCCCAATGCGCACCTACAATTTTTTTTCCCTTTTTCTTCACAATTAATGGAGCCCAAAAAGAAAACCTATTTTGTAGGAATAGAAACCCAAATAAAAAAAATAATAATAACACCCTTCCCATTAGTACAAAAACTAATCTCAAGTTTTTTGTTCTGATAAAAACCTCAAAAAAATCACTAATGTGGTTAGCCTTAGAGATAATACTGTTTATTCCATAGATGATGTCCTTATTTGTTTTTACTTAGTTTTTAAACCATTGATCTGTGGTTAGCTCCGAAATAGCAAACCATTTTTTTTCCTTTGATTGGATTGTGTCCCAAAAAAATCACTAGGACCTAATTGCTTTCGTATAGTTCGGTGATTAATATGGACTGTTTTTCTTAATTTAATATCTTGATTAAAATGTACGGCGGCAATATTCTACTAAAAAAGTAAAAACCATTGTCGTAATATTATTTAGACAAAAGAAAAATTTTAGCAATGATTTTTTTTTTCGTAATTTTCATAGTAAAATGGTTTTTAAAATTAATTTAATATTTTAAATTAACACTTACAACGATGATTTTTTCATAAAAAACAGCACCGTAAGTCTTTAAATTTTTTAATGGCAACGGCGGGCTAGAACCACTGCTGGAAATCAACGTTTTCCCGACCACCCAAAAATTTGGTCGCAGAAGTGACTATTTTTTCTTTTTTTCGACGCAAAGTTACAGGGGTCAGGAAGTGGTCGGTATTTCCGACCACTATTTACATGGTGGTAAAAAAATTTTGTCGGCAGTTTAATTTTTTAAACTAGTCTATTTTCCGACCACTCTTGAAAAGTGGTTGGAAATTCTGACCACCAAATAAAGGCGGTCTGTAATTGTGTGTGTGTGTGTGTGTTTTTTTTTTTTTTTTTGGTGTTTTTTTTATTTAGTTGTTATTGTTGTGATTCACTGGTATGAAGGTCACGTGATTTATCTTTTTATCATTGATTATTTCACTCATACTCTATTTTTTTTTAATATTTCAACTTGCATTTCTTTGATTGACCACGACACATAGAGTTTACTAGTAGTACGTTGACATGTTCTAATGTTCAATATAAACAACCAAATTAGCATAGCGTAGCAACCATCTCATCATTCTTGCTATGAAAAATAAGACCATGCTGCCCTTTGCATATATATATATAGATACTAGAAACTCTTTTCTAACTTTGAACTCTTTAAAACATTTATTCTTGTTAGGACTCTACCGTCTTAGTTCTATTGAGTTTCATAATCCTACATAAATGTATCGTATATCATCGTGTATTGTACTGCGTATTGTTTTTATCACAAAATACAAACATTCAACTTGTATCAGTAGTCTAGGTTTTCTAATGGCGTACATTCCTGATGGCTCTGTCGCTGTTTCGTCTGAGCGGACCATCTCTGACGATGCTACGGTGTCTCATACGTCGAACCATCTCACTATACATATATAAATATCCAATATATATATATATACACACACACACCCGTGCGATGCACGAAATAAATATTAGAAATATTGTTGTTGTGTTATACTGAGATAAGTATTATTATAATTACTTCTGAATTCTTTATGATATACCTAATTTAACTATAATAAATAGATACATGATATACCAAATGATACTTTGATAAATTATGCAACACTAATTTAAAAATGCACATTGGGCATTGGACAATTCGCGCAATGCGCGTGTGATAACTATTTTTTTAATAAAGACAACAGTTTTATTTATCCGTTGTCGTTGATGTGTTGTCTTTAAACATACGTTGAATACACAACACTTCAAAGACAACGATTTTTAAAAAAATGTTGTATTTGTACAGTTTTTTTTTAATAATATTTATTTAAAAAAAGACAATGATTTTATTTATTCGTTGTTGTTTGTGTGTCTTTAAACACACTTTGAATACACAACATTTCTACACTGTAATAGCATGATGTTAATGAACAATTCGAAGATGACGATGGTGAATTTTAATTTAGATATTCCTAAAAATATTTAAAGTTTGTTGACATTTGGCCTTCAAATTAGCTCAATTTCCATGTGATAGTTGCACGTTAATTGTCGGTAGATTGTATGTAAAATGATAAAATGTAAAGAGGTAAGGAAAAGGGGAAGAACACAAGATGTAGAACTCAAGAACACAACATCTCTATTTCATTAAGCCTTCAATGTGAATATATATACATCCATACAACCCTTCATTTTCTATCACATATACAAGAGATTAAATAAATGGCTAAAGACCTTGTGGTCTAGTGACATCCGGTGTCCCAGTTTACGGGTTCGAGCCTCAGTGGAGGCAACTATTGAGTCTTTGTGCTTTAGTAGGTTGAGAAAGTAGTTATGAACAGATATTACATCGTAACAGAGTCAGTAGTACTCAAAAAAAAAAAAGGCAAATGAAGAGTCTCATGATTTAATGTTAGGAACATCATGTAATAGGTTTTGATGATACCAACTGATAAGTAGAAATCCCCAAGTCTCGATACATAGGCAAAACGCTGTAAGTTCGACAAGTAAACCAAGAGCGAAAATACAACCGGGTAACTTTGAGCTCAACTCGGAAAATATTTAAGCTTGAGGAAAATTTGTTTGAACATCTTAGAAGTCTCGTGTGTTGTAATCATATAGACAGATCAGAAGAAAGCATGGGACAACACTGGAGGAATAAGGGTCTGCGAGACATCAACTAAGTCTCGAGACATAAGCAGAGTTCGAGAGGTAGGACCTCTCGATACAGTTATCCAGTTCGAGACATAAACAGAGTTCGAGAGATAGACCTCTCGATATTTGAGTTCGAGACATCAAGCAATCAAGATATCAACCTTGGTCTCGATACACTAACAATTCTCCAACAAAGCTGAATGACGGTCATACTTAAAGTTTGGAGAAGAAGAATATCATGGAGATGGAATAATGAAGAGGTGCCGAACGTGAAGATTTCAAAATGGGCGGAAATGGATGACACGTCAGATTTCCACCACAAACGGTCAAAAGGTGCACCAATGCTGAAGTGGTCTGATTCCCTACAAACAAGGAATAATGGGAATATAAAAAGAGTAACTTTTACCAAAAGACGAAAGTGGAGCATGGACTCAAGAAAGTGAACTATGGAATATTCACTACAAGACAAAGAGGTTCAAGTTACAAGATCACCACTCCATGAAATATGCTGAAAATATGCAAGACCCATGATCAGCATGGGAGACAAATTTCAAACGGAATAATTTTCCCTCCAACGGAATTATTCCTCTACTCTCATATATAAGGACGTAAAGACACAGAAGAAAAAAAGGGGAAGAAAAAAGGGGAAAAGAGAGAAAAAGGAGTTAAAAAGAAAAGAAGTTCGAAATTCTTAAGAAGTGTCTGTCTAAAACGTTCAAGTGCAAGTGCTTAACTTGGAATATCATCCTGATATTCAAAACAGCGAGAAAACACATCTTAGTGTTTCAAGAGAGTTACAAAGCTTAAACTGTTATACATCCAGAAGGTGACCAAAGCTGCTCTACATCGAAGTTGATTCAACGATAGCTTGTGGTCAGATTGGAGTCTGTTACATTCAACTGTGACAACCAAAAACACCTTGCTTTGGATTAAGCAAGAGAGGTGGAGTAACCTGGCAGCTGTCCGAGTGAAAGAAACCTGAGGCTTGACGCGGGCTTGGTGATCAAAGGTCAAGTGCTCGAGAGGTGGAGTAGCTGGAAGCGGGGAGAAAGACCTTGGAGAGGCGGAGTAACCTGGGAGCTGTCTTGTGAAGATCCTGAGGCTTGACGCGGGCTTGGTGATCAAAGGTCAAGTGCTCGAGAGGTGGAGTAACAAGAAGCGGGGCGAAAAACCTGAGGCTTGAGGCGGGCTTCGTGATCAAAGCTCAAGCGCTCGATATTGTACTAAAAAGGGAAGTTTTTAGTGCAATCCTTCCAGGGAGTTTCTGGAAGAAGAGTGGACGTAGGCGGGTTGGCCGAACCACTTAAAAATCTCTCTTGCATTTACTTACTGTTTTTATCTCTCGCTAACCTCTCGATTGCACTGCATATAAACGCACTTCTCGAACTAACTCAAACTCGTGCTAACTAAAAGGGGATAACATTTCCGCTGCGCATAAAACTTTGTCTTCACCTCGTGAGGTATCGAACCTAAACATCCTAAGTTCAATACACACGAGAGGTCGAAAAGATTTGCAAAATCTTATACAAGTCTATTCACCCCCCCCTCTAGACTTGTACCCCATCCCCTTGGGACCAACAATTGGTATCAGAGCAAGTTCTCTGATCGATATAAACCTTTGTTTATATTGCCTAGAGATCCTTCTTTGAAAAATCCTTTAAAAGTTTTCAAAGCACGAGATAATTCTTCTAATATGGATAGCATGTTGTCGAGACATCTTCTCTTTGATCTTAGCAGGTTCGATGACTGGAAAACACGCATGCTTGCGTATCTATCAGCCCTCCATGATGAGATGGCCGAAGTTATAACATCTGGACCAGTCAAGATCATGATGGTAAACACGACTGCTGAGCAAACCAGAGATACACCAAAGTATGTCCCCAAACCTAGGGAAGAATGGACAAGTGATGATAGGAAGAGAAACAACTTGGACAACATTGCCAAGGATATTCTCTTCAGAGCTATAGACGAAACCATCTTTCCAAAAGTAAGAAAGTGCAAAACGGCGAAAGAGGTATGGGATACTTTGATGTTGATTGGCGAAGGTGACGAACAGGAGAAGGAGAACAAGCTCACCGTGGCCATGAAGAAGTTCGAGGACTTCAAGATGAAGCTAGGGGAGAGCATCGACAGCATGGAATCTCGTTTCATGAAGCTATCAATAGAGATCAGTGATCTCGAGAAGGAGATTCCACAAAAGGAGCTAAACCTGAAGGTCTTACGAGGCCTTACCAAGGAGTGGGAAATGAAGGTGATCACAATGCGTGATCACAGGGATTTGAAGAACACCACAACCGACCAACTATTCAGAGATCTCAAAGCCTTCGAATTTGAGATGTTTCCAAGAGATGAGGACGTGGTGGACAGACGGAATGTGGCACTGGTTGCGGACCAACCAACCACCTCCTCAAGGTCAGATTCTAATCCCACTGATTTTTTATCTGACGAACAGTTTGCTTTCTTCATAAGAAAATTTAGGAAGTTCATGAAGAAGACACCGGAAAGCAATACAAGTTCACCTTCCTCCTCAAGAAGGAAAAATGAGAAATACACATCCAGAGGAATGGAGGAAGAAGATCAAGGTCTATGCTACAACTGTAGGAGACCGGGGCACTTCAAGGCTGACTGTCCTTACCCTAAGGTAAGCAAGTATCAAGGCCTAGAATGTAGGAACTCCAGGAGAAAGGAGGAACCTAAAGAGAAGCCAGCACAAAGTGGCTTCAAGGGAGATACAAAGAAACATCTGCGCAGAAAGGCGCTTGTTGCTGAGGAACTCGAGAGAACAATCGAGGAGTCCGAGACGTCGAGCTCCAGTGAAAGCAGCAGCAGCTCAGAGGATGAGAGGGGGCTCATCTGCTTATACACCGAGGAAGAAGAGAATCAATGCCTAATGGCCATTGACAATGAGGTAACCTCTACTTCCACATCTCGCTGCTCTATTTCTACCTCTCGTTGTTCTTCCTTCAAAAGCGATGAAGATCCCTTTGAGATGCTTGAAACATTTAAAAGGGATCTCGCAGTCGCTAATAGCACTCATGCCAAAATCAGGGAAGAAAACAGCAAGCTAACTGCTGAAAGAGATATGCTTAAGAACGTCTCGAAAGAGAATTCAGAGCTAACTCTCAAAGTAAGTGAGTTAGAAGCTAAAATAATCCAACTGACTGAAGAGTGCAAAACTCGAGAGATCACAGAAAATGATCTTAGAAAGGTTATAGCATCATACACTAATTCCTCCAAAGCTATGGAGAAAATGGTGAATGATCACAGACCTACAAGTGATAGAACCGGTCTAGGGTTCCATCAAGACCATCTCTCGAGAGATAAACAGACCAATGGTTTGGGAACTTCAAGAAATGGAGGATCTCAACCCAAACCAAATAAAGGTCATAAAGGACCAACAGAAAAGACCAGAGTAGCTATTCATAAACCGTCCCTATACACCAGCAA
This sequence comes from Ipomoea triloba, assembly GCF_003576645.1. NCBI lineage: Eukaryota > Viridiplantae > Streptophyta > Magnoliopsida > Solanales > Convolvulaceae > Ipomoea > Ipomoea triloba. The sequence goes on from NC_044917.1 coordinate 15,784,613, forward strand.
TGGAAAGTATAGGAAAGCTACGAAGAATGGCCGGGTAAACAATATCGAGAGATCACCTTGCTATCTCTCGCAAGGCCATTCCAAGTACAAAAAGAGCTACACTCCATATAATGCACCTCAAGGCAAATATGGAAGGTCTGAGATCCACATAGTTAGGAACTCACGGATGGAGAAAGGAAGACTCTATCCATCTAGTGAGAATTGGTCATCAAATCACAAGTTCTGGAAGAAACCTCACTTTCAGCAATTTCACATGACCAAACAGCGTATGAAAGGCATGGTGCATAAGCCGGTCGAAAAGTCTCTACCTAAGTTGATTTATGCACCAAAGAGGCCTAAAACCTTTGCTAGCATTCCTTATGATTATCAAACGTACAATGGCTACATTGCGCCTAGGCCTGGAATAATGGGCACAAGGTATAAATGGATGCCTAAACTCACTAACCCACCAGGACCCAAAGTTTGGGTACCTAAACTTGCTTAATTGCCTTGCAGGACACCAGGGACGTGTGGTTCATTGACAGTGGATGTTCGAGACATATGACGGGAAATCTAACACTGCTAGAGAACATCCAACCTATCGAAGGTCCCTTGGTGACATTTGGCGACAACGAGAAGAAGGGACGCACAAAAGCTGTTGGTGAAATTCAAAAGAATGAGCTGGTTATTAAGGGAGTATCCTACGTTGAAGGGCTCAAGTTCAATCTCCTTAGTACAAGCCAGTTCTGTGACAAGGGCTACAAAGTTATCTTCACCAAAAGCAAATGCCAGATTATGAGCGAGGAATCTCTCGAAGTCGTCTTGGAAGCAGCAAGGAAAGGAAACATGTACATAGTGGATTGGAGGTCTGCAAAACCATCCCTATGTATGCTAGCAAGGAGCAAGGAAGATTTATGCTGGGATTGGCATAGTAAGCTTAGTCATCTGAACTTCAAGACTATCAACAAGCTTACTAAGAGGAACTTAGTGGAAGGACTGCCCAAAGTGACGTTTCGAAAGGATAAAATTTGTGAGGCATGTCAACGTTGCAAACAGATCAAATCCTCCTTCAAGAGCAAAGCCGAGACATCATCCACTAGACCATTAAGTCTTCTTCACATGGACTTATTTGGCCCAGTGGATCCACCCAGCATAAAGGGAAAGAAGTACACTCTTGTGGTAGTAGATGACTACACAAGATTCACATGGACCGTGTTCTTAACCAAGAAAAGTGAGACAAAAATTGCCCTGCCAAATCTCTTGAAGCAAGTTCAAGTTGAAAAGGATGTCTCGATACTAAAGATCCGGTCAGATCAAGGTGGAGAGTTCGTTAATCAAGTAATCGAGAGCTACTGCAACGAGAACGGGATTCATCATCAACTGTCAGCTGCTCGAACGCCTCAACAAAACGGGGTTGCTGAAAGAAGGAACAGAACTCTCAAAGAAGCCGCAAGGACCATGCTCTCACAAGCCAACATATCACAAGGATTTTGGGCAGAAGCAATCAACACAGCGTGCTATACCCAAAATCGGTCCTTGATCGTGAAAGGAGTTGGAAAGACTCCATATGAGTTGTGGAATGAAAGAAAACCGAATGTAAGCCACTTCCACACATTCGGGTGCAAATGCTATATCCACAACAATGGGAAGGCTCAACGAAGAACTTTTGAAGAAAAGGCAGATGATGGAGTATTTCTGGGATACTCATCGACAAGCAAAGCATTCAGAGTCTTCAACAAGCGGAGTTTGGTGGTTGAAGAGTCCATACATGTTACCTTTGATGAAAGGGCATCGACAGATCAACCATCAAAGACAACGGAAGCAGCTGAGGAAGATCAGCCAGAGTCTATCGAGAGATCAAACTTACCTCTCGAAGACAAGCAGTCGATAGTTCGAGACGTAGCGGAACTCCAGTCAGAATCAGATGATGAAGAGTCTACCAAGAAGAAAGCTCCTGACTCAGTTGATCAAATCCAGATCATAGATGTTCAACCCACATCTCAACCTTCAACGGAAGTATCAACTGAGGAGCCACAACCCGACCTAAGATGGCTGAGAAGTCACCCTGCTGATCAAGTGATTGGAGATGTACGTGACAGAGTTCGAACCAGATCAGCATACAGAGAAAGCATGTTTGCTTGCTTTCTATCTCAAATAGAGCCTAAGGTGATCGAAGAGGCTCTATGTGATCCAGATTGGGTGCAAGCCATGCAAGAGGAACTTCATCAGTTTGAACGGAACGATGTTTGGGAACTAGTTCCGAGACCTCATCATCAGAATGTCATTGGTACAAAGTGGGTTTTCAGAAACAAGATGAATGAGGATGGAGTTATTGTTAGGAACAAGGCCAGACTTGTTGCCAAAGGCTATTGTCAGGAGGAAGGAATAGATTTTGATGAAACCTTCGCTCCAGTGGCACGTCTCGAAGCCATACGCATCTTTCTCGCATATGCCGCCTTCAAAGACTTCAAGGTGTATCAAATGGATGTCAAGAGCGCTTTTCTGAACGGACTTCTCGAAGAAGAGGTGTACGTTGAACAACCTCCGGGTTTCTTGAAGGACGTGGGAGCTGACAAAGTATACAAATTAAAGAAGGCACTTTACGGCTTAAAACAAGCTCCGAGAGCTTGGTATGATACCTTATCCTCTTTTCTACTTCAGTGTGGGTTCACCAAAGGCCTAGTGGACAAAACATTGTTTAGAATTAAGGATGAGGATCACATCTTATTGGTGCAAATCTATGTGGACGATATCATCTTTGGAAGCACCAATCCAGACTTGTGCGAGAAGTTCTCCAGATTGATGAAAGGGAAGTTCGAGATGAGCATGATGGGAGAACTAAACTACTTCCTTGGATTACAAGTGAGACAGCTTAAGGAAGGTATCTTCATCAATCAGGAGAAATACACCAAGGATCTGCTCAGAAAATACAATATAGAAGGGAAATCCTCAGTCAAAGTACCCATGGGAACCTCTCTACGTATCGATGTCGACAGTGAAGGTCGAGAGGTCGATCAAACTACATATCGAGGTATCATCGGATCTCTTCTTTATTTAACTGCTAGTAGACCAGATATATCCTTTGCAGTAGGTGTATGTGCTAGATTTCAGGCAAGTCCTAAAGAAAGTCACTTAAATGCATCTAAAAAGATCCTTAGATATCTCAAAGGTACGCAAAGTGTTGGACTTTGGTATTCGAGAGGTGGATCTTTCGAACTTATGGGGTATTCAGATGCGGACTTTGCCGGCTGTAAGATAGATCGAAAAAGCACATCAGGGACATGTCAGTTTCTAGGTGGAAGACTTGTCTCATGGTTTAGCAAGAAACAGCATTCGATAGCTACAAGCACCGCTGAGGCAGAGTATGTAGCAGCTGGAAGTTGCTGTGCTCAGGTTTTATGGATGAAGCAACAATTACTGGATTATGGGGTTGAGTGTAAGGAGGTTAAAATCATGTGTGACAATACAAGTGCTATTGCCATCACCCACAATCCAGTATTACATTCTAGAACAAAGCATATTGATATTAAGTATCACTTCATCCGAGATCATGTTGAGAAGAAGGACATTACTTTGGAATATGTTGCAACGGAGGAGCAACTAGCAGATATTTTCACAAAAGCGTTATGTGAAAATAGATTCTCTCAACTAAGGTTAGAATTGGGAATGATAGAATTGGGATGAATGGTCAAATCTTATCTTCTTGTATTTAGTGCCATGAACTGTTTCGCATGTGAGGGGCGGTTTCATCAACTTTATGGCAGCTTTGGAGTTACACAAGCATTGAATGGTCATTCATATTGCATCCCGTGACTCAACAGTGGTAACCCTATTGGGCTATAAATAAGAGGGTTTCTTTCAGAAGTTCATACCATCAACTTCCCATGGAGAAAAAGAAAGGAAAAGATGATGTTCCATTCTTTTATAGAGGAAAGAAACCGGCAGTCAAGTCCAAAGATTTTCAAGGAGAAAACTATCCAGAATCAACGAAGGGTGAACAGATTACGGAGCTTCCTGATAATCCAAGCAAGAATCCTATTCCCATCCAAGGTGAATGGATCCCCAAATACGAGGAGATCCACAACGATGGGATACTGGAATCGGGAGGAGAGTCCTGCACAAGAGGGACTCCTACTGCTGCACATTCTGGAAAAGGGCCTTCCTCAACCAAATGGAGAACCAAGGGAAATGGAGAGGAAGACCAGATGGGACTTTCTGAGGTCTGCAGCAGCCAAAGGGATGATCATACCTAATCCAAAGACATTAAGAGGATTAGCGATGAAGATGGTCACTCCCAACTACAGTAAGCAGCTCCGGAGAGAAGAACAAGAAAAGGAAATAGCCACCCCTAGTTCTGTTATTAGACAAATAGGACTTTAGATGGCTAGTTTCTGCTTTAACGATAGATTCCTATTAGGCTGACCAAGGCCAAACAAAAGTTTCTAGGGAATTTAATAGGATATTGATTCATATGTAATGTATCTGGAAATCACTAAATGAACTTAAGGATATGTTCCAAGTGATATCTTTTAAATGAATCAAACTTGTTTCTCTCGCAATCTGTGTTCGAAAGGTAGTTCGAGAGGTCACCCGATCAGTTTGTCTATATACGTTATGTCTCGAAGAAGGGTAGTTCGAGAGGTCACTTCGAAAGATAACAAACTGATATCTCTGAACGGAGGAATAAGGAGGGTTAGGGATCAATCACTCAGGGGGAAGATCCTTAACCAGATCAAGACGGAGGAATAAGGAGGTTTAGGGATCAATCACTCAGGGGGAAGATCCTTAAACTCATGTGGAAGACAATTCACCTTCGAGAGGTGAATCTGATATATGAGGGGAAACGGCTAACTTTGGATATTAATGCTAGCCACGTGGTCATCGGTTACTGGCGGTTTTCCGCACTTAAGGGAGTTATCTTGATTAGTGGGAGCATGATCATATAGTTACTTTTCTTTATTACCCCACTATCCTGAATCTAAAACCGCTCTGTTAATTTACCAAAAATACCCTTATTTTTCATATACGCTGACCGTTACTAGGGGTATTTCTGACCTTTTACTTCCTTAAAGAAAACCGGTATCCTTCCTTGGGTCAAGCTCTCAACCCTACCCATATATCCAACCCGAATCCACACGATATAAAAGCCAAATCCTTCTTCTTTACCCGGATTCAAGCTAAAACCGTTTACCCAAAATCCCCAAATCCTAAACGCAGTACACATTCCCTCCAAAACATCTAACCTTCATCAATGGCGTCCGAATCCTCTACATCAACCTCATCTTCCGACGCATATCAGAGGGAGTTGCTACACATTCGCTCTCAGATCAAACAAGTCAAGGCGGGGAGTATCCTTGACAGAAACGGCTTCATCACCAACTCCCCTAATCCAAAAATGGCGGAAAAAGTCCTGAAGAAGTTTGAGAAAGCAGGACTGATGAAATACATGACGCACGACTACGGGACCGTTCACCCCCTCGACTTCACAGAATGGTTCGCAAATGCCAAGGTCACGAAGGGTAAAATCGAAAGCCGCTTTAATGATTTTCCCATCACAACATCTGTAGGTGACCTCAGAGCGGCATTTGATTTCGCGTCATCGGAGGAAGCAGTCAAGCATCTATCGGATTACGACTTGGACAAGCAAGCCTTCTGGGAGAAAATCCGACTAGCGACTGCACCACCCAGAGCATCCTCCGCCCTCCGCAAGTACCACCTAAAGGAGAGGTTTGCTCTCGCTGCCGACCTAATCATGAAGTTTGTGCTCGGCAAGGTGTCCGGAACTGACGAGGTTAGTCTAGACCTCCTCAAAATCCTCCATGCCATTTGGAACAACAACAAGCTGGACTGGGCACACATTATCTTCAACTTCCTCCAACAGCAAGTGATACGCTCAGTCTCCAACACCAACCTGTCGATCAGTAAAAAGGTTGGTTTCGGTTTTGTTGTGCAATTTCTCCTAAGCCTGAAGGGCTTCGAACTGAGGGAGGGAAAAGAGATTCATCGAAATACCTATATGGGTAGGACGAAATCTCTAATCCCCAAAACTAAAGGTGTTAAGGCTGCACCTTCTCCCTCATAGCCAAAAGGAAGGGGCAAAAGGAAAGCCCAAACCAAGGAAAAGAACTCTGATGATGAACCTCTCGATGTACTGATACAAAGGGTTCATCTGCCAAAGAAGGCTAGGAAAGCCAAAACTGCTGTTGTCACCCAGATCCGAGAGGTAACACCCTCTGTTGTTCAAGTACCGTTTGAGGACAGGGCACAAGCCCAGGGGGAACCTCAGGCTACACTGGCCACTGAGGTTGAGAGAGTACCCCCTACCAGGTCCCTGTCAGCAGCTTTCTCTGTCGGTCTGCACGCTGGTAATGATGCTGAGGGAGATGTTGACTCTGTTAGTTTATCTCGAGAGGTTGAAGGTACTGGGATCAGTGATCCAGTACAAGGGGGTGCAGAAGAACCACGTGAGATGGTTCGAGAGATAGACTACACAGTCAGGGTGGGAGATGATCTCTTGGAGCATAGTCGAGAGATCACAGCTCAGATAGACGAAGCAATTTCTGCCACTGAAATCATCTCTGATGGGCGGGATGACTTATATGAAGAAGTTTCCACTCAGTTGGCAGTGGAAGCACCCACTCTTGATGACTTCTCCAGGGTGATCAGGTGGATCAACTGGAGAACCAGTTCGTTCACTCAATTGATGAGTCAAGCAGCTGAAATGGAGGCAGAAGAGCAGTTTGCACTCCAGTGGTTGGGCATCTCCGAGATCCCAGCTCAACAACTGATGGATCTTGCCCACGAAACACGAGTAATGAAGCTGAACAGTGGAAGAACTGATAAAGGGAAGAGCATAGCAGTTGATACACCAGAAGTTGAAGCTGAGCCTGAAGAAGATCCTGAAACAGAAGCTCGATTTCGAGAAGATATCAGGCTCGCCACTGCCATCTCCTTGGGACAGAATGTTGAATTCACGAGAGGTCCAGGAGAGACCTCTGGGGTTGCTCACGATGATATCGCAACAGCCGCAATCCCACTGTCCCAAGTCAGTAACTCTGCTCTGGACGAACAGGTAGCAGCTTCGAGAGGTGAATCCGAGACCTCTGAAGCACTTCAAGTGGCACCCAACACCATTCTACTTTTGCCACCTCCTGCGTCCACACCCTCGAACACTACAGATGAAGCACAGACAATTCGAGAGGGTGAAGTTCCGTTGCTCACACTGCCAGGTTTTCCTACTGCTCCTGAAATAATCATCATCCCAAACTCATCGGAGCAGACCGAAGAGCAGCACAATGAGCAAAATGAGCAGAATGTTCCAAGTCCTGCTGGTTCGAGAAGTTCTGAGGAGGACGATGCAACTATCGAAGGTGGAAACAAGGAAGCACCTATCGAAACATCGTCTCCAATTCCACCAGCAGATGACCAAGTTCCCAGCACTGGTTCGAGAAGTGACGCTGAAAGGGAACTTCTATTGGATGGAAACCGGGAAGCGTCCAATACCGAAGAACCCTCTCCGGCTGATCCTATCTCCACAGTTGCTGAAGCTGAGGCTCCAGGTTCGAGAGGTGAGGAGCAAGAAGTGATCCATCCCTCAGGTGGAAACCGGGAAGCGCCTGACATGGAGCCACCTTCGAGCTTTGAACCCAGTGTCCCTGTGGCTCCTCAGACAATAAATCGAGAGGTGGACTCGCAACTGCAAGTCATGGGTGGAAATCTGGAAGCACCCAAGTCCCCTCCGACAAAAGGTACATCTCGATCCTCATTTCCTACTTCTGACTATGATCAACAGGCCGAAGAAGTCTTCATTGGCGAAGTGCGTCAATTCATGGCTGATCAATCTCAGAAGATGGCTCAGCTCGAAAAAATACTCGCTGTGGTCCGCAATGCTGCAATGCCTGCTGCTGGCACAAGTGAATCCCAAGGCCGTCATGCCGAACTTCTCGAACAGGCGATATGGGCTGAGGATGCAGCACGGAAAGCCACTGATGAAGCTGCTGTAGCTCGAGCAGAGGCTGCAAGTGCGAGGGCTGAATTAGCCGAGATGCGAGCAGAGCTTCGAGCCTTCCAATATTCCAGTGAACTTCGACAGGATGTGATGAAGGCCATACTCGATGACCTGTCGAACCAAGTCCCTGCCCAACTTCAAGCTATTTTCGAAGGTATGTCCACCCTCCTCTCCCGTACTGATGATGCCAACAAGGGGGAAAATAAAGAGAAAAAGAAGGGGGATACAACGGGCAAGAAAAGGGCAGCAAGTGAACCAGCTGGACCACCTCCAAAAATACCAAGAATCATGAGCAAAGCAGTGGAGGATGCTAAACAGGCAGAAAACCTAAGGGTCCAGCGTACACTGGAAATGGAGAGAAGGAGAGAAGAGGACAGAGAAAGAAGAAGAAAAAGACAAGAACGACAGTCAGAAGAAGAAAGGAAGATAGATCTTCTCATGACAAACTTTAAGTTTGGGAACAGAGAAGACACTGAACAAATTCTGACTCTGGAGATATTCAAGCTGCTGAAAATCACTGGGATATCTACACACAGCAATATGTCTCCAGAAGAATGCATTGCCTGGTGGAAAGATGGAGTAATTGATGGTGAGTTCGTGGGGGAAGCCTACAGGAACTACAGGCATCTAGATGTCACAGATGAATACTTAAGCCTGGTAAATCCGAAAGACCCCATCAAGACACGAGAAGCCATTAACAAGAAGATTTAATATTTAAAATAACTCCATAGTAAAATGGTTTTTAAAATTAATTTAATATTTTAAATTAACACTTACAACGATGATTTTTTCATAAAAAACAGCACCGTAAGTCTTTAAATTTTTTAATGGCAACGGCGGGCTAGAACCACTGCTGGAAATCAACGTTTTCCCGACCACCCAAAAATTTGGTCGCAGAAGTGACTATTTTTTCTTTTTTTCGACGCAAAGTTACAGGG
>NC_044917.1:15793562-15804643 GCF_003576645.1 Ipomoea triloba
TATTAAAAAAAAACTGTACAAATACAACATTTTTTTTAAAAATTAAAATGTACGTTGTCTTTGAAGTGTTGTGTATTCAACGTATGTTTAAAGACAACACATCAACGACAACGGATAAATAAAACTGTTGTCTTTATTAAAAAAATAGTTATCACACGCGCATTGCGCGAATTGTCCAATGCCCAATGTGCATTTTTTAAATTAGTGTTGCATAATTTATCAAAGTATCATTTGGTATATCATGTATCTATTTATTATAGTTAAATTAGGTATATCATAAAGAATTCAGAAGTAATTATAATAATACTTATCTCAGTATAACACACACAACAATTTCTAATATTTATTTCGTGCATCGCACGGGTGTGTGTGTGTATATATATATATATTGGATATTTATATATGTATAGTGAGATGGTTCGACGTATGAGACACCGTAGCATCGTCAGAGATGGTCCGCTCAGACGAAACAGCGACAGAGCCATCAGGAATGTACGCCATTAGAAAACCTAGACTACTGATACAAGTTGAATGTTTGTATTTTGATAAAAACAATACGCAGTACAATACACGATGATATACGATACATTTATGTAGGATTATGAAACTCAATAGAACTAAGACGGTAGAGTCCTAACAAGAATAAATGTTTTAAAGAGTTCAAAGTTAGAAAAGAGTTTCTAGTATCTATATATATATATGCAAAGGGCAGCATGGTCTTATTTTTCATAGCAAGAATGATGAGATGGTTGCTACGCTATGCTAATTTGGTTGTTTATATTGAACATCAGAACATGTCAACGTACTACTAGTAAACTCTATGTGTCGTGGTCAATCAAAGAAATGCAAGTTGAAATATTAAAAAAAAATAGAGTATGAGTGAAATAATCAATGATAAAAAGATAAATCCACGTGACCTTCATACCAGTGAATCACAACAATAACAACTAAATAAAAAAAACACCAAAAAAAAAAACACACACACACACACAATTACAGACCGCCTTTATTTGGTGGTCAGAATTTCCAACCACTTTTCAAGAGTGGTCGGAAAATAGACTAGTTTAAAAAATTAAACTGCCGACAAAAATTTTTTACCACCATGTAAATAGTGGTCGGAAATACCGACCACTTCCTGACATGATTTTTTCATAAAAAACAGCACCGTAAGTCTTTAAATTTTTTAATGGCAACGGCGGGCTAGAACCACTGCTGGAAATCAACGTTTTCCCGACCACCCAAAAATTTGGTCGCAGAAGTGACTATTTTTTCTTTTTTTCGACGCAAAGTTACAGGGGTCAGGAAGTGGTCGGTATTTCCGACCACTATTTACATGGTGGTAAAAAAATTTTGTCGGCAGTTTAATTTTTTAAACTAGTCTATTTTCCGACCACTCTTGAAAAGTGGTTGGAAATTCTGACCACCAAATAAAGGCGGTCTGTAATTGTGTGTGTGTGTGTGTGTTTTTTTTTTTTTTTTTTGGTGTTTTTTTTATTTAGTTGTTATTGTTGTGATTCACTGGTATGAAGGTCACGTGATTTATCTTTTTATCATTGATTATTTCACTCATACTCTATTTTTTTTTTAATATTTCAACTTGCATTTCTTTGATTGACCACGACACATAGAGTTTACTAGTAGTACGTTGACATGTTCTGATGTTCAATATAAACAACCAAATTAGCATAGCGTAGCAACCATCTCATCATTCTTGCTATGAAAAATAAGACCATGCTGCCCTTTGCATATATATATATAGATACTAGAAACTCTTTTCTAACTTTGAACTCTTTAAAACATTTATTCTTGTTAGGACTCTACCGTCTTAGTTCTATTGAGTTTCATAATCCTACATAAATGTATCGTATATCATCGTGTATTGTACTGCGTATTGTTTTTATCACAAAATACAAACATTCAACTTGTATCAGTAGTCTAGGTTTTCTAATGGCGTACATTCCTGATGGCTCTGTCGCTGTTTCGTCTGAGCGGACCATCTCTGACGATGCTACGGTGTCTCATACGTCGAACCATCTCACTATACATATATAAATATCCAATATATATATATATACACACACACACCCGTGCGATGCACGAAATAAATATTAGAAATATTGTTGTTGTGTTATACTGAGATAAGTATTATTATAATTACTTCTGAATTCTTTATGATATACCTAATTTAACTATAATAAATAGATACATGATATACCAAATGATACTTTGATAAATTATGCAACACTAATTTAAAAATGCACATTGGGCATTGGACAATTCGCGCAATGCGCGTGTGATAACTATTTTTTTAATAAAGACAACAGTTTTATTTATCCGTTGTCGTTGATGTGTTGTCTTTAAACATACGTTGAATACACAACACTTCAAAGACAACGATTTTTAAAAAAATGTTGTATTTGTACAGTTTTTTTTTAATAATATTTATTTAAAAAAAGACAATGATTTTATTTATTCGTTGTTGTTTGTGTGTCTTTAAACACACTTTGAATACACAACATTTCTACACTGTAATAGCATGATGTTAATGAACAATTCGAAGATGACGATGGTGAATTTTAATTTAGATATTCCTAAAAATATTTAAAGTTTGTTGACATTTGGCCTTCTAATTAGCTCAATTTCCATGTGATAGTTGCACGTTAATTGTCGGTAGATTGTATGAAAATGATAAAATGTAAAGAGGTAAGGAAAAGGGGAAAGAACACAAGATGTAGAACTCAAGAACACAACATCTCTATTTCATTAAGCCTTCAATGTGAATATATATACATCCATACAACCCTTCATTTTCTATCACATATACAAGAGATTAAATAAATGGCTAAAGACCTTGTGGTCTAGTGACATCCGGTGTCCCAGTTTACGGGTTCGAGCCTCAGTGGAGGCAACTATTGAGTCTTTGTGCTTTAGTAGGTTGAGAAAGTAGTTATGAACAGATATTACATCGTAACAGAGTCAGTAGTACTCAAAAAAAAAAAAGGCAAATGAAGAGTCTCATGATTTAATGTTAGGAACATCATGTAATAGGTTTTGATGATACCAACTGATAAGTAGAAATCCCCAAGTCTCGATACATAGGCAAAACGCTGTAAGTTCGACAAGTAAACCAAGAGCGAAAATACAACCGGGTAACTTTGAGCTCAACTCGGAAAATATTTAAGCTTGAGGAAATTTGTTTGAACATCTTAGAAGTCTCGTGTGTTGTAATCATATAGACAGATCAGAAGAAAGCATGGGACAACACTGGAGAATAAGGGTCTGCGAGACATCAACTAAGTCTCGAGACATAAGCAGAGTTCGAGAGGTAGGACCTCTCGATACAGTTATCCAGTTCGAGACATAAACAGAGTTCGAGAGATAGACCTCTCGATATTTGAGTTCGAGACATCAAGCAATCAAGATATCAACCTTGGTCTCGATACACTAACAATTCTCCAACAAAGCTGAATGACGGTCATACATAAAGTTTGGAAAAGAAGAATATCATGGAGATGGAATAATGAAGAGGTGTCGAACGTGAAGATTTCAAAATGGGCGGAAATGGATGACACGTCAGATTTCCACCACAAACGGTCAAAAGGTGCACCAATGCTGAAGTGGTCTGATTCCCTACAAACAAGGAATAATGGGAATATAAAAAGAGTAACTTTTACCAAAAGACGAAAGTGGAGCATGGACTCAAGAAAAGTGAACTATGGAATATTCACTACAAGACAAAGAGGTTCAAGTTACAAGATCACCACTCCATGAAATATGCTGAAAATATGCAAGACCCATGATCAGCATGGGAGACAAATTTCAAACGGAATAATTTTCCCTCCAACGGAATTATTCCTCTACTCTCATATATAAGGACGTAAAGACACAGAATCAAAAGGGGTGAAGGTGTTCGAAATTCTTAAGAAGTGTCCGTCTAAAACGTTCAAGTGCAAGTACTTAACTTGGAATATCATCCTGATATTCAAAACAGCGAGAAAACACATCTTAGTGTTTAAGAGAGTTACAAAGCTTAAACTGTTATACATCAGAAGGTGACCGAAGCCTGCTCTACATCGAAGTTGATTCAACGATAGCTTGTGGTCAGATTGGAGCCTGTTACATTCAACTGTGACAACCAAAAACACCTTGCTTTGGATTAAGCAAGAGAGGTGGAGTAACCTGGCAGCTGTCCGAGTGAAAGAAACCTGAGGCTTGACGCGGGCTTGGTGATCAAAGGTCAAGTGCTCGAGAGGTGGAGTAGCTGGAAGCGGGGAGAAAGACCTTGGAGAGGCGGAGTAACCTGGGAGCTGTCTTGTGAAGATCCTGAGGCTTGACGCGGGCTTGGTGATCAAAGGTCAAGTGCTCGAGAGGTGGAGTAACAAGAAGCGGGGCGAAAAACCTGAGGCTTGAGGCGGGCTTCGTGATCAAAGCTCAAGCGCTCGATATTGTACTAAAAAGGGAAGTTTTTAGTGCAATCCTTCCAGGGAGTTTCTGGAAGAAGAGTGGACGTAGGCGGGTTGGCCGAACCACTTAAAAATCTCTCTTGCATTTACTTACTGCTTTTATCTCTCGCTAACCTCTCGATTGCACTGCATATAAACGCACTTCTCGAACTAACTTAAACTCGTGCTAACTAAAAGGGGATAACATTTCCGCTGCGCATAAAACTTTGTCTTCACCTCGTGAGGTATCAAACCTAAACATCCTAAGTTCAATACACACGAGAGGTCGAAAAGATTTGCAAAATCTTATACAAGTCTATTCACCCCCCCCCCTCTAGACTTGTACCCCATCCCCTTGGGACCAACATTTAATAGTCATCAATATAATAAAATATTTATAACACTCCCCGAAAAAACCTATACAAGGAAAACAGTACACGAAGTATGTTAAACCATGTGTTGCACCGGTTGCCTCATTAAAAACCTTAGCATAAGAAATTCTAGTGGGAAAAAACTTAGCTAAGAGAAAAAGAGTACAACCATAAGCTTTCCAGGCATAATCTTCAAGATCTCAAGGGTCTTCAGGATTATCCATTCAAGTGCACCTATATCGGTTGTGGGAAAAAACTTAGCTAAGGGAAAAAGAGTACAACCATATGCTTTCGGAGCATAACCTTCAAGATTTCAAAAGTGTTTTAGACTGTCTATTCCAATGCAGCTAGGAATTGTCGTTCCCCCTGAAGATAACAATCTTCCAAGTCTATTCGCCCCGTTGAAGACAACAATCTTCAAAGCGTACGCATCCTAATTTTAGGAACACAGTACTCAAAAGTGGATGTAGGTAGAGACTTAGTGAACATATCTGCCAAATTGTTCACTAGGGAAAAAATTCTCAACAAGGATCCTTCCACTCTTCTAAAGCTCATGTGGGTAGAAGAACTTAAGTGCAATATGTTTAGTAAGGCTCCCCTTAACAAACCTACTACTTGCTTGTGCAACACAATATTTATTTGTCCTCATATGGACATTGGGGATAAAAACATACTATAACCAGTTTGAGACTTGGCATCATGGGGATCAAATAATAGAACCAGTACCCAAGTAGCCAATCAAAACCACATATTGGTTTCTCACATAAACGTCAAAATCTTTGTACCTCGAAGATGCTGAAGGATATGTTAAACACCATTTCAATATTTTATTGTACGGGGAAGCACTAAAAGTTGCTAGCAATTTCATCGCAAATTCAATATCAGGCCTGATGCGACTATGGACTTCTAGTTCTATAATAGTGCTCCAATAGCAACAAAATAATGGACTTCTAGTCCCAAAATATTCTCATTATCATCTTTGAGTCTAAATGGTCTCTTATCTATTTCAAGAGATTATTATATTGGATAACCGTTAGTGTGGTAAGTAAATGATACTTATTCATATAAAACATCTTCAAGACATTTTTCAAGTAGGCTAACTGGTGTATAAAACTCATTTAAGGAGAAGCTTGATCTTCATATCGAGACAATACTTGGGTTTCCCTAGTTTTTCATTTCAAAACTCCGTCTTTCGGCATGAGCTAATATCATCAAGCTCTCGATGTATTTCAATAACATTTAAACCATCAACATCGACTGAGATGATAAATAAATAACTCATTTAGCAATTCTTTAACGAACACATAATGGTACATATTATTTACATATTCCTTCTTTGGGAGGAAAAACACTCAGTCAATAATATTCAAGTCATACAAAGACTTTAGTAGTTTAATGATACACGTTGCGATTTTCACTTTTCTCATTTCAAAAAGTGTTGAATCGATCGGAGATTTACAAATATATATTAGCATCTAATGACCCATAAGTTTGCGGTCATGACGTTCATCACCTACATATATAAATTTACAATTCACTGCCAATGATGTTAATTAGCAGAACGTAATGCCATATGTTAATTAGCAGAACGTAATGTCTCTGCGTAAACCCTCAAGCTACCAGTCCCGCTTTATATCATACCACCAGATTGTTCGTATTTCTCATTCATACAAACACCTATTTGTAACCTACAGGGTTAACATTAAATGGTGTACGTGTTATAACGAGAATACAATTTTAGCGAGCTAAGCTGTATATGCTTTAATTGCTCCTTTATACATTGAAAAAATCAAGGCACTACTAGTGTCTTGCTCTGGATCTAGATTCTCATATATTGAGAACAATTTATAAGGCAATTGTGTTGTCGACAACTATAATATTTTCCATAAATTTTTTTCATATATATAAAATTCATGGCAATTTCTAATTCAATCAGACTCTAGACATTTCCCAAAGATACTTTTATCTGGTTGTTTCGCATCCCCAATATTATGATTTTGGTGAACCTGTAAATTTACTGGGGTTTTTCGCCTTCTGGACGAATGTCTTCAAGACATACTTGTTTAAGCGATTTCAAGAGTGACGGAATTTTCTACCAGATTTAGCTTTCCGCGGATTCTTGTCTTTTATATCGACATGTCTCCACGCTTCTGGCGTCAAGGAACATTGGTAAATACATACGGTCCAAGTTGGGGAAGATATATGAGACCTGGTCACTCTTCTTATCAGTACATACATACATACATACATATATATATATATATTGGCATATTAAATATATTATGAACTTCTAGTTCAGTTTACCTCTTATGAACTTTCAATTTCAGTCTACCTAATACGTGGGTGTAACAGCCCGTATTTTCCAAATATTATAATTTTAAAAATAAATATTTTTTAAAAAAATTTATTTTCTTATCATTAAATATTTTAGTAAAATGTTACTAAATCTAATTATTTTACCTAATGAGCTTATAAATAAAATATTTTAAACCCCTTATCCCAAATGATTTGATACGAAATATTTGTATATATATATTTATGGTTTTAAAATCTCTATTTAGGGGATAAATTTATTTATTAAAATTTTGATTCAAAAGTCTGTCTGAGACGAACCTGTGATTCTTATAACAATGTTTTGAGCCTAAGTTTGAACCCAAACTAAATCTTAGCCCAAATGATTTAATCTCTTAAGCCTAAATAGCTCTTCTTGAGCCCAATTTATTCAAGCCCAATTGTTTTAAGCCCAAATTTAACTCTAGGTATATATATGCATTTATGTACATTGTTGTCCAAAGGAGTGTTCATTTCAAAATTCCTCATCAGCATCCTCCCTTCTCTCTCGTCTTCGATCTACGCTACGGGAAACAGCAGGCCGGCAACAACAATCGAGTTCCGGCGAAGCTCGTACACCGGCGACCTCATCACCCTCCATCTCCGCCTCCCTTTCTTTTTCCCTCTTTTTCCCGTCGACAAGCAGCGCAAGACCAGTAGATCGGCGTCGACTGCAACGGGCGAAGGAGCAGCGGCGATGGGTGGAATCTCCGGCGTGGCTGGTCAGCGACGAACTCCGGCGAGCAGTGGCGGCCAGCAGCGGTGGGCGACCTTGGCAGCTTCTCTCTCCCCTGTTCACCGGAAAGAGCAGCGTACGACGACAGTGAGTAGTTTCGGTGGTGGGGTTCTTCCATAGCTTGGAGACTAATGCTAGATGAGCATTTACTATTAATGAAGTACATCAAGTTGTTGAAGAATTTTAATGATGATGAAGCTTAGTCTTGCTAATGGTGGATTAAAGTGGTGACCCTAGGATTATTAGTTAATGATTGTGATTAGTTGATTATTGGAAATGATTAGTATGCTATAGATGAATATGATGATGCTTGGATATTGTTAATGATGCTTAGTACTTATGATGATTGATTATGGGAGTTAATGATGAGCTATTAAGACAATATTCTTGAATAGAGACTAATGATTTTGATTATAGAGTTAATAAAGTGGATTATTTCTAATAATGATTAAGAGGGTAATTAATTAAGGTTTAATGGTGTTTAGTCTAATACTGAGTTGGTGATTTCATGATGGTATCAGTGAATGATTTTACATACAAGATTAATGAATGTAGTAACGGTAGCTATTATTCAAATTTCTTCTTTTTCTAAATTTGAAACATTGATTCTAACAATATTATAGTCTCAGGATCTTTTCAATCCATCAAGTGTGTCACAATGTTCTATTGCCCACATTGACATTTTTAATAATGAGTTTTAAATCAATTTATTTGGTTATTTGGATGTCTTTTTGTCAACAAATCCTCCTTAAGCAGTTAATATGATTGACTTCAAACTGTTTTTTTTTTATTTTTTTCCATGTTATTAACATAATATTTTAGTATAACTTTGATATTTAATTACAAGATAGTATAAAAAGAAAACAATGAACAATGTAGTGAATATAATTATTTAATAAATTTGAAGAAATCTTTGCATTGTAAAAAATATAAACAATATAACTAATGAAATTATATCCTTTTTAAATTTTTGATAATGAATATTTTTTTTTTGAATAAAGGCATTGTAGACATCGAATTATAAATTAAAGAAATGCAGATATTTTTTTTTTGTAACTATTAATTTATTAAATTTAATAAGAGTTATAGAGTGATAAGCACTATTTTTATACTTATTTAAATTAATTCTTATAATAATATAGTTTCATTTATTTAACATTTTCTTTATTTTAAACTTTATTTCATGTTTTGCACTATTATATTAGGTAGTTGAATAATTAGGCTTAATGAACCTATTTGGGCTAAATTAATTAATTGAGCTAATTATATTTATTTCTTTTTATTGTTAGTCGGCTTAATTTAAATGCTTTTAATTATTTTAATTATTTGTTTATGAGTTCAGTAGCCAACAGCCCAAATATTAATTTGTAATCTTTTTCTTTTCTTTTGTTTTTAGGCTTTTAGCCATGTACGTAATAAGCAGACAAGAAAGACTTCTTCAGCATGCAATGTGCGACGATTTCGGCGGACGGACTGCGTGCAACGTGCTCACCTTCTTGCAATTGGCGCTAAATGCACATTCTTTATAGTATAAATAGGAGATGATTATTTGCTTTGTGGGGGGAGGGGGGGGGAGGGGATTGATTGAATTCAAAATTCAAAATCATTTTCTTTGTCCGCCTCTCACACACACGTGTGTGTATATATATATATTCCTTAAATTCTCTTTTTAGAGAATTAATATATTTATATATATTTTTATTTTGTAAACAATCCCTACGATGTACTGCTGAGTTCTAATTTTTCCAATTCGAGGATTATGGAAGTTTGATTCTACAAGACCAGTAATCTATATATCTTCTGTTATATTCATATATATGAATTAATGCTTGGTTAATTGTTGCAGCCCATTGTTCAATTATCAAGTTATTAAATTGCTAGTCAGAACCTTGAATCCGTAATTGTTTAAGTGTTTTGATGTTAGTAGCAAATAGCACAATTTGATTATAACTGATTTTTAGTTTGTGTTATGAAGATATATAGTCTAGCTTAAATGAACTGAGCTTATGAGTTTGTTGGCTAGGATTGGTAGTCTTTCTAATTCGATAATGCTGGTAGTAAATTAAATTCTAAGAGCTTATTTAGGGTTGTTTATTAGCTAGAGTAATTAAAGAGCTTGTTTTAATTACCGACGAAGTAAGGAAAGACAGGTTCTTAGAGCTTGTTAATAACCATAACCAATCTAGTAAAGAGTGAAGTTAGTTTGGCTTGCATATCAATATCTGTCTTGTTAGAATTAAATCGATATTATTCCTTGGGTTGGATACCATTTGCCATTGACATTTACTTGATAATTATTTGCTGTTTGATATTATTTTTCATTTTCCATTTTATTGTTGCTATTTAAGTTTCGATTCTCATTTCATTATTTATTAAATTTATTGATAAAGATAAGTCTAACTAGTCTCTGTGGATACGACCTTACTCATCGCTATTACAATTCATAAGAGTAAGTATTTATTATTTGTTGGTTTCGACACCCATCATAGAGTGTGGTACTTACTTTTGAATAATATACTCTAACATATTCGGAGTATAAGTTCAATAATTATGCCAACTTTGATTGTGATGAGGTTTGAACATAAGACCTTACTTATAGAAATTAATGGCTAAGTTAAAAGTTAACAGATGGAAAAGATAATATTTAACGGAAAACTTAACGGATAATTATACAATTAAGGATAAATTAGGAAATCTCAAGAAAAAAAATATAAATCTAAACAATCTGAACCATCCATTTGATTTAATAATTTGACCGCCATTTTTTCTACCCATTATAGGCCTAACTTTCTTTGGCTCTTATTAGTATATACATATATATATATATATATATATATATATATATATATATATATATATATATATATATATATTTGAAATAATTATGGTTGTTAATTATAGGGCATTAAACACCCTGATCGATGATAGTTGCCTTGTGACCTTAATTAATCGGCATAGAACCATAATGAAGTAAAGCTTAGATTATCGATAGTTGACGGTTAAAATCAAGAATGTCATTATACAACTCTCATAGGGAGTCGGATTTGGAATAATTCGAAGGACATACATAACTTCCAATTAACATAAAATTATGAGTAATTGGTGTCAATTATGCACATAAAAGTTATAAGAATTAGCGCTTATCATATATCACAAAACGATGTTCTAGGGAGTGGCGGAGCCACAATGGGGGCCCCACCC